>NC_057865.1:89963581-90279757 GCF_019393635.1 Dromiciops gliroides
CTCTATTTCCTTATTTATAAAATGGATGTAACAGTACTTTCCTCACAAAGTTGTTGTGAAGATCAAATGGGATTTAGTATAGATAGATATGGATAGAAATACATATATGTTTATATGTACATATGTATATGTCTGTCTATCTATCTATCTATCTATCTATGAAATGTGCCTTGCAAACCTTGAAGGGATATAGAAATATTAGACATTATTATTCTACCTGTGGATGCTACCTTTCACCTTGTGTTTTTTCTCACTTTGAGATAGTTGTAATCTGTTTCAGAGAATTGAAGGGTTGAAGCACAGTTCTTTGATATAACTTGACCTGTACAGTGTTCCTAGATCTGTGGGTGCAAATTGATGTTAAGCAGAAGAGGCCCTGAGGGGACATTTCTGACCATGTCAGACCCCAACTAAAATGTTTCAGTGTCTTTTCATTGTCTCTAGGATAAAATATAAACTCTGTGTCCTGGCATTCAAAGCCTTCCACAATCTAGTTCCAATTTAACTTCTTTTGTTTATTTATTTATTTTTGTGGGGCAATGAGTGTTAAGTGACTTGACCAGGGTTACAAAAGTAAGTGAAAAGTGTCTGAGGCAAGATTTGAACTCAGATCCTCCTGAATCCAGGGCTTTATCTACTGTGACACCTAGTTGCTCCCAACCCCCAAATCAACTTTCCAGATATTTCTAATTACCATCCTTCACCAACTCTACATTCTGGCCAAACTAAGTCTATGAGATGTTTCTCAATGATAGCAGGGAAAAAGAGAACAGGGAAAGAGCCCAATGAATATTTGAGAAAGGAGGTAACATTAACAGGTAGGGGCCAGAGATAAAAAAAAAAGTAGCATCTGATTTAAATGTTATGATTTTATCATTTCTTCCAAAGCAACCCATACAAATGTATGTAACAATTGTGATAGTACTGCTACTTTACTAAATTAGCTGAAACTAGAATGGATATCTCTTCACATTATCAGTCAGTAAGTATTCATTGAGCACCTGCTATGTATCAGGCACTGAAGTAGGTTCTGAGGATACAGGTACATAGAATGAATCAATTCCTACTGACAAAGAACTGAGACTAATAATTATTATTATATCTAATGATATATATTCTAAGATTATAACAAGATTATTACATCACAAAGTAAGGAAAGGAATCGTACCTGTATTTATGAATTAATTGCTATAGAGAATTCACAAGTGAGGAAACTCCCTCTATCAATGCAGGTTGATAGATTCTTTGCAATTCTGCCTCTTTGAATTCCTCATTTCCTTAAAGATGCATGTAGCTCAAGTACCATTTTCTGCACAAACTCTTTCCAAAATCCCACTTGCTATTCCCTCTCTCCCCAAACTATGAAGTGTTTATTTGGGATAAATTATGCATATACTCAGGCCAGCAAGGTGGCACAGAGAATAGAATGCCAGACCTGAAGTGAGGAAGATTCACTTTCCTGATCTGGCCTCATACACTTCCTAGCTATGTGACCCTGGGCAAGTCACTTAACCCTGCTTGCCTTAGTTTCTTCATCAGTAAAATGAGCAGGAAAAGGAAATGGCAAGCCATTTCTGTATCTTTGCAAGAAAACCCCAAATGGGGTCATAAAGTGTCAGGCACAACAGAAACAAATGAACAACAAAATGCATAAACTTACATGTAAACAGATGCCTACATTAGTAGGATATAAGATGCTTGAGATACTGTCTCATTACTTTCTTTTGTATCCTTAACTCTTAGCACAGTGACTGGAACATAGTACATTCTCAATAAATGTTTGTTGACTGATTGTTATAGCTAACGTTCTTTTTTCTTTTTCTTTTTTCAGGGCAATGAGGGTTAAGTGACTTGCCCAGGGTCCCACAGCTAGTAAGTATCAAGTATCTGAGTCTGGATGTGAACTCGGGTCCTCCTCAATCCAGGGCCGGTACTTTAGCCATGGCACCACCTAGCTGTCCCCTATAGCTAACATTCTTAAAACCATGTCAGATATTTATTTTGAGAGTGAACATACTGTTTGAACCTTCATAATTAACTTCTAGACCTTTGTGGTTTATTATTGTATATGATCACATGAAAGAAACATCTTTTGAGTTCTATATTTAGTAATAATTATTGTAATTATAGCTAGAATTTATGTCACTTTAAGGTTTGCAAAACACTCTGCAAATATAATCTCATTTTATTCTCACAAAAACCCTAGGATGTAGATGGTATCATTATGTATTTTTACAGATGAGGAAACAGAGTTGAGCAAACACTACATGATTTGCCTGGAGTCAGGCAGCTAGTTAAGTGTCTGAGGCTATATTTGGGTGGAGGTTTTTGTGGGGAGGGGTAGGTTTTTGGATTTTTTGCAAGGCAATGGGGGTTAAGTGACTTGCCCAGGGTCACACAGCTAGTAAGTGTCAAGTGTTTGAGGCCAGATTTGAACTCAGGTCCTCCTGAATCCAGGGCCGTTGTTCTGTCCACTGTGCCACCTAGCTGCCCCTCTGAGGCTATATTTTAACTCATTTTCCTAAATCGAGGTGTACACTCTATCTACTGAATCACCTAGCTGCTCAAACCACCACCATCATCATCACCAACACCACCATCATTATATTTTCTTTTCATATTTTAAAAATAAATGCATACTGATTTTTATTAAAGACTATATCTATTCAATGACATTATTTTATTTTATGTGAGAAATGATTACTAATAGTTGATATATTGGGGAGATTCAGAGCTTATCCCATTCTTCCAAAGTCCTGACTTTTACAGGTTCAGTTCTCCTTGAAAAAAGATTGTATTGAATCTCTTCATCGTGGTCAAATTCCTCCCAAGCATTCAAGAAATCTTGGGTTGAGACAGATCTGTTCACTCAGAGGGACCCCCATTGAAGAGGAGGACATTCTTTGAATTGATAGCCCAAGGTTGGAGATAATTTCTCTGGACAGGGGTCAATTCTTGGCCCCATTGACCACCTATTGTTTCAAAGGTATATAAGCGGGGCAGCTAGATGGTGCAGTGGTTAAAGCACCAGCCCTGGATTCAGGAGTACCTGAGTTCAAATCCGGCCTCAGACACTTGACACTTACTAGCTGTGTGACCCTGGGCAAGTCACTTAACCCCCATTGCCTGCAAAAACAAAAACAAAACAAAGGTATATAAGCTCTCTACCCCACCACCATGGGATCTTTGGCCAGAGAAAGACAGCAGTGATCATCCTTTTATTAATAACCTGCTGGCCTTATTAATAAAATGATTAAATTACTCAGAAACTATGTCATATTTTAATCATCACATTGCTGATACAATGTATTAAACTCATTGTTTTTCTTTTATTCCATCATTCCTGTATTTAATTAGACTCATAGATTTAAAGGTAGAATGGACGTCAGAGACCATCTAGTACAGCCCCTTCATTTTACAGGTGAGTAAATAAGGTAAGAAAGACTTATATCTTACTTTTCTTTGAAGCTCCCAGAAGACCTAGCACAATATTTTACACACAGTAGGTACTATACAAATTGTACATTGAATGAGTAAATCTGGATCTCACATCTGGGTCTTAAGGGGATCTAAAAAGCAACTACTCTATAGCTGGGTGTCTGTCTGTCTCTCAGAAACACACACACACACACACACACACACACACACACACACACACACACACACACACACACACACCCCTACCTTCCTGATTTCCTTTCATGAGCAGCTCTCCAAGTACATTCAAGTTACTTCCATCATCAGGCCTAAGTTCCTCATCTTTAAAATATACTAGATCAGGGATTCTTAACGTGTTGACCATAAACCTCAGATGAATGTCAGGGAGCTGTGAATTTTTTTTTACTATTGTGAAATCTCTATTTTTATATAATTGCTTTTTCTTGTATTTATTTATTTTTGTGCATTTTAAAGCCTATGACACACACAAACAGATTAAGAACCCCTGTGCTAGCCAACCTCTAAGATCCCATCCAATTCTAAATCTTTGCTTCTATGATCCAGAAAATACTGCAGTAGCAGCCTGGTAGGCCTGAGTCCAGTTAGGGATGCTCTGGCCCTGAGGGGAACACTATTACCCTGGAGAAATATGGTTAATCAGCTTGTTGGGGTCAGTTAGAGAATACTCTTTCATTGGAGAAGCAAAGGAGTTGATTAACCATGTAGTGGTTGGTCAAACAGATAATAAAGCAGCCACTGAGAAATCTGGGCTCCTTGAATTTACAACATGAGATTTGGGAGCCAGTCATGTTTGCTATATGATTAGGACCGGGTAGTGACAATAATCTCAAGTTAGAAATGTGGCATTTTTATTATTCATATATCCAAATAGCTAACATCATCATTTTCAAACCACTGTCACTTTTCAGTCTTAGGTCTCTCCCCCCACCCCTTACTCACCTCTACAAAATTGTGATCTTCTCTTTTGTTTGGGGGAGTTGAAGTTAGGCTTCTTTTCCGAGCCGCATCTCAATGAATGCCTGATTAAACCTCCTTGGGAGGTGAAGTTACTCTTCTTCTCCCAGACACCCGTATGTGCTGTCTGATTCAGGAACATGCCATAAACCTGTACCTCCCTGGGAATTGAACTCTAGGCTTCTTCTCCCAGTCATGCCTCTGTGTGCAAATAATAAAACCTCTTACTTAAATTTTGATTGGATTGTCTGGGCAAGTCATTCTTTGAAAGAGGAATGTTTTCAAGAACCCAATCTAGTGGTAACAGTACCTTCCAGATCTAATGGTTTATGTTCTGTGATTCTATGTGTCTGTTTACTGATCAATAGCAGATCACTGTAGAGAAACTGGGCTGAAGTGCTAGGAATGAAGATAGACACACCCTGAAATCATAACAGAACAACGGGAAACCAGGATTCAACATTTCTAATTTGCAAAAGTTAAATGGGTACGCAATATTTAGGACAATGCTTTGTCCATAGTAAGCCAGGGACACATCTTTGCACGAAGGAAATTTCCTAGCATAAATCTTAACCTCATTGTAGAAATCCCTACACTTCTACAAAGTTTACCCTGACTAGAATTCAATCAAATGTGCATCTTTATACCTGCAATTTTGGAATGAGGGACATCATGGTCTTGCTAGGGGTCTTGAATTATTACTTCTATAAGTATAGGAATCACATATGCTAATCCAACAGAAGCTATCTAATAACGTAGGGGATCACAGGATTGGAGAATGAAATTTACCTTATAAATTACCTAATCCAAGATTTATTTCTTACACATGAGGACATTGATTCCCCAAGTTTGGAAATGACTCAGTCACAAAACCAGTGACAGAGTCTGGATGGAAACTGGAACCAAGTCTAATGTTCTTTTTACTCATCTACACTGGGCAGGAGAAGGAAGGATATTTTAAGTATTCAGTCTTAGTAAGAGATGGAGAAGCAACTGTTGTCTTGTGACTAGAGAACTGGTCTAAACCAAAGGAAAACCTGGGTTCAATTCCTGCCTCTGATACATATTGGCTGATGGAACATTAAACTAGTTATTTAACTCCTTAGCACTCTAAACAGCTCTCTAAGATTGTCATTTGCAGTGAAGCTCCTACTTACATCGGTAGATGGAGTTTTCTCACATGGGAATTTCCTGTACTACTGAAATCCACTTCCTATCCCAGGAACTAAATATATTCTCATACTCCTTCCAACTCCAAGATTCTATGATTTAATTAATTTTATCTCCCTCTCCCATCCTAGTCAATGCTTAGGGTAGGACTATACCCACAAATTGCATTCAGTGAATATCACAAAAGGATTATCACTTTTCTCCCTCCTCTGTCATTGAGAGTATGTCAGAAAAAATGGAAAGCTTTAGAATGCTGCAGTGAGCATATCTTATGTGCCTGGCTGTTCTTTCACTTTAATGGTTGTATAAACAGGTTCTCCAAACAGGTGAAATCCTTATTAATGAAATGTTCCCCATCAGCTGCCAAAGCCAATAATGTAAACAGAATCACTGAAACAAATACTAAGCCCTTTGGCACCAGTGACTAAAATTGCCTCAAGGGATGAAAAAAGAATAGGCTTCAGATAAAAGTAGACATTCCCTATTTAAAAGGCATAGTTCCTCTGATCTCTGACAATACTGAGAATACTGAATATGTTATTGCAGACTTCTTTGCCCCCAAAGTTGGAAACCACAGAAAATCACAAGGATTCAAGCTAGTTTTTTTGTTTTTTGTTTTTTGTTGTAAGGGGCAATGGGGGTTAAGTGACTTGCCCAGGGTCACACAGCTAGTAAGTGTCAAGTGTCTGAGGCCGGATTTTAACTCAGGTCCTCCTGAATTCAAGGCCAGTGCTTTATCCACTATGCACCTAGCTGCCCCCAAGCTAATTTTTAACTGGACCATTAGTCTCATACCCATTGACTATGTAGAACAGTTCCACTGGGATTTATAGTGTGTTTTAAAACATTATATAATTATAAGTGGAATGTATATAAATATAATGGAATATTGTTACACAGCAAGAATGTGACAGATTCAGAGAAACCAGAGAAGACTTCTATGAATTGATCCAAATTAGAGCAACCAAAATAAGGAGTACAATTTATGCAATGACCATAATAACACAAAAGAAAACAACTTTGAAATTAATCCAGGTAATAATCATGATATCAAAAGACTGATAATAAATCATACATCCTTACTTTTGATGGAAAGATGATGGATTAGAAGAGCAGAATAAGGCATGCATTCTCAGACATGGCCAGTGTGTTATTTTGTTTGCCCATACTTATTTATTACAAGGGAGGACATCTATTTTAGAGATGGTCTAGATATTGATAGCAATTTTTAAAAAGAAAGAAATTAGTATCAATGAGATATGTAAAATGTTATTGTTGTTTGTCCTTCATTCTCAAAGAGGACCGTGACATCAGAAGATGATGTTATGACTTCCAATGAATTAGCCCCCAACATTACTCTCCTCCAGAGCTATCTGGGTCCAGTGGCAAGATATACATCAGGATAACTGGAGATGATCCCAAATATTTGAGGCAATTGGGGTTGACTTGCACAGGGTCATACAGTTAGTAAGTGTGAAATGTCTGAGGCCAGATTTGAACTCAGGTCCTCCTGACTCCAGGGCCAGTACTCCACCCACTGTGCCACCTAACTGTCCGAATATTTAAAATTCAAAGAAGAAAGAAAGAAGTTCAGAAAATGGCACAGATGGCCAGGATTTATTTGTTTCTACAATATAATGTTTAATAGACACTTTTTAAAGGTACATGTAATCAAAGTTCATACTTTCATAAACAATTTTTTCTGTTCTTTGAATAAGGAAATGTTTATTTTCACAATGTTTAAATTCATAGCAAAAATAAAATGTATAATTTTAAATAGTTGATATTCATAACTTTAAAATGTAGAAAATACAGGGCAGCTAGGTGGTGCAGTGGATAAAGCACCGGCCCTATATTCAGGAGTATCTGAGTTCAAATCCGGCCTCAGACACTTGACACTTACTAGCTGTGTGACCCTGGGCAAGTCACTTAACCCCCATTGCCCCGCAAAAAAAAAAAAATGTAGAAAATACATACATTATCACATCTAATCCTCATAAAAACTATGTTAAGTAAATCCAACTATTCATTCCTATTTAAAGAAACTGAGACTCAGAGAGGTTAAGAAACTTGCCCAAGTCATTCCCCAATTGAGAAATGGTTAAAGGATACAAACAGGCTGTTTTCAGATGAAAAAATCAAAGATATCTATTGTCTTATGAAAAAAATGCTCTAAATCACTATTAATTAAAGAAATGCAAATTAAAACAACTCTGAGGTACCACCTCACATCTACCAGATTGGCTAATATGACAAAAAAAGGAAAATGATAAATGTTGGAGAAGCCGTGGAAAAATTGGAACACTAATCCATTGTTGGTGGAGCTGTGAACTAATCCAACCATTCTGGAGATCAATTTAGAACTATGCCTAAAGGGCTATGGGACTGTTCATGCCCTTTGACCCAGTAATACCACTACTAGGTCCGTATCCCAAAGAGATCACAGAAGAGGGAAAAGGACCCACATGTATAAAAATATTTATAGGAACTCTCTTTGTGGTGGCAAAGAATTGGAAATTGAGTGAATGCCGATCAATTGGGGAATGGCTAAACAAGTTGTGGTATATGAATGTAATGGAATACTATTGTGCTATAAGAAATGATGAGCAGGAGGATTTCAGAGACACCTGGAAGGACTTACATGAACTGATGCTGAGTGAGATGAGCAGAACCAAGAGAACATTGCATACAGTATCATCAACATTATGTGTTGATCAACTGTAATAGACTTGGCTCTTCTCAGCAGTGCAATGATGTAAAACAATTTCAAAGAACTCATGATATAAAATTTTCTCCACATCAAGAAAAGAGAACTGTGGATTCAGAATGCAAATGGAACCACACTGTTTCTACTTTTTGGCTGTTTTTTTTTCTTTTTTGAGGTTTTTCCCTTATATTCTGATTCTTGTTTCACAATATGACTCATGCAGAAATATGTTTAATGTGATTGCACATATATAACCTATATCAGATTGCTTTCCATCTTGGGGAGGGTAGAGGAAAGGGAGGGTGGGAGAAAAAATTTGGAACTAAAAATTCTGTGAAAACAAATATTGAAAACTATCTTTACATGTAACTGGAAAATAAAATACTTTTATGATAAAAAAAAGAAACTTGCCCAAAGTCACTCAGCTAGTAAATGTTGGAAGCAGAATTTGAACTCAGGTTTCCTGACTCCTCTAGTCTTCTAGTCACTGTGCCATTCCTCTTCTAATAAGAAGTACCACAAAGCCATATTCTAATAAAATTCGTTTCTTTGTTTCTTTTTGCAAGGCAATGAGGGTTAAGTGACTTGGTTAGGGTCACACAGCTAGTAAATGTAAAATGTCTGAGGTCATATTTGAACTCATGTCCTCCTGAATCCAGGGCCAGTGCTTTTTCCACTGTACCACCTAGATGCCCAGCTTCTAATAAAATTCTAAAGTAGATTTTGCCAGGAGGTAGGTAGATTTCCTGAATGCCTTTGATATCATTCTTTCCTGATCCATTCCCCCATATACACACTTATCTCTCCTCTCTGCTTACTCATAGTATCCCACATCAGAATCTCATCTAGGCATGTCATCCACCACAGTGTCCCATGCTTCACAATTAATTCTTCTTCCTCTATCCTATCTTCTTACAAAAAAAGAAAAACTCTCAATACTGATGTTTTGAACAAAGCATTAGGAAGAAATCTGATTTTAAAACCAATTTACACTAAGGTGGGAGTGATATAGAAAACTTTCCCAGGGGCATTTTCAATTTTTCAAGGTATGATTGTTAAGCTGCATAACAAAATAAACTTTAGTTGGTTTAGGGATGTATTTTGAAGCAGGGAATCTCACCTGTGTCCTTTTGGCCATACCATATAGATCACAATACATTGTGCATGTGCATAGGCCAGTCTATATGTACATAAAAGAAAATTTTTTTTAAATTAAAATGAATTAACTAACTCATTCATATGAGTATCAAACATTTATCTTTTCTCCTGGGCAGTATCTTGGTTCTAGATTTTCAGATGAGTTCTCCAGATTCTAATTTGGGTATTGCTATATTCACTTATTGCTGGTTCCTTAGACATCATGGTGCCTTGGATTTGGAGACAAAACAAGTTGGGTCTGAATCCTGGCTCTGCCAGTTACTATCTAGGTGACCTTGAGCAAGTCACTTGGAAAAACTCTCTCTGAACCTCTCTCATTATCTTCAAAATTAGAGGCAATAGGCTAAGTTCCCTTCCAGCTCTAAATTTTGTTATTCAGATGGGATCTGTCTCCACATCACAATCAAGGGGATAGCTGGCCCTGAGTGCTTAATGAGGCCTAGTTCTTTATAGTCAGCTCTTTTTCCTCTGAACTCATAAGCTCTTTATTCATGACTTCTTGTTTCCTTTTCTAGGTACCTTAAATACAACAGGGGCATATTTGGGTAGTATACACAAAAACTTGAGATTTGAGAATTGTCCAACTGGTTGAATCACTTAGCTCTGAGACCCAAAGGTGCCCACTGAGTTGCCTGTTGTAATTTAAAAAATCATCCTCAAAAGAAGAGGAGGGGGCACCTAGGTGGCACAGTGATAGAACATCAGCCTGGATTCAGGAGGACCTGAGTTCACATCTGGTCTCAGACACTTGATACTTACTAGCTGTGTGACCCTGGGCAAGTCACTTAACCCTAACAGCCTCACCAAAAAAAAAAAAAAAAAAGAAGAAGAAGAAGTAGAGGGACATTATAGTATAGTGAGAAAAACTCTGAACCTGAAGTTAGGGGACCTAGAATAAGGTCCTGGCACTGCTACTTACTATGTGATCTTGGGTAATCATACCCATGAGCCTTATTTTTCTCATATGTTAAATGAGAGGGTTTGAACTAAATAATCTCTAAGGCCCCTCCAAACTCTAGGTCTGTGATTCTTTGGGAATTTTCCAACTAAATTCCATATCTCCTTGGCAGAATTGCAAAGATCTCTCTTGTGCTTGTGAATGTTTAAATGTTATGGTTTGGCTTTTGGCAAGAGGGTCTTATCTAGTTTATCTCCTAGCTTCCCTCAAAATGCATTAATATCTTTATCCCTACCTCTCTAATGGCTTTTGCTGTTCTCTTCTGCTTTTTATGACAGGGTATTCAGATCAGTCAGGCTTTCAATTAATGGTACTGTGGAAAGAACAGTAGATTTGGAGTCAAGGGATTTCACTTTAAATTCTGGCTTTTACTCCCCAAGTAACCTTGGGTAGGTCTCTTTTCTCCAAGACAGATTATAGAATCTTTAAGGCTCATGTAGCCCCAAATCCTGTGAACATATAACCCTCTCACTCTGGACCTTTTTTTAAACCTCCTATCAATTATTATTAACTTCCTTTAGCAGCTTTCCTTCTGGGCTTCAGAGTACTTGCTGTAATTTGAAGATATACCAGGTTGTTAATCTGGAGAATTAGTTTCTGGAGAAGGACACTATTAACCAAAAATGTGATGGCAGTGTCATGCTTTCCAGATCCAAATACCTAAGGTGACAAGTCTGGAAAGCATCAACCACACTGCTTCTCAGACATGTGGTGGATGGTGAGAGCTCACACTGAAGAGTTAGGAGGCCTGCTTTCCAGTGCTGACCCTCACTAACCTTGAGCAAGTTAGGTGTTTTCTCTCTCTGGGCCTGTTTCCTTACTTGTAGCATGAGAGACTGGATCATCTTTAAAGTTCCTTCCTTCTATCTCCTACATTCTGTGATTTTAAAATCACATCTTGCAAAAGGCAGGCATCTAGTAAAGGAGCATTTCTCTGTGTATCTATTTCTGTAGATAAATTTGATGGTCATATTTATCTTGTCAGCCTTGCTTGTTTCAGATTTGGTTGTTCTTACCATATCTCTTATTCTTAGAAATAAAATGGGACTGAATACAACACAAAGGCTTATTTCCTTCCCTATTTGGATAGGCATTATGCCAACCTTATTTATTGTAAGTCCTATAGTCTTATGATCATCTTACTCTGAACTTATCAACTTATGTCTTACTGTCTGGTACAGTGCTCTGTTTCTAAGATCAAATGACCTGGTTTACTCTGAGCTTTTTGTGGATTCCAGACTTTCAAAAGGGGCAGTGAAGTGGTCCTCTAGGAGAGAGTGCATCTAGTATAGAGCACTGGAATTAGAATCAGGAAGACTCATCTTCCTGAGTTCAAATTTGGCCTGAGCAAGTCACTTAACCCAGTTTGCCTCAATTTCTCATCTGTAAAATGGTCTAAAGAAGGAAACGACACACCACTCCAGTATGTTTGCCAAGAAAACCCCAAATGGAATCATAAAGATTCAGAGATGATTGAAATGACAACAACAAAACAACAAAGACTTTCAAAGTGGAACGCAATATTTGGAAAACTGCTATTTGACAAATTCGATATGGTTTCTTCTCAAGCTATATATTTGTGTGATACTGTAGAATCACAGAATGCCAGAATTGGAAAGGTACTCAACATTCAGCAATCCAACACAAACCTGAATAAGGATCTCCACTATAACAACTCCAATAAGGTATTGACCCCGCCTCTCCCTGAAGACTTTCAGTGATGATGAACTCACTTCCTCCAAAAGCAACACATTTTACTTCTTGACAGATGAAAATGTTAAGAAATGTTTCCCTATATTACACCAAAACATATTTCCCTATAATAGGTCTTTTATGCCTTTTGTTCCTAGTTCTTGTCTGTGGTAAATAACAACATCAAATCTAATAGTGATAAGAATAATGTTGTGAGGATGAAATGAGATAATATTTGTAAAGCCAGCACTTAGCACCATGCTTGGCACATAGTAGGCGCTGTATGAATATTAGCTATTATCATTATTAAGAATAGCTAGGTGGCGCAGTGGATAAAGCACCGGCCCTGGATTCAGGAGGACCTGAATTCAAATCCGACCTCAGATACTTGACATTTATTAGCTGTGTGACCCTGGGCAAGTCACTTAACCCTCATTGCCCAGCCAAAAAAAAAAAAAAAAAAGAATGAAGGACAAACAACTGATTTGTCCAGAGTTATATAGCTATTGAGTGTCTAAAGCTGGCACTCATCCATTTGCCCCCAGGTCCAGAATTTGATCTACTGTGTCATCTAGCTGACTCAGATGACAATAATCCTTGACGTTTATGTCATACTTTAAAGGTTGCAAAGTTCTTAACCTGATCTAAACTTCACAGTACTGGAGTTCCCAATAATGAACTCCTACTACCAATGCAGGTCAGCAACTACTTTGCAACATTTAGTTGTACAGAGTTGCCTGGAGCACTGAGACATCAAATGACTTGCCCAGAGTATGTTCAATCAGTAAGTATCAGAAGGGGGTCCTTGTCTTCAAACTAGGTATTCCCAACTCCAAGTATTCCCCAACTAGTGGTATGCTCTATCCAGTAGATGGCTCTGCCTTTCCCTTTGCACTTTCTCATATATTCCTCTCCTCATATAGAAGAGAAACAGCATAGTATGACAATAACAATAGCTAATTGTTAATATTTCTTATTTTAATTTTTTTTTGTTTTCAATTGTTAACATTTCTATAATGCTTTATGGTTTGCAAAGCACTCAAAAAAAATCTCATTTGATCTTCACGACAAGCCAGAGAGGTAGAGTCTATTATTCTTCCCATTTGACAGATGAGGAAAATACAAAGGTCAAGTGACTTGCCCAGAATCACAAAGCTAGTAAGTCTTGGAGGCTGGATTTGAACTCAGATCATCCTGACACCAAGTCCAATATTAGAGCCACTGCTCTGTCTACTACAAGTGGACAGAGAGAAGACATTGGAAACAGCAAAATCTAAGTTCATTTTCATCACTGACACACAATGGTGCCTTGATCCTGCACTAGCCACTTGACCTTTCAGAGCTGTAAGTAAATCTTCATCAATTGCAGAGACAGCATCAACATGTACTGATAGAGGAAGTTACCTTATCCAGGAATCCCCTATATAAATTAAATGGAAGGTCCAGTCTCTATCCCCCTGTTATTAAAACTCTCTTGTCCCTGGTGACATATTTATATAGAGACAATGCTTTCACCTAAAGAACTTAATCATCTTCTAGAAATCTCAGATATTAGGTATCATACCAGAGTATGATTAGCATTGATTAGCACACAGTTGCCCAAACTGGCCCAAGTTTGGCAAATTGGCTACTAGGGAGACATCTGACTAATATAACCATTCAAGCTATTGAGAAATTGAATACCTGTGCTGTAGACTGTTCTAGAAGCACTGGTCAATTACCGCAGATAAGGCAGACAAAAGGGTCCAGGAAAATAGCTATGGTAGGAATGAAGAGGTAGGTGCTATGAATGTCAACAGACAAAAATGGCCCTTGGGTAATGAATGAGTATCTCATCAGACACTCAGCACATATAATTTGCAGCTAAGGTTGTCTCTTGAGGACATTATCATCATGCACTCAGCTCTTACCAACAAACTGCCATCTGCTCCACCCTCTGCCACCCAACATGTGGGGCTGGTACCCAGCATTGGCCGTAGAATACCAGCTACTAAAGGAAGAAACATGGTCATTCCCACATTCCTTGCTACTTCCCAGCTATCTCCTTGCTGGTTAGCACCTAATGGGGAGATTTCTCCTCAGGAAATCCAGACAACCAAACAATAGCAGCAACATTCCCATGTCTGGGAGCTTCTACTGGGCCTGAGTCATTGCAAGTGATATCAGCCATCTAAAGGCACAAAAGCTGGTTAGGGTATTTAACTCTCCTGGTACCTGTAAGTAGTCCTTCCTCCTACAGCCTTAAATATGCACCCGCTTTTTTTACTTTTGCAATGTCAGCATGGCCCAACTGGGCTAGCTCTACAGCTGATTAAAACTCAATAATGGAGGCAGCTAGGTGGTGCAGTGGATAATGCACCAGTCCTGGATTCAGAAGGACTGGAGTTCAAATCTGACCTCAGACACTTGACACTTACTAGCTATGTGACCCTGGGCAAGTCACTTAACCCACATTGCCCTGCAAAAATAAATAAATAAATAAAATTTAAAAATAAAACCTCAATAATGACCAAGACATCTACTATCCCTATCCAGAAAGGTGATCAGTTGTCTAGCAGTGCTAAAACAAGGTGTCAAATCCATCAAAGTCACCTAAGTCAGAAAAGTGTAGCAGGTACCATGTGCAGAGACTAATGCAACACTTTTCATATAGAAATTTAACCAATTTTTTTTTCTCCAAAAAATAAATGAATCTAAATAGGTAAAGTCCAAAGTTTAAGAAATCAAAACATCCCCAAAATCAACAACACCAAGAAGAGATGCTAAATAAGAGAGATTGTAGGGGTTTTACCTGTTCGACAGACTTATCAACACCAAAAATTGTAAATCTTGAAGGAAATTTGGATATTATTTTGGTTTTTTTTTGTTTTGTTTATTTGCAGGGCAATGAGGGTTAAGTTACTTGCCCAGGGTCACACAGCTAGTTAAGTGTCAAGTGTCTGAGGCCAGATTTGAACTCAGGTCCTCCTGAATCCAGGGCTGGTGCTTTATCCACTGCACCACCTAGCTGCCCCAGAAATTTAGATATTATTAAGTCTGATCCCTTCATTTTATATATGAAGACCAGAGTAGTCAAGTGACTTTTCCAAGAAGTATAGGTCCACAAGGGTTCGTTGTAGCTCTAGGTCAGATGCCTGCACGAAGAATCCTATTCCTAATTGATGATGTAGGTGCAGAAGTATAGGGAAGGGGGGGCAAGTAGGTGGCACAGTGGATAGAGCACTGGCCCTGGAGTCAGGAGTACCTGAGTTCAAATCTGGCCTCAGACACTTATCACTTACTAGCTGTGTGACCCTGGGCAAGTCACTTAACCCCAACTGCCCCCCGGGGTGGGGGGGAAGAAGTATAGGGAAGGGAAGGATGCAGGCATTTTTTAAGCTCTTACTATGTTCTAGGCCCTAGTCTAAGATCTTTACAAATATTTTATTTGATCCTCATAGCAACCTTGTGAGGCAGGTGCTATTAGATGCTATTATTATCCCCATTTTACTGTTGAGGAAGCTGAGGAAGACAGAGTTTTTTTTAAAGGGTTTTCCCAGGGTCATGCTGGTAGTATCTGTAGCCACCTTTGAACTCAGGTGGTCCTGGTGTTTTTGCCATTGCTTTATCCACAGTGCCACTTAACTCCCTTTAATTACTCCATGAGAATTACCAGGTAATTCTGAAAGTGTCACAGGCTAACGAGGAGCTACCTAGAGGAATAGAAATCAAGGGTTCTTTTCTCAGTTTTGAATATACATTGGGCTAGCCTGCACCCTCTCTCTACAGCAGACCCTTTGCTTTATTGAGCCAGACAGGGTATATATACTGTTAAAAGGAAAAAGGGAAGATGGGAAGTGTGTATCTGTATGCTACTTAACAAAGCTGATTCCAGTTTCCTTTTCCCCAGGTAAATCAGATTAGAAAAAGAGAGGTAGCTCAGAAACTGCCTGGAGTAGGCAAAAACATCAAAAAGGCACCACCTCAAGAAAACTGTCCTACATAATCCACCAATTGGAGACATCATCTGGGCTAACAGCTGCAATCTTAGGGTTCAAATAGCAAAGAATTTAAGGGTTGGGAAAAAAAACACATAGGTAGCAAAGATGAAACATTCTCTAAGCCAGTGGTGTCAAACTCAAATAGAATGAGAAATCAGTAAACCAAGGATCCCTGTAGGCTGTATATTAGAGAGTCACATATAAACATCTCTATTCTACTGTATTTTTATCTATTTTGTTGAATATTTCCTAATTACATTTTAATCTGGTTCCAAAACACTCAGGAATGTCACAGGCTTCCCACTGGAGCTGTGTTTGACACCTCTGCTCGAAATCACTAATTATTAGAGAAATGCAAATGAAAGCAACTTTAAGAGTCTACCTCACACATATGAGACAAGAAAAAATGATAAAAGAGGAAAATTACAAATGTTGCAGGAGCTTTGGGAAAACAAATAAATTAGTGCACAGTTGGTAAAACCAAGGACTGCCCTAGCCATTCTGGAAAGCAATTTGGAATTGTGCCCAGAAAGTTACCCAAATGCAAATATTCTTTAATATAGCCACCAACAATAGGTCTATAAACCTCACAAAGACATCAAAGAGGAGAAGGATAGATATCTACAAAAATACTTATAGAAGCACTTTTTGTGGTGAACAAAAATTGGGAACTAAGACTGAAATATGTAGTATATGAATATAATAAATTATTGTTGTGCCTTAAGAAATGATCAAATGAACAATTTCAAAGACATCTGGGAAGAGCTTTATGAACTGATGCAGAATGTACTGAGCAGAACTAGAACAACTACTACATTGATACTAAGAGTATAAAGGAAAACAATTTTGAAAGACTTTAGAAATAGGATCAAAACATCATAATTGGGGGCAGCTAGGTGGTGCAGTGGATAAAGCACCAGCTCTGCATTCAGGAGGACCTGAGTTCAAATCCAGCCTCAGACACTTTACACTCACTAGCTGTGTGACCCTGGGCAAGTCACTTAACCCTCATTGCTCCAAAAAAAAAAAGTCAATCAAAACAACATAATCTTTTTCATGTTAGGGGGTTGATGGCTGCTACTGATCAGGGTGGTGGTTGCTGAAGGCTGGGGTGGTTGTGTCAATTTCCTAAAATAAGACAACAATGAAGTTGGCTGCATCAGTTGACTTCCTTTCATTTGAATATGACTGTACTGGATAGAGTGATAGGTTTGGAGTGGGGAGAGACCTGGGTTTGACTTCAACTATTGACATTTGCTAATTATGTGGCCATGAGTTAGTCTTAACCTCTCTGAGCCCATTTTGTCATCTGTCAAATGGGTTAAACACATCCATAAAAGTTACCTCAAGTGACATAATATAGGTAAATTGCTGCAATAAGCTTAGAGCTCAATGTCAGCTGTTCCTCACCAGGCTGAATGATCATAAAAGATGTCAGTTGTACTGATTGGACTTAGAAAGCCACCAAAGCCATCCTGCATGCCTTGAGCTTTGCTTTTATGCTTAGGTTTTTATCCCCTAGGAGCCAGTTTCTCTTACTCTTACCTTCACTTACTTTCCTTCTGAGTTAAAGCCAGCATGCACCACTCCCAAACTCCCTGTCTCTTTCACCAGCTTCTTCTTTGATTCTCTGGCTTAGAAATATTCTGCAGAGCCATCCCAGAAACAAATCTTACAGTCATTTTGGGGACAGATTTATTGACACCCATGACAGGTCTTGAAGAAGTCGAGGAGCCCTTGCTTGGGATGATGGATGATGGGATATACCCTGCTTCTTTTCCTTAGATAGTGCTCATATCCTGATCACATAATAGTAGAATTTATTGATTTATGTGCCCATGCAACTGCCCAACTGCATCATTACAAATGCCACCCTGGTGGCCAAGAACAGTTAAAACAACTACCAACTGTGGGTTTTTTTCAAAATAGCAAGAGACCAGTCAAGCCCTGTTGCTTTTCCCATTTCCATGTCTCCAGTCTTAAATAAACTTTTCCTATTTGAATGCAGCTGCCCTCCACATTCTTACTTGGGTGAATATATCATCTGCAGGTAGAGCTTCTCATAAATGTTAATAACAAAATAAGCACCAAGGTAGTTTGCTATACATAATTTATCTCTACAATAATTGAATGAATAGCTCTCAATTATTTAACTATTAAAGTTTTATGTGGAGGGACAAATATGCATTTCTGATCAACAAATACACTTTTACCATTTAAGATGACATTTCATGGTAATGGCTTGAGGAGTCCAGGGGGAAATGGAGGGAGCAATGCCTTGTAAATAACATTAAAAAGTTCTTTTCTCTTTTAATAAACAGAATTATTCACTTACAAAATGAATGTGAACAAAATCTTCCTTCTTGTCACTGGGGTTTGACTTTGGGGTTAGCTCTTATCTCCACTCTATTGGAACACAAACCTACACATGGACTGGTTCATGCTTGGCAATCCTTTTAATCTACTCTCATTAACTGCCTATTCCATTTCCCCCCACTGGCTCTTATAACCTTGCTGTTTTTCCTCCCATCCCCAACTGGGCCCCCAGCCACCATCTGTATTGCAGATAAGTTAGGTCTCAACTTCACTGGGAAGGTTGGGGCCATCCATATGCGCTTCCTAAGTTTTTTTCCTTCATCCATTCATATCATCCTCCTTCTATCCGTATATCTTTTCTCCTCTCTTCCACTGAAGAAAAGGTATCCTTACTCTTCAGTCATGATAATAGTAATAATACCAATAACAACAAACATGTACATAGTACTTTAAGATTTACAAAGTCTTTTCTGTGTTATCTTATTTGATTTCCACAAGCTAGTGCAGGATTTGAACTCATATCTTTCTGACTCCAAGCTCAGTGCTTTACACACTATATACTATTGCCTAAATAATCTTTCTTACATAGGATCATAGATTTAGGGGGGTAAGGGGACCTTAGAAGTAATCTAGTCTAAACCTCTCATTTTACAAAAGAGAAAACTGAGACTTCAAGAGATTCAGTGGAGGAGAGGGAAGGGAATACATGTTTCATAGTGCCTCATATGTGCCAGGCAATGTGCCAAGTGCTTTACAAATATTATCTCATTTCATTCTCACAACAACCCTAGAAAGTAGGTGCTATAATTAACCTCATATGATTGTTGAGGAAACAAGGATGATAGAGGTTAAGTGACTTGCTCAGAGTCACAGAGCTAGGAGATGTCTGAGGCTCCCTTTGAACACAGGTCTTTCTTTCTCCAAGTCCATCACTCTATACCACAGAGATGCCCAGATAATTGCATGTAATAAGTAACAGAGGCAGGATTTGGATCCACGTTCTCTGACTCCAAATTCAGCACCCTTTTTACTATATTATGTGAATATATACACATATATACAAATAGATAAAATCAAATCACTTACCTGCTAATGAATGTTCATAATCATAGCTGTTATTTCTATTTTAATATATTTATTGATATTTTCATTTTTACATTACCTTATTTTCTCCTATAATTATCCCTTTCTTCCCTCCCAGAAAACTATCCATTAAAACAACAGAATATTTAAAGGAAAAAAGAAAAAAAAAGAAAAACGTTCAGCAAAAGCAATTAAAACATAAAAATACCATATTTTAAGTGATGTTTCATACTCACAGAGGGTCCATCTCTACAAAAGGATGGAGAAGATATCATTTCATATCTCTTCTTTATGAACAATTTCATTCTTTATAATTTGGCTATGTTATAACATTTATAATTGTTTTATGTTATGAAATTACATTCATTTTTACTGTGTTTTGGTTGCTGTTCTTTCCATTTAGATTGTTGTAGTAGTCATTATATGCTGTTTCATTGGCCCTGCTTGCTTCACTTTGTGTCAATTCCATGCTTCTCTGAATTCATCGTATTTGCAATTTCTTACAGTGTGGTAATATTCTATTAATTTAATACCACTATACTCCATTTATCTTTAATTCATTATAGATAATTAGGCTTTCAGCCAAGTCTGAGGAGTTTTGTCTGTGGCTTTATGTGAAGAAGACATGGCTAGATTGGTAGATAAGGTGGAGAGCTTGATGCAACCCTGCATACCCACATTGATGCAAAGCTTCTTGATGGAGAGACAAGGAGAGAAGACACTCCAGAGATATGAAGGAGAAAAACTTCATAGAAATGCATGGAAATTTAGTCCCATTATGTCTCTGTACTTGCTTGAAAATCTAGACACTAGTCAAATGGACCTCCTCTGGGTGAGAGTGTTAGTACTCTCCTGGTTTGAATATCTCATCTCATTCTTAAAGATTTCATTGATTCTTGTGTATCATGTGATTTATTGTAACTAGTCTAACTTCTTGGACTTCTGTTTGTTGTTCTGCTGGAATAAATGGGTTGATTTGCTATTTGCTATTTGATGATCTTTTGTATAACCAGTGTTTAGTAGGAATCAGTTAAGCTAAAGGGTATAAGCTAAGGTCTGCCCTCTGTCTCAAGAATGAGCCCAGAAGCAGTTTTCCTTCTAAATCAGATGTACTCCTAGACAATGAAGATATTTGAGGGGACAGATAAACATAATTCTAGTCCCAAACCCCGCTCAGAGACTAGAGAAATAAAGAACCCAGCATCAAGGTGTTTCTGGGGCCTATCTACCTTCCCTCACCAACAAGCTAGTATTCTAGGGCAAAAGCCCGAAGGAAAGAAATTTGGTGTCCTGTTCATGGAATTTCCAGGAGGTGGAGTGGAGGATGTGTGACATTATCAGACAAAATGCCTTACATATAGAGATCTTCTTGTAGTTTATCTCCCTACTAGACTATAAATTCCTTGAAGACAGGGTCTAGATCTTATCTAGGTTTCTCCTCCAGAGCCTAGTGACCTATATACAGCAAGTACTTACTTCATGTTTGTTGAATGAATGGATCTCTAAGTTTCCATTGAAAATTTCAAATTCAGTTTAGCCTCTCTCTGGAATTTCAGTCATGAATCACCAACTGCCTTTTGGACATCTCAAATTGGAAACTCAACATTTTCAAAACAGAACTTGTCATCTCAACCTCCAAATTTTTCCTTCTCCCCAACTTCCCAGTCACTATCAAAGGCACAAAGCCAGTCAGTCACCCCGGCTCAAAACTTAGATATCATAGTTGACTCCGGTCCTGTATACACTCTGCATATGTAATCAGTTGCCAGGTCTTGTAATTTCTACCTTATCATTTCATATATGTCCCTTTCTCTTCATTCACACAGCCACCCATGTAGTGTATGGTGTTATCTTCTCACCTCTGAACTTTTGGTTGATCTCCCTGATACCTGTAAAAATTATCAGATTGGTTTTGTATCTTCTTTTAGTTGATCCTATTTACAATTAATTGGGGGATGTGAGTGGAAACCATAGAGTCTGGTCTAGTATCTTTACACCACCAAGGTATTCTCCAACGATGTCTAGTTTGCTATCCAAAGAAGTCTGGTCCACTATGTTTAACCTTACTGGTAGACACAAACAATGAACATTTCTTAGTTACAGTAGGGGGGAGGGACTAAGAAGAATGGAGTTGTTGCTAGTCCCTCATTCCCAATTTCTATCCAATCATGTTGTCCTCACTTCCATGACACTGCCAACCCTAAAACTAATGTAGCATTTCCTCATCTATCCTGTTCTGTTTGCTCTATGATAATAAAAAGGAACTCCATCTCAATCCTGGGGTCTCTTGACTAACTGAGGTAGTCATTGACCCACTTGATCACCAGGTTCACACCCTACTAATAAACTGTTATCTTCCTCTGAGAAAACATGCCTCAGTTTACTTTTGTTGAATTTCACTAGTGACGCTGCCCACTTCAATCCATTTTTCATGGAATTATCCAAGTGATTTTCCTACAGCACAGGTATGACTATGTCACCCTTGTATTCAATAAACTCCAGTGGCTCCCTCCTATCTCTAGGTTCAAACAGAAAATGCTCAGTTTGGCATTCAAGGTCTTTTACAACCTAATCTCTTTTTTTCTTTCTTTCTTTCTTTTTTTTTTTTTTTTGCGGGGCAGTGGGGGTTAAGTGACTTGCCCAGGGTCACACAGCTAGTAAGTGTCAAGTGTCTGAGGCCAGATTTGAATTCAAGTACTCCTGAATCCAGGGCCAGTGCTTTATCCACTGCACCACCTAGCTGCCCCCAACCTAATCTCTTTCAATCTTTCCATCCTTCTTGTGCTTTTCTCCTCTTCATATACTTTATGATCTAACAACACTTGCCTTTCTGCTATTTCTACCACATTACTGACAATCCATGCCTGGACTCTGCCTTTTCCCTGACTATCCCATATGCCTAGAATGTTCTTCCTTTTCTTAGATGACTACTGCCTTCCCTAAATTTCTTCAAGATTCAGCTCCAATTCCTCCTTCTTCAGAATGCCTGTCCTAGTCCCTATATCATATTCTCTCTGTCTCTGTCTCTGTCTCTGTCTGTCTGTCTGTCTCTCTCTCACACACATACACACACACAACTAGTTCCTTCCCATTAAGATTACTTTCCATTTATCCTGAGACTTAAGTGGGCTGCTGCTGAATGAAGTGAGCAGAACCAGGAGAACACTGTACTCAATAAAAGCAACATTGTGTGATGATCAACTGTGACAGACTTAACCCTTCTTAGTAATACAATGATGCAACACTTTTCTAAAGAACTCATGATGGAAAATGTTCTCCACATCCAGAAAAAAGAACTGTGGATTCTGAATACAGATTGAACCATACTGTTTCTACTTTTGTTTTTGTTTTGTTCTTTTTTGAGGTTTTCCCCTTTTGTTCTGACTCTTATTTCACAACCTAACTAATGGAGAAATATGTTTAATGTGGTTGTACGTATATAACCTATATCAGATTGCTTTCTATCTTGGGGAGGGGGAAGGGAAGGGAGGGAGGGAGAAAAATTTGAAACTAAAAATCTTATGAAAACAAATGTTGAAAATGATATTTACATGTAACTGGAAAATAATGAAATACTTTTATGATTCAAACAAAACAAAATAAAATAAAGACAAATTGGGGAAAAAAGATTATTTTCCATTTATCCTGTATAGATCCATCAGGTTTATCATTATTTGCATTTGTTTCCCCCATCAGAATGTAAGCTTCTCTGAGGTAAGGAACCATGTTTTCCCCTTTTTTTTTTACCTGCAGAGCTTAAAGCACAGTGCCTGGCACAGAGTTAGCTCTAACTAACTTTTTGTTGACTGATTTAAAGTTTACCTTTCTTCCCCCTTCATAAGCAGAGATAAAGCAAAGTATTAATGATCATTGCAATAAATTTTATCTATATTGCAATTTTTTACCCTCCAAATTGCACAGATTATCTCATTTGATCCTCAGCACACCCTTGTGTGGTAG
Source organism: Dromiciops gliroides (assembly GCF_019393635.1). Taxonomy (NCBI): domain Eukaryota; kingdom Metazoa; phylum Chordata; class Mammalia; order Microbiotheria; family Microbiotheriidae; genus Dromiciops; species Dromiciops gliroides. Next base: position 89,987,019 of record NC_057865.1, read on the forward strand.
ATAGGACAGATTAGGGATTATTAATACAATTTTGTTTCTGAGGAAATTGATATGCCATAGTGATTTAAATGAACCCTGAACTGGAGAAAGAGAAGCAAAAGACAAGTCAGTTCACACACAGCCTTGTACACAGTACCAAACTTGGGTCCATTACATTACAGTTGGAGTCCCTAATATTTTTGGAGTAAGGAATTACTCAGCTCCTCACCTGGAGCCTTAAGACTGTCTTAGAGAAGGAGTGATGGGGATTGGGGAAACAGGCAGGAGAGGTGAAAGGAAGTGCTGGTAAGGAAGTCTTGCTAAACTACAGGCAGAGATTTATACATCCAACTCCTATAATTTGAATATTGGTTAGAATGCCTCAAGGCAGCAAGGAGTAGTACATGATCTGGGGCTTTCAGATTGACTGAATTTGACTAAGCCTGGGAACCTGTGTTCTGTGCTCAAGGAGGGTAAAGAGAACAGCTCTGCAGTAATTCTTGGGAAAAAAAGTACAGTCTCGGTGGCTACAAGCTCTCCCATTTTCCTGAAAATAATATCCTACTTATGTATAACACTTCAGTATATTATCTCATTTATGATACTAAGATCATAGACTAATAGCTGGAAGGGATTTCAGAGGCCATTGGGTCCAACTTCCTCATTTTACAGATAAGGAAACTGAGGCCAGGAAGATTAAATGACTTGCTAGAGCTATCAATAGAACATCCAAGCTCTGAAGCATCAACAGAGATGGAATTAAAATCTGGGTCATATTATAAAGTATTATTATAACAAAAGCTAGCATTTGTACAGAACTCTAAGGTTTTCAAAGTGCTTTACAAATATCTCATTTTATCTACCCAACATCTCTGGGAGGGGAAACAATTATGATCCCTCTTTTACAGATGAGGAAACTGAGGCAAATCAAGTTAGTTAAGTGAACTACCCAGGGTCATTTAGCTAATAAGTGTTTGAGGCCATATTTGAGTTCTGTACCACTTAATTGATCCTCACAACAAGGCAGTAAGATAAGCAAAGTACTAGTTATTATTATTCCAACTAAAAAAATGAAGAAACAGAGGTCTAAAAAGTAAAAGGACTGGCCTAAGTTCACCGTGCTAATGAAAAGAGGAGCTGCTAATAAAATGTCAGACTACTGACTGTGATCATAAGAGGTTTGTTTTCCCCCCAGGATTGCACAGTTCAAGAAGCAGTCTTGGGATGAAGGCATGTGTATCTTGTCAGGCATTTTAATTGCTACGGGGATATTCATCACATATCAAGAGACTACAGCTGTGAGTCTACTTTAGAACTGACATTTAAGTAAAAGCTTGGTTTGGGTAGTCTCTTGGTGAATCTGTTCAGTGCAAGGTTAGATCATAACTTAGATAATGTTGGTTCCACCTCTAAAACTCAAGGAATATCTGTCATGTGCTATTCATCAATACCTCTGCCCACAAGGTCATCTCATTAAGCATTTGTTATCAATGCTACAGATCCTATTTCCTCCAAAAATATGAATTCCTTCTGCAGGGGAATGAAAAGGTGGTAGAGGTAGAACTTTTAGAAATGAATAGTTTTTATTGCCCTCTTATTTTTAAAATGTCTGAAATCACTCATGAAACCTGAAGGCTGCGATGAACCAAGGTCAATGAGCTTCAGGTCCATAAAACAGCCTGAAATACTAAACTTTTGTGAAGTCCTTGCTGAAATTCTAGGTGAGCCACCAATCCTAAGATAGTAGAGCTGACTTCCTCCCTTGACAGATGAGGAAACTGAGGTCCAGAGTCACACACAAAGGAAACATCAGAGTTCATATGATCCCAGGTCTTATGACTCCAAAATTCCATTTTTTTAAATCTACGAAAACATGGTACTGTCTTTAATTATTCAATAAAACACGGGACCCAATTTTCTGATGCTTAATGTCCCCCTATAGTATGAAAGGGCATTAGGACAAATCAAAGGCAATCTGGCTTGAAGCCTGGACTTGGAGTCAAGAGACTTGGACTCTTATTATTTTTCAATAACCAGCTGTATAACCATGGGCAAGTCATTTCACTTGTCTAATTTCCTTGTTGATTCTCTCAGGGGAATAGACAACCATACCTAAGGTATTTTGAAGTACCCATAGTCAATTATTCAATAATTTTGTAGCCACTGAGTATAGGAATATTTGAAGACAGAGTTGATTGGGTTCATAGAAAAAATAAGACTTTTCTTGAATGTTAGAGACATTTTCTTAGGTGCCACAGAGCAGGGCTTCTTAAACTTTTTCTACCCCTTTTCACCTGAGAAATTCTTATGCAACCCCAGGTATATGGGTATATAAAATAGGTATACATAACCTTTTACTGTTGCCCAATCCCCACATTTCACAATCCCTACATTCAGTTTTGTGACCCCATGTGAAGTCTTGACCCACAGTTTAAGAAGCTAGACCATAGAGAAAAGTAGTGTGAAGGAAGACAATAGAATGGGGAAAAGAGAAGGAATAAGATGGAGTAGATAGTGAGGCTTTTGTTGTCTGGGTGGTACCTGTGGTAAGAGAATAGAAATTAATATAATGAAAGAATGAAAATGAAAAGACAGATTCTAGTCCCATCTCAGATATCAGGTAGCTCTGTGATCTTTGGCAAGTCACAACTTTTCTGGATCTTGTTTTCCTTATTTGTCAAAAGGGAGTACTAATACTTGTTCTTTTGACCTCAGGGGAAAAAACAAAGAAATTTGAAAACACTTTATAAAGTTGTATGATTATGTGCTATGGATCCATGCACAGGTTATATTACTCCCGCAGTGGTCTCTCCTCTATGTTTCTGATCCTTATAGAGTTCCCTAATTAGATATGTCAACCACAACAGGCATACTCATAGCCAACCAATGAGGAATGGGTAAGGCACAAGATGAAACCCATGTTATATCAACAGAGTCTAAGCTTAGGGGATGGGTCTCCCAAATAGTATTCTCTTTAGTTTGTATTATCCCTATCTAGGGTTTACTCTGAGAAAACCACCAAATAAATTTCATATCTAGATCAGTCAACAAGCATTTATTAAGCACCTACTATTTGCCAGGCACTATGCTAAAGGTCAAGGATACAAATATAAGCAAAGAGAAAGACAGTTCCTGCCCTTGAGGAACTCCCATTCTAAAGATGGAAGGGAAGACATAAAAGGGGGTGGAGGAGGAAGGAGATACCAGGGGCTATTCAGCACAGGGATATCTTGTTCTGTGGAATTGAAATCAGGCAAGGCAGCAGATGCAAAGTGAAGTAGTCCACTTGTTCTTTCTAGATAAATAGAACTTCATTTACAGTATGTACATTTGTAGAACTCTTTATAGCTCTTCAACTATGCTACATATTGAAATGCTAGAAAACATATGTAAGACATTTCCCTAACTAGAAAGTTACAATTTGTCTGAAAAGACAAAATACAAATGTGGAACAGTTGGGTGTGAATACAGAAAATTACAGGGTTGTGGGTTTTTTTGCTTTGTTTAGCATTTAAGAAATATTTCCTATAATATAAGCTCCTTGAGGGAAAGAACCATACCTCATTTTTATTTGTATCACAAGAGCTTAGCAGAATGCTAAGCTATGGCCTATGACCAGCATTTAATAAATGCTATAAATACTTGTTAAATGAATGGTAACAAGCAAACATACTTATTGAATGAATGAATGAATGCTCACAAGAGAATAGACTCTTTTTTTTTTTTTTTTTTTTTGGTGAGGCAATTGGGGTTAAGTGACTTCCCCAGGGTCACACCGCTAGTAAGTGTCAAGGGTCTGAGCCTGGATTTGAAGTCAGGTCCTCCTGAATCCAGGGACAGTGCTCTATCCACTGCACCACCCAGCTGCCCCGAGAGAATAGACTCTTAATGCTGCTCTGACCTTTCAACTTTCTTTGTTTCTGATGGGTCTTTCATAACCACTCAATGTTATTTTTTCATTAATTCATTCAAATTAAATAGGAATAATTTCACATATGTATGTATACACACATATTCTTTTATTCATTCATTCATCTATTTATTTGTTGACTTATTTATTTTTGTGTGCGTATCCATGGTAATTACACAAAAGTCATTAAAGTTGGTCCTTGAAGGACCTATAGTTGACAGGACTTTGCTTTTACTACCTCCTAGAACATCAGCTGGTACCACCTAACAGAAATGAGTAAACAGCTTCAGGACAAAGGTAGTTAAGATCTGAAAAACAACTCATTCCATACTCTAGCTTGATTCCTACAACTGGAGACTATATCTGCATGTAAATTACATTTTAATTTGCATAATAAAATGTGCTAGCTCTATGGATAAAACATGAGAGAAATAGTAGTACCTTGAAAATGTTCCATGAGAGGCAACATAGGGAACCCAAGAAAAGTGGTAACAGATGGGAACTTGGGATTTCCTCAATGCTTAGGAAAACGTAAACACAAGGCCAAGGTAAACGAAAACTTGGCAGAAACAGAGGAAAATTACTACTGACTGCATTACATATCTCTTGAATGCAAGCTAAATTATATTATGCTTCTTACCAATAGTATTTTATATTGAGGAATGCTCAGGTCTAAAACCAAAATATCAGCCTATTGAATTTCACTATTCTCCAGGAAAACAGGATTTCACAATTCATATATTTGGATTGTCAGTCCTAGCTTCAATGGGATATGCCTGGACAGAAGGTAATTTACTACTATTTCTGTCAACTTCCTCCTTCTTTCTCCTTTCTTTCTCCCTCCCTCCCCCTCCCATCATATCTTCCTTCCTTCCTTTCTAGTGTACAACACAATGCCTTTACACACAATAGAAATTTTTTTTAAAGTTGGTTGAATTTAATTGATTCCTCTCCCCCTTCATCTAGCATCTAGACAGATATGGTGATGAACCATGTCACAGATCTAAGTAAAGAGTCTGCAACTGTGATTAGGAAATCATATATTCTGGATAAAGTCTACAAACTTATACTTGGTGAGTTTCCAAAGATCATGTTTTTACCCAATGTAGACAATCCACTTGCTGATAACTTGGAATGGACTAATTATAAAATTTTAAGGGGCATCAGAGAAAGATAGAGAGCACAGAAAGAAAGGTTAGGAAGAGAAATTGAGGGGAAAGGGAGAGGGGGGAAAGAGAAACAGTGCTAGATGCTGAGAGACTGAGAAACCAAGAGAGACAAAGTAGAGACAGAAATAGACTTTCAGAAAGAAAGGAGAAAAGTCATAAAAACACTAAGGGGCTCTTGTTCTGTCCATTAATTCATTAAGCATTCAAGCATTTAAACTATTTAACTATGTATTATGTTCCAGACAGTGCTAAGCTTTGGGAATACAAAGACAAAAATTAAACTATACTAGCCCTCAAAAATCTTATATTCTAATGGGGAGGAAAGGGGGAGTAGAAATGGAATAGAATATATACTTAGATAATTAATTATAAATACAAAGTATGTGGGAGGCCACTACCACATAGAGAACACTTGGGCTGAACCCTGATTGAGCTAGGGATTTAGAAGGACAAACATTCCAGGTATAGGAAAAAGTTGTGAAAAGGAAGAGAAGTGAGAAATGGAATGGAATGAGCATAGTACAGCAAATAGGCCACTTTTTCTAGAAAAGAGAGTGAATTATGAGAAATACTGTGAATTCAATTTGTAAGGACAGGTAGGAACCAGATTACAAATGGCCTCTTAAATACCAAAGAAAGGAATTTATATTTTCTTCTTAGAGGCAATAGAGAGTCATGGAATGGTGGTGCAGTGGATAGAGCACTGGCCCTGGATTTAGGAGGACCTGAGTTCAAATCCAGCCTCATACCCTTGGCACTTACTAGGTGTGTGACCCTGGGAAAGTCACTTAACCCCAATTGCCTCACACACAAAAAGGGGGGTAAGTAACATGGTTTAAAAGGCATCAATTTGACATGTTTGGTGAATGGAATGGAGAAAGGAAAAAGTAGAATCAAGGATATCAATTGGGATGGAGACTATCAATGTAGCCATCAAAAGCCAATATGGTGGTGTAAAGTGTAGAGAGAGAAAAAACAGGGAGGTATAACCGTGGGGGGAGCAGGGAGCTATACATCTACAGTTAGGAGACAAAACATGGTTTCTGACTGAGCAAATAAAACTGAGAAGCAGCAATTGATCACACAGGTAGGAGAAGAACCAGGAGACTACTGCATCTCAAAAATCTAGGGAAGAGAAAACATCCAAAAGAGGGTAAACCATAGTGTTAAAAGCTCCAGAGAAGTCAAAAAGGCTAAAGGTTAAGAAAAGACCATTGAATTTAGCAATCAATAGCTCATTGGTAACTTTAGAGAGAGCGGTTTCAGCTGAATACTGAGATGATACGTTATATTAAATGGGTTGTAAAAGTTACTAAGAGGAGAGGGAAAGTTGGTAAAGAGTCTAAATGGGGTTTGAGTTTTACTGTGAAAGGAAGGAGGGATAGGAGAGCAGCTTGAGGAAATGGGAGGATCATGATATTTTTTTAATATAGAAGAAACCCCAAATATGTGTCTAGATCATATGGGAGAAGTCAGTAGTAACGGAGATGTTATTGTTCATCCTTTGTTTTCTAAGAGTACCAGTGACATCACGGGGTGATGTCTTGACTTGGCTGTGAATGCAATTTAAGTGAGGCAGCTTCACTCTGCCTTCTAGAGTCAATCAAAGTCCAGTGGCAAGACAATTGGCCATGGTCTGGGGTTCAGTAGATGACTTGGGCATCTTTAATGTCCGACAAAACTCTAAGTACTCCCCAGCACCTGCTTCAGCCAACTTCATGAGCACTGGAACAAACTGTGTCATCTGCCCAAGATGTTGGGGAAGTTTTCATTCTTAGGGTAAACAACCACCTAACTCACCTGGTTACCCTAACTCACCAACAGGTTTAAGGCCTGTTGGTTACCCTCAGTCTGATTTAGTTTTATCAGGGTGTGACCACTGTGCATACTACACCTTCTTGAAGCCACAGGGAAAGATTAAGATTAGAAGACAATAGGCAAGATCCTGAAGGACTTTGGAGCGAATGGAACCAGGATCTTACATATAAAAGTAGTCCTTATGAGCCACCTCTTCCCCAGAGACTGGAGGAGAGAATATGAGATGATATCAAGTGATTTTGAAGAGCAGAATAGGCTAAAAAGATACCTCACAGTGAATTGCCTCCATTTTCTCAGTAGAGTATTGGACAAAGTCCTCTGATATATGGGAGACAGAGAGATGACATGGAAGGCTTGAAGGGAGAATAGAAATTGTAGATGCTGTGGGGAGTAAGAAAGAGAAAGGTATGGCAAGAAGAGTAAAGGGATGAGTTTGTAGCAGTGAACACACAGTTCATCTAGATAACATCAATTTGTAGTCAACCCAGTTGGCAAAGTTGTATTACTTATTTTTTTTTTGTGGGGTAAAGAGGGTTAAGTGATTTGCTCAGGGTCACACAGCCAAGTTGTATTACTTTTGTATTGATCAGCAGTATATGAGTATCCATATAGGTACATGGCAGAGATAGCCAGGCATGAGTATATTTATAAGACAAAGGGGTAAGGAATTTGAGAGATGAGAACAGTATATAGTTGAACTGATTAACTCTAGGTCAAAATTAGAAAGGGAAGAACATGAAGCCAGAACAGCTGCTAATTATGCTATATGGGAGAGCATTAAAGGGTGAAGTAAATGGACATTATAGTGAAAGAAAGTTAAATAGGTTAGGACTGAAACAGTAAGAAAATAATAGAGGCAGCAAGGTGTAGTGGATAAAATACTGGTCTTTGAATCAGGAAGACTTGGGTTTGAATTCTACCTCAAGTACTTGCTATCTATATGACCCATATATCATTTAACCTCTGTGAGCCTTTGTTTCCTTATCTGTAAAATTTAGAGGTTGATTCAATGATCTATAAGGTTCCTTCCAACTCTAATTCTATAATCCTTTGAGATTATGTCAGATAGAGGAAAATAGGTATTTTCTGCCATGAAAATGAGACACTTACAGGTAATGACAAATTCAAGGTTACAGCCCTTTCTGTGTTTGGGTGAGATGGCTTGAAGGTGTAGGTTATGGAAATGAAAGAGGACAATGAAGTAGAATTGCAGGGTATGTGAAGTACCATCAATAAATTAATTAAATCCCCAAATATAAGCACAGAAACTGAGAACTAGAAGGGATCTAAGCAGCCACCTAGTCCAATCCATTCACCAAAGAAATCCCCACCATAACATGCCCAACAAACAGTTTCTAGCTTTTCTTGAAGACTTCTGAAAAGGAGAAATTCACTACCTCTAGAGATAGCCCATACCACTTTTGGACAATTCTAAATGTTAGGAAGTTGGGCTTTTTCCAACTCAAAACTAAATTTACTTCTTTCCCACCCCTACCTATTATTCCAGGTTCTGCCCTTTCGGGGACAAACAGAACAAATGTAATCCCTCCTCGACATGATGACTCTTAAAATAAATTGAAGACAGCTAACATTACCCACTTAAGGGAAGAGGTAAAGTACAAAAGAGGGTGAATTACTTGAGGGCTAGTAGATAACTGACATCAACTTATGGATAGGAGAATATATCCAGATGCAATGAAACTGAAAGGAAAGGAAATAATATCCAAAAGGGCTAGAAGAAAAGAGAAATGATCTGAATTAGCTGAAGCTAAGCTTTAAGACTTCCAGTCCAGTCAAAACATATGATTTTTCACTAGAACCCAAGGCTTTAGCCTAGCTCTTCCCCTTCAGAGGAAGCCAATGCTTATCTGCATTTGAATCCTTGCCAGAAAAAGGAGCCACTTTAAATGAGAAGTATGCCTTCCATTAAATGAACAGAAATCCCCTCCACCAATCCAGTCCAAAACATGATAGCTTTGTTGTTGTTTGTCCATTCTTAAGGAGGATCATGACATCAGAGAGGTAATATGACTTGCAGTGAATTGGATTTAAGGGAGGCAGAGATGTGCAAAGTCACTAACCTCACCTCTGGAACCATCAACTGCTTCCTGTATGTGTGTTTACATACATACACATATGCATGCAGGTATGCATGATGCATACATACAGCATATATACATGAGTAATATATATATATATATATATATTTTTTTAGTTGTTATATTTTGCTTTCCCCCATTGAATATTAGCTTTTTTTTTTTAGCAACAAACATTTATTTTATTTTCCAGTTACATGTAAGGGTACTTTTCAACATTCATTTTCATAAGATTTAGAGTTCCAAATTTTTCTCCCTCCCTCTCTCCCTTTCCTCCCCCCTCCACAAGATCACAATCAGGTTATATATGTACAATCCACAAGTGTTCTTTTTAACAGTTCTTTCTATAGGGGTTCATAGTAAGCTTCCTCATTAGTTCCTTGGGATTGTCTTGGATCATTGCATTGCTGAGAATAGTTAAGTCATTCACAATTGCTCATTGAATAATACTGCTGTCACTATGCACAATGTCCTCCCAGCTCTGCTCATTTCACTATACATCGATGTTCATTAGTCTTTCCAGGTTTTTCAGGGATCATCCTGTTTGTCATTTCCTGTAGCACAAGACCATTTCACTACAATCATATAGCACAGCTTTTTCCATCATTCTTCAATTGATGGACATTCCCTTGATTCTCAATTCTTAGCCTCCACCAAGAGTTGCTATAAATATTTTTGGTACATTTTTTTCCCCTTTTCTCTTTTTCACGATTACTAGTGTTAACTCTTTCCCTTCCATCCTATTCCCTTCCCCATGATATTTATTCTAGTATCAATCTTTCATCCTATCACTCTTCAAAAGGGATTTGCTTCTGTCTGTCCCCTCCCCCACTCTGCCCTTCCTTCTTTTGCTCCAATCTCTTTATCCCCTTCCCCTCCTATTTTCCTGCAGGCTTAGAGAGATTACTCCACCCAATTGAGTGTGTACCTTATTCCCTCCTTCAGGCAATTCTAATGAGATTGAGGTCTTTGAGCCAAATCTGATGAATGTTAGGCTCATTTACTGCCCAGATTAAATAGATTACTCTACCCAGTTCCATGTATCTGTTAGTCCCTCCTTAAGGCAGCTCTGATGAGCTTAAGGTCTTTGAGTCTTTTCTGATGAGTATAAAATTCATTTACTGCCCTGCTCCTCTCCCATCTCTTCCCCCACTCCATAAGCCTTTTCCTGTTTCTTTCATGTAGGATTTCACCTCTGCCCTTCCCCCTCCACCAGTGAATTCCCTTCACCCCTCAATATAACCCTAAAGATATCATCACCTAGCTAAGTGACACAGTGGACAAAGCACCACCCCTGAACCCAGGGGGTTCCCAGCCAAAACCCAGCCTCAGACACAAGACAGTCACCCACCGTATAACCCCAGATATGTCCCCCACCTCCAATTCTTTGGAGTTTTTTTTTTTGTTTGTCTTTTGGTGAGGCAATTGGGGTTAAGAAACTTGCCTAGGGTCACACAGCTAGTAAGTGTGTAAAGTGTCTGAGGCCGAATTTGAACTCAGGTCCTCCTGAATCCAGGGCCAGTGCTCTATCCACTGCTCCACCTAGCTGCCCCCCCCCACACACACACATCCAATTCTTTATGGTTTTCTAGGGTCTTGTATTTGAAAGTCAAATTTGCTATTCAGTTCAGGTCTTTTCATCACAAATATCTGAAAGTCTTCTTTTTCATTAAAGTCCCATTTTTTCCTCTGAAAGATTATGAAGAGTTTTGCTGGGTAGGTGATTCTTGGTTGTAATCCCATTTCCTTTGCCCTTTGGAATATCATATTCCATGCCCTCCGGTCCTTTAATGTAGAAGCTGCTAGATCTTGTGTTATCCTGACTGGGGCTCCACAGTACTTGAATTCTTTCTTTTTGGCAGCTTGCAATATTTTCTTCTTGACCTGAGAGCTCTGGAATTTGGCTATGATATTCCTAGGAGTTTTCCTTTTGGGATTTCTTTCTGGAGGTCATTGGTGGATTCTTTCAATTTCTATTTTAGCTTCTTCTTCTAGAATTTCAGGGCAATTTTCCCTGAAAATATCTTGGAAGATGATATCTAAGCTCTTTCCTTGATCATGGTTTTCAGGTAGACCAATAATTTTCAAATTATCTCTCCTGGACCTATTTTCCAGGTCAGCAGTTTTTCCCAGAAGATATTTCACATCGCCCTCTATTTTTTTATTCATTTGGATTTGCTTTATTGTGTCTTGGTTTCTCATAAAGTCAGTGGCTTCCATTTGTTCCATCCTCATTCTTAGGCAATTATTTTCATCAGAAAGCTTTTGTATCTCCTTTTCCATTTGGCCAATTTGACTTTTCAAGCTGTTGACTTTTTTCTCATGTCTTTCCTGAATCCCCTCATTTATCTTTCCATTTTTTCCTCTACCTCTCTAACTTTATCTTCAAAGTCCTTTTTGAGCACCTCTATGGCCTGAGACCAATTCATATTTTTCTTGGAAGCTTTAGATATAGGGGCCCTGATGTTGACATCTTCCTCTGAGGGTGCCCCTTGGTCTTCCTTGTTACTGAAGAAACTTTCTATGGTCCTCACCTTTCTCCGTCTGCTCATCTTGCCTTTCCTTCACTTGAATTTCAGCTCCTTAAAGTGGGGCACTGTGTTTCCAGGCTGCACTATCCCAAGCTTCAGAAGGTCCCGGTGGTATGAATTAAGGAGGAGCAGGTTCTTCATTTGCCTGGCCTGTTTCCTGGTCCTAGATGACCCCAGACCAACTTGCTAATCAACCAGCTTTGTGTGTTGAGGTTGTCAGCTCCAACAAGCCTGTGCCCCTCCCTGACCTGGGCCACTGCTACTCGAACCTATCTCCTGGTTCCCAGCAGTGGTGAAAAACCCAAGTTCTGCCTCAGCACCAGCATACACCCCTGTAGTCTCCCCCCCTGCCCAGGGCTCAGCGCTCTCACCAGACTGTGAGCTTATTTCCAGACAACACTGGCGCTTCAGCTGATTGAGAGGCTCTCGGGCTCTCCTTCTCTGGTGAGGCCTTCCTGGGACTGGATCTGTGTCAGGGTGACTGTGGGGTTGGGCTCCACTCCTGTCTCAGCACAGCAGCTCCCTCCTTCTGACCATCCAAGCCGTTCTTGGTTAAAAGATGATTTCAGCACATTCTTCTGTGAGTTTTGCTGCTCCAGGCATTTTCCTATGGAATTATTTGTATGTTTTTTGGTGCAATTGTGTCATGAGTTCCAGAGCTCACTGTCTTTCCTCCGCCATCTTCACCAGGGGTCCATAGTTTCTATGGGAGTCAGCAGCCAGTCTCTAGTTAGCTCTGAAGCTGTGAGAGACTCTGTAGCTATTATTAACCCCATTTACAGATGGAAAAACTGAGTCTGAGAGAATTTAAGTGACTTGCCCAGGGTCACACAGCTAATAAGTGTTTGAGGTAGGGCTTAAATTTAAATGTAGGTCTTCTTGATTTCAAATCTGGCACTCTATCTAACATACCACTTAGTTGCCCCAGTATGGGAGATAGAGAAAACATGATGAGATGTGTTTAATGTTACAAACAGACCCATAGAGGGGAAATAGCTCTTCATTTGTCATTAAGAAATCTAGATTCAAGCCCCAATTCCACCACTTACTAGCTATGTGACCTTGAGCGAATCATTTAACTTTTCTGAGACTTTTGTTTTATTTGTAAAATGAGGCTGTTTTACAGAAGGACTCTAAATTCCTTTCAAGTTCTGACATGTTCTTTTTCTAACTCTGAAAGAGCTCTGAAAAGGGAAGGTACAGTGTGCTGAAAGGAAAAGTATAGTAAGCTGAAAGAGAAAGCAGGGGGTGCTGGAGACCAAAATCATCCATTCCACAACTTTGTCACAGCCTTTCTCTGTCTGTCTGTGGTCATGGTCCACCCGCATAGGTTGGTATTATTTATCCCACTGGGTTCTATTCTGGTCAGCTCAATGGGAGCTGACAGGCTTCAATGGACTGAGTGACAACATAAAATCTATAAAAGTAGAAACATAAAAGCCTTTTTGAAGCTCAGCATGACCTGAGCTAAACAATTACTTAAGCATGTTTAGAGGCATCATAGTGTTTAGTCAATGCCCCATGGCAGAGACAGAAGGAACATCTTCAATGCCAGGCACATCTTTAATCAATATGCAATAGAGAAGCAATTTTGGCTGATACTATCAGCTAGGTTTAAGTTGGCCAGTCCTTCCAAATCAGGGTGGCTATATGTCATTCACTCATTACAGCTGATTAATGACACTGAGCCTTCAAAATGGCAAAGAAACCCATATTTCAAAGACTACCATTTGCTTTGCTTTAGACAAATTAAAGATGCCTAAGGCTCACTATGGAAATAAACAGGAAGCATCACCTGTGTGCTAAATCAATCAATACATATTTACTGGATGTTTGTTATGTTCCTCGAACTTTAGAAGACACAAAAAGATGCTAAATGTCCTTAAGGAGCTCTACTTGGGGAGATAAGACTAATTGGTATGAAACAATTAGAAAACAGTGAACTTCCCTACTGGTAGACACTGAATGCTATGCTGGTGAAGGTCAGAGGAGGAAAGGATAAAATAATCTAATTTCTGTTGCATTTTGGGAAGATTTTGATGGGGAAATGGGGAGGAGTGGCACTAGACCTGAATGGAAGAAAAGAGAAGAAAGAGGAGAGGAGAGGAGAGGAGGGAAAAAGTGGGAAGTAGCATAAGAGTCTAGAGAAGGGAAGAAAGGATGAAAAAGGGATAGGAGAGCATAAGGGAAGAGCAAGGAGGAGAGAAGGGAAGGAGTGGAAACAGAAGGAAATGAGTAAAGAAAAAGTGGAAAGAATAGGAAAGGGAAGGCACCTTAGATAGGAAGGGGCAGCACAAGTAAAGGCACATAGCCAAAAAAATATGTGGGGATGAGGATGGTAGGGGGAAAGTATTGGAGATATGAATCGTGAGAAAAGTAAATGGGAGGTAGCACCAAACCAACTACTTTACTGGCACTGAATGATGAATATGATAGTCAGAACTTGAAGTTTTTGCCCTAACTATATACTATTAAAGAATTTACTGAGAAAACGGAGCCATCCTTGTCACTTTGTTCATCAGTCAAGAAGCATTAATTGTTAAACTTTGTTCCAGGCACCATGCTCAGTTCTAGGGATATAATTTAAAGAAAAGCAAATGCATGGTCTCTGCCCTCAAAGAGCTTATATTTGAATGGAAAAGACAACATATTAATAGATCTATACCAAATATACACAGTATAGATAGAAGGTAACCTAGGAGGAGAAGCCCTGCAGGGATAAGAGGACAGCGAAAGGCCTACAGATGGTAGGATTTGAGTTGAGTCTTGCTAGGGAAGCCACAAAGTAGAAATGAGGAAGGGAGAGAATGAAGTAAGGAGAACATTGCATGTATCGGGGCCATATACTGTGAAGGAAAAGAAGTGTTGTATGCGAGGAACAGAAAGGGAATCAGTGTTGCTGATTTGAAGAATAAGTATATAGAGGGTGGTAAAGTATAAGAACACTGAAAAGAAAGAGATGAGTCAGGTTGAGAAGGGTTCTCAAAATAAAACAGAGCATTTTATAATTGATCCTGGAGTTAATAGGGATCCACTGAAGTCTATTGAAGTAAGGGGATAACATGATCATATCTGTGATTTAAGATCACTTTAGCAGCTGAATAGAGGATAGAGTGAAGTATAGAAAGACTTGAGGAAAAGGAAGTCAACAAGTATTTATTAATCACCTGGTATGCGCCAGGCACAGTGCTAAGTGCTGGGGATTCAAAGCAAGACTAAAACAGAACAAAAAACAACAACAAAACCAGACCCTACTGTCAAGGATCTCACAGCCTAATGAGGGAGACAATATGTAAACAACTATGTACAAGCAAGATATGTAAAGCATAAATTGGAGATAATTAAAACAATTTCCATTAGGTCACAAGCCCATCCTGGGTAGTCCAAGATGGTAGATCTATTTCCATCTACTTCTTTCTCTGATGTACTATAATACTGGAGGAAGAAGTCCTCTGTCTATGCTCCAATGCAGGAGACAATTTCTCTTTCCAGGCTACAAAAACATGATAAAAAAGCAGTGAGCATGAATGAATGAATGAATGAATGAATGAATGAATGAATGAAACATTCATTAAGCACCTAAGGGGCAAAAATTCACTTGCTGCTAGTTCCATCAACAACCCCAGTAAAGACAGATGATCTCTTCTACTATGTTTGAATCTCTGAAGCATGGATGACATTTGAATCTTCCAGATGTTTATTCAGTTTTGGGGGGGTTAGTGACATATGAGCTAAATGTATGTGACCTACAAGGTCTAGCTGTGTGGATGCTTTTTCAGCCCCTGACCGAATATTTAGTGTGTGTAAGTGTAAAAAGATGCAGTCGTGATGGGCTGAGAAAAGCCGACAGGAAATGTTGTAATAAGAGATGCCCCGCCCCCACCCTTGCTAATGGCTGTCCTTGACCTAATTAGAAACAAGACCAGACAGAAATCAGAACAGCAGTAGCCTCAGTCCTAAAGCCTGCTAATAAGTTAGTGTGCCAACTGTTCTCTATATCCTCACTGCCGTGGGCTTCTGGGGAGGGCCCTGAAGATTCTATGCTACATTTAAAACTCATCAGCTAGGGGAATTATTTTTAGCAAATTGATGACTTCAAAGAGGGCTGAAAATGTTTTGCAGAGGGCTGGAGAGGTTACATGGTAGGCTGGGAAGGTTACAAAGAGAGCTTGGAATGTCATTCACAAGACCCTTAATCTAAGACGGAAAGGAAAAAGGGAAATTACATGGAATAATAAGAGAATTAAACAAGGAAGAACAGGGGGAATTATGCAGAAGGTCAGGTAAGATTATAGGCAAGTATGGAGAGGTCACAGTAAAGAAGAAGGAAGGATAAAAAAAGAAGACAGGGAGTGTACCAGAGATGGACATGAAATGCTTCAGATATTTATTTCACAAATTTTAACGCTTGCCCAGACAGTAAAAAAGCAATATATATCCAGAACTCTATCTTGCAGAAATATTTCATCAAGGAGATTGAAGGATCTTACCTCAGGTTCCCAGATGAAAGCAACTGGGATATGAACTCAGGTCTCCTGCTGTAGGAGTTATACTTGGCTTTTTCTTTCTTTCCTTCCTTTCTTCCTTTCTTCCTTTCTTCCTTTCTTCTTTCTTTCTTTCTTTCTTTCTTTCTTTCTTTCTTTCTTTCTTTCTTTCTTTCTTTCTTTCTTTCTTTCCTCCTTTCCTCCTTTCCTCCTTTCCTCCTTTCCTCCTTTCCTCCTTTCCTCCTTTCCTCCTTTCCTCCTTTCCTCCTTTCCTCCTTTCCTCCTTTCCTCCTTTCCTCCTTTCCTCCTTCCTTCCTTCCTTCCTTCCTTCCTTCCTTCCTTCCTTCCTTCCTTCCTTCCTTCCTTCCTTCCTTCCTTCCTTCCTTCCTCTTTCTTTCTCTCTTTCTTTTTGGTGAGGCAATTGGGGTTAAGTGACTTGCCCAGGGTCACACAGCTAGTAAGTGTTAAGTGTCTGAGACCAGATTTGAACTCAGGTCCTCCTGACCCCAGGGCCGGTGCTCTATCTACTGTGCCACCTAGCTGCACCTACTTGGCTCAATTTAAAAGAAGGAAGGGCCCTGGATTCTGGAGGACCTGAGTTCAAATCCGAGCTCAGACACTTGACTCTTACTAGCTGTGTGACCCAGGGCAAGTCACTTAACCCTCATTGCCCCCCCAAAATTTAAAGAAAACAATTTTAAAGAGGCAGCATGGTTTAGCAGTGAGAGTACTGGATTTAGAGTAAGGAAAACTTGGGTCCAAATTCCACATTTACTTACTGTATGACCCTGGGCAAGATCCTTAGACTTTCTGAGCCTATGTTTCTTTACCTCTAAAACAAGGGTACTGGACTTCATGACATGTAAGGAAGGTTCCTTCCAGCTCTAAGTCTTTGTCTTATGACTGTCCCTAGCAGAGCTAGGATTCCCTCTCTCTGCTATACTGAAAATCTCTGCCAAAAATGGTTCTTTCTTACAACAATAACTCTGTCTGAGTAAGGACAGGCCCCATGGAAGGCCCCATCAGTCATTCTTACAGGGCTCTGGTACTAGAGAGATGGGACTTGTCCCAGGAAAGCTCAGGTTGGCAGGTAGTAGAACCTCTGAAGTGAAAGAAAGGTCTGTCTGTTTGTTTGTTTTTTACTTATTTGCAAAATGGGAATCATAATAGCACCTACCTTCACAGAGTTGTTATGAAGATCAAAAGAAAAAATGTCTGTCTAGTATTTTGTGAACCTTAAACATAAGGTTCTGCTTGTTGTTCAGTCATTTCAACTTGTCATGAGCCCATTGGGGATTTTCTTGGCAAAGATACAGGAGCAGTGTGCCATTTCCTTGTCCAGCTCATTGTATAGATGAGGAAACTGAGGCAAATATAGTTAAATGACTTCTCCAGGGTCACACAGCCAGTAAATGTCTGAGGTCAGATTTCTTCCTAATGTCAGATCGGGTGCTCTACTATGCCCCCTAGCTTCCTCATGAGATTATCTTTATTTTATTTATTTATTTATTATTATTATTTTTTTTTAGTGAGGCAATTGGGGTTGAGTGACTTGCCCAGGGTCACACAGCTTGTAAGTGTTAAGTGTCTGAGGCTGGATTTGAACTCAGGTACTCCTGATTCCAGGGCCGGTGCTCTATCCACTGTGCCACCTAGCTGCCCCATGTGGTTATCTTTAAATAATGCTATACAAACGTTAGCTATTAGGAGACACAGTGGATAGAGCACTTCACCTAGAGTCAAGAAGAACTGAGTTCAAATACAACTTTAGATACTTACTGGCCATGTGACTTTAGGCAAGTCACTAAATCCTTATTTGCCTCAGTTTCATCATCTGTAAAATGGTAATAATAATAGGAACTATGCCTTATGTTGTTGTGAGGATTAAATGTGACAATAATAATAAAGCACTTATCGAAATCCCTGGCACATAAGAAGTATTATAAAAAATGTTAGCTAGGTGGCAAAGTGGCTAAAAGCACTGGCCCTGAATGCAGGAGAAGCTGAGTTCAAATCTGGCTTCAGATACTTGACACTTACTATCTTTGTGACCCTGGGCAAGTCACTTAACCCTCATTGCTCCACCAAAAAAAAAGTTAGCTATCATCACTATTATTCTTATTATTGTCATTATCATCATTACTATTTTAAAAGGAAGCAAGGGAGGGAAAGAGTTGAGGATTTTTTTTTTAATTATTGAGCAGTGGAATTCTCCAAGAGATAAGTGATTAATCTACAGAAAGTTGTACCCTTAAAGTAGGCTGATAGCTGTGTTATGAAACTGTAACGATTGGAATAACGCCACCTGCTGGATACTTACTGTAGAGGAGTTCTGCCCATGAAGGGAAGGTCTTTGAGGGCAAGACCAGGAGTCAGGAAGTGACGCGGACTAGTGGGAGGAGGAAGGAAGAGACGGGCGCTCGGTCTCGCTCTCTTTCCTCTGGACTCTGGCGGAGAAGGGAGCTAGAAATGCGCTCTCCCTTTAATAGATAGGAATCTAGACCTTTCTCTCTCTCTTTACCAAATTCTTATTCTCCTTAATAAATGCTTAAAAGTCTAACTCTTGCTAAAGCTTATAATTTATTGGCGACCACTCATTAAATATTTTAGACAGACTAGCTAGAATTTTAGCCCTTAACAAAACTGAGAATGGACCCTAGGGACAGGACCAGGCTGGACCTGTAACTTTCTACCCCCAGGGGGGTTGGCAGGCAGATGGTTTGATTTAGACTATGGTTATGAATATCTGCTGTTATTATAGTTTCCTGGTTTTGTATTTCATGTCTATTATAAGTAAATTATCCTTTTCCACACTCTGATGTATTATCATTGTAGTTCACATAGCCAAAGCTTATGGGGGAGAAATTCAGATGTAATGGAACTCAAAACATTAATTCAATTAGATGTAAACGACAAAAGAGAGAGGACACAGCATAGTGGTTAGAGAACTACCCTTGGAATCAAGACCTGAATTCAAATACAGGCTCAGATACTTACCAGCTGTATAGTCTTAGACAAGTCACTTAACTTTTCTTCCTCAGTTTGCTCACATTTGAAACATAGTGACTATGTGAGCCAGGACAAGTTACTTAACTTCTCTGTGTCCCAGGCAATTATCTAAACCTTTTAGTAGCAAAGGAAGGTCTTATCTTGCTCTGATAGAAGGTATCTCCTCTTTGAGAGTTCTCAGACTAGCTGTGTGACCATGGATGGGTCTCTTGACATCTCTGAGCCTGAGTTTTCTTCTCTGTAAAATGAGGTGGTTTAATTAAATAACATCTAAGGTTCCTTTCACATTAACATTCTATCAGTTCTATGGATTCTTCCTCCAAACAGGAGAGTGATTTTCAAGGGGAGATGTACTGATGCCAATTAACACTGAAAAGAAGAAAGGAAAATTGTAGACATCATAGGAAGAAGGAGAGAAAATAGGAAAGGGAACTGCTAGAAAACACAATGCATTAAGGCAGATTGTTTTAGAGAAAAGAAGGGTGCTGAACTTGGTGTCAAGAGACTTGTATCAAATTCTGTCTGTACCACTTATAAGATGAGAATTTTGGGCAAATTACTTAATCTCTCAGTAGTTTAGAGGGTTTTTTTTTTAATCTGTAGAATAGGATTTTGGAATAAATAATGGCTAGCATTTATACGTCTCTTTAACATTTGCAAAATGAGCCTCACAACCACACTATAAAGTAGGTGCTATTATTATTCCTATTTTTCAGTAGGAAAACTAAGACTGAATGAGGTTAAGGGACTTGGCCAGAGTCACACAGTGAGTGTCTGAGACAGAATTAAAACTTCACTCTTTCTGAATCCCAAGTGGAGTGTTATCCACTATAGCATATAACTGCCTCACCTAGCTGAGCTCTGAGATTCTTTCCACTGCCTTCTAGTCACCCAAAGACTAAGGAGCCTTGCTTTAAAGAATAGAAAGCCATAGAGTTTTACAAAATGGTTATTCAATTTATTTTCAATTTGGGGCCTTTAAGATAATGAGACTGGGGTCCATAAAGGAAGAGATGTAAGAGAAAGGAGAAAGTGATCAAAAAATTCTCTTCTTCAGGGCAGAGAGTTTCCTGGGGTCAGAAGTCAAAGAAATTCTAGCTGATAGGAGCTTCCAACCATTTCAGTGATTGCTTATCTAACTGTAGCAGATTGATTGTAGTTCATGGACCCTGGCTTACTAGTGCCAAATTGGCCATTTGGGGACTGACGATGTAAAGCCTGTCTCTTTGATTTTTCAGTGTCTGTAAAATTTCCCTGGCTGAATGCACTTTACCAGGCAAAGGCTACTGGAAAATGTCTGTTTGCAAGGGCTGCCTGAGGGCACAAAATTTTCTTAGCTCTTTCTTTGAATGAAGTATGTTTGGTTGGCTTTGTGGACCTCTTAGAACCCTCCTGCAATTAGGATTTGATGCCATATGCACAAGGCTTTTTTTTCTGCTCTACCTTTTCATCATAATAAGCTTTCTAAGCCTCAATTTCCTCAAATGTAAAATGAGGCTAGACTAGATGACTTCTTAAGGTACTGGCAGCTCAAAACTTCTCACTTATGCAATTGATGAGAGGCAGAGTTGAGTCTGTAAGCTATGTAGCTTGACTCTCAGGAAGAAAAGAGGTCTTTCCTCCCCAACACAACACACTCTATAAGGTTAGGGTCAGGATTAATTGATTTCATTACTGTAGAAAACTCTCAATGCTAATAAAGCATCATTAAAGTAACTTAGAGTCTTAGGGAGCTGCCTACAATGGGGAATCTTAAGCATTTGTGTATCATGAACCCTTCTGATGGTCTGGGGAAACCTATGAACCTGTTCTCTGAATAATGTCTTTAAACACATGCAATAAAGTACATATGAATAAAATAGGAAACTGATTATAATGAAATACAGCTATCAAAATATTAAAAGGAAAAGTTCATTGAATGCCAGGTTAAGAATTCTTGGCCTATATACCAGACTACCTAAAAATTATTTTATAGTGCTAGAAAAAATAATAACAAAATTCATCTGGAGAAACAAAAGGTCAAGAATATCAAGGTAACTAATGAAAAAATGCACAGGAAGGTGGGGTAGCTGTACCAAATCTGAAGCTCTACTATAAAGTGGTAGTCATCAAAACTATCTGGTACTGGCTAATAAATAGAGTGGAGCATCAATGGAATAGGCTAGGCACAGGAAACACAGTAGTAAATGACTTTAGTAATGTACTGTTTGATAAACCCAAAGACTCCAGCTTCTGGGATAGGAACTCAGTATTTGACAAAAATTGCTGGGAAAACTGGAAGAGAGTATGGCAGAAATTAGGCATAGACCAACATCTTACATCTTATACTAAAATAAGGTCAAAATGGGTACATAATTTAGGCATAAAAGGTGATACCATAGGTAAATTAGGAGAGGAAGAAATAGTTTACCTTTCAGATCTTTGGAAAAAGAACAGTTTATAACCAAACAAGAGATAGAGAATATTATGAAATGCAAAATGGATGATTTTGATTACATTAAATTAAAAAGGTTGTGTACAAACAGAAGCAATGTATCCAAAATTAGAAGGGAGGCAGAAAGCTAGAAAATAATTTTTAGAGCCAGTACTTCTGATAAAGGTCTCATTTCTAAAATATATCGGGAACTAAATCAAATTTATAAGAATCCAAGTCATTCCCCAATTGAGAAATGGTCAAAGGATATGAACAGGCAGTTTTCTGATGAAGAAACCAAAGTTATATGTTGCCATATGAAAAAATGCTCTAAATCACTATTGATTAGAGAAATGCAAATTAAAACAACTCTGAGGTGCCACCTGACACTTATCAGATTGGCTAATATGACAAAAAAGGAAAATAATAAATGTTGGAGAAGCTGTGGAAAAATTGGAAAACTAATGCATTGTTGGTGGAACTGTGAACAGATCCAACCATTGTGGAGAGCAATTTGGAATTATGCCTAAAGGGCTATAAAACTGTGCATGCCCTTTGACCCAGCAATACCACTTTGGGGTCTTTTTCCCAAAGAAATTATAAAAAATGGAAAAGGACCCACATGTACAGAAATATTTCTAGCAGCTCTCTTTGTGGTGGCAAGGAATTAGAAATTGAGGGGTTGCCCATCAATTGGGGAATGACTGAACAAGCTGTGGTATATTAATATAATGGAATACTATTGTGCTGTAAGAAACGCTGAGCAGGTAGATTTCAGAGAAACCTGGAAGGACTTGTGTGAACTGATGATGAGTGGGATGAGCAGAACCAGGAGAACACTATACACAGTATCATCAACATTATGTGTTGATCAACTGTGATAGACTTGATTCTTCTTAGCAATACAATGGTCCAAGATAGTTCCAAAGGACTCATGATAGAAAATGCTCTCCAAATCCAGAAAGAAAAAAAAAAGAACTGTGGAACATGGATGCAGATTGAACCATACTATTTCTCTTGTTTTTGATGCTGTTGTTTTTCTTTTTGAGGTTTTTCCTTTTTGCTCTCATTCTTCTTTTATAAAATGACTAATGCAGAAATATGTTTAATAATATTGTACATATATAACCTATATCAGATTACTTGCTGTCTTGGGGAGGGGGAAGGAGGGGAGGGAGGGAGAAAAATTTGAAACTAGAAATCTTATAAAAACAAATGTTGAGGAGCAGCTAGATGGTGCAGTGGATAGAGCACCGGCCCTGGAGTCAGGAGTACCTGAGTTCAAATCCGGCCTCAGACACTTAATACTTACTAGCTGTGTGACCCTAGGCAAGTCACTTAACCCCAATTGCATCACTAAAAAAACCAAAACAAAACAAAACAAAACCAAATGTTGAAAACTATCTCTACATGTAACTGGAAAATAATAAAATACTTTTATAATTAAAAAAAAATAATTCTTGGCCTAGATCACTGAGAGGATAGGACTTGCCCAGGGTCACTTAGTCAGTATGCAAGTGAAGTAGGATTTAAATCCAGGTCTTCCTGGATTTGAAGGGAACCCTTTATCTACTCACTGTTGATGAGGAAGAAAGTATGAGTCTTTGTACTGCTTTGAATAGAGAGTGTGGGGGGGGTGGGGTTAGAGGGGGCAGAATGGAGTGGGATTTGGCAACCAGAGAGCAGGATGAGGAGGAAATTTGGAGAAAAGATCGCAGAAACACAGAAAAGGGAAGGTGAAGAGTGACGCAATGCAAATGTAATCTAGGTTCCAATTTTGTCCAGGACCTGTCCTCTAAGAGAACTTCATTTTTCCTGAGGAATTTTCATGTTGACTTTAGTGAGAAAGTCCTGGCCCCCTGAGGAAAGGTTATGGGGTCATTAAATAAGTTGCTGAATATTGTGTGATGAGCAATGGGGATGGACTTGGCTCTTCTCAGCAGTGCAATGATCCAAAACAGTTTCAAAGAACTCATGATAGAAAATGTTCTAAACATCCAGAAAAAAGAACTGTGGATTATGAAGGCAGATTGAACCCTACTGTTTCTACTTTGGGGCTGTTTTTTTTTCCTTTTTATTTCTTTTGAGGTTTTTCCCTTGTGCTCTGATTCTTTTTTCACAAGATGACTAATGCAGAAATGTTTAATGTGATTGTACATATATAACCTATATCAGACTGCTTTCTGTCTTGGGGAAGAGGGAGAAGAGGGAGGGAAGGGAGGGTGGGAGAAAAATTTGGAACTAAAAATCCTTTGAAAACAAATGTTGAAAACTATCCTTATCTGTAACTGGAAAATAATAAAATACTTTTATTTGTTAAAAAAATTAAAATAAATAAATGTAAAAAAAAAAAGTTGCTGAAAAAGAAAGTGGAAATAATTCCTCCTGAGAGCTGGAAGAAAAAAGTATAAAATGGTATTGAGGCAACTTGCTCAGAGCAGGGACACAGAACTTGTAACTCTCAGCTCTTCCCAGCTGTAGAATTCTAGAATTGTCTTAACTTTCCTGCCCAGATTATTGGAAAATCAAAGTGGATATTTCCTAACTATACTCTGTAAATTAAGGGTGAAAGACCTCTAGTTCAGCCTTCTTTTTCTCATTTTCTCCCCTGCTCCTTTTTCCTTTCTCTCATTTTCTTTGACTCTCTCTTGTTCTGCAGTTTTTCCTTTGTCCTGCTTCTTTTACATTCCCCTGGAACTTTTCTATTCTTATGTCTTTGTCTATTTCTCCTTTTATCCTGTCATATATGTCTCCCTTTGACTCTGTCTTTCTCTTTTTGTCTCTATCTCTCTCTAATTGTCTCTCCATATCTCTGTCTCTCATTACATTCATTTTCCATCTTTTCCTTTATTGATGCTTCTATGGATCTGTGAGCTCATTGATGTGGGTACTCCTTTCGACAGTGTAGATGGTGAGCTATCCAGATCCTATTCTGTGTGATTATTGTTCATGTTCATCCCTATGTCATCTAATAAGTTCAACCTTATTGAGAGCTTTTCTCTTGGGCAGGAATTGTTATCCTGGGGTCCAATGACCCTCAAAAGATCTGTGGGTAAATTTCAAGAGAGGGTATGTAAATTTAGATGGAAAATATATTACATCATTATTTGGCCCAACCTTTAACTGAAATTCATAATTTCCTTTAATTATGAATGTAGGCAAGAAATCACAACCATATTAGCAGTGTCGGTGACTTTGTGACCAATAGAAATCATAGATTTTTTTTTACATCAAATTACAATTGTAACTCTTGGCTCAAAACACATTTGCATAAGACTCTCCACATTGGTGGAGATCACATAAGTGGCACATCTGGCAAGAGCTTGGGAGAAGAGCAATCCTGGTCTTCTGCCTTCTAGCTTTGAAAGAAAAGTCTCACAGTTTCATTTTCTCTTCAAAGAAAAATTCTGGGAAGAAGTAGACATGGAGAGGAGCCAGCATCTCAATTATGTTTTTATCTCCAGCCTACTATACTGAAGACATATACAGAGTAGATGGATGATAATCTCAGAGGGGAAACACTAGCAGCTTTAGGTGGCAGGAAAAGCCAATGAATTTTATGACTTTTCTACTCCAAGAAATTCTTTCAAAGTTTAGGCATGACTTAAAATCAGTTTCCTTAAGTATTAATTTTGAATGTTGTTAATGAGGTGATCTAGTGTACTTAAGACTCATATTTGACCTCTCCATCAATTGCCCGAAAGTTAATGACCATGCTCTCCTAAAAATATTTGATAAAAGTTCAGACAGAGTCATTGTACAATATTTAAATAATCTACTTGTTATATATCACCTTTTATTGTATTTATCTGGATATATCCACTTATCCACCCATCCACAGGTTTCTAGAGGGCAAGAACCAACCCTGCCTTATTTATCTTTGTATTTCCCCTTCCTCAGTAGCCAGACCAGGGTCTTGCACTTGGCAGCTGTTGGATGCTTGTAGAATTAATTAATCATTTAAAGAGACCAAGGCAACATGCCTCCATTCCATCTCACTTTCATCTTCCAATTTCAATAATCAGAAAATAGATTGTTTTTTTTTCCATAATTGAAATCTAGGTGAATACAGAACAACTTGGTGACCAGGAAAAATTAATGTTAAGGAAAATGTGTCTCCAATTCAGTTTTCATTAAGGAGGCATTTACAAGTCCTCTTATCTCAATTGACCAATAATGGGAAATCCACTGAACTAAGTATGAGTTAGGAGAACTGGTTCCTAGTTCAAATTTTTCCATTAGCTAACTCTATTATCTTGGACAAGCCATTTTACTTCTTTGGACATCTATATAATAAGCAGTGGGGTATTACTATGATTCTGACTAGACAACTTCCAACATTCCTTCCAGCATTCATTGTTAATGATTCTAAGTCTCAAATGGGAATTTCTATTATTTTAATCCTGTTAGAGACTGTTGAAGGAGCATGTAAGAAATAGAGGAATTATCTAGATTGATTGCGGGGGGGGGGGGGGGGGGAGGGGCATGATGAAAGAGAAGTTATGGATGTGAAGTTGGAGAAATAGAATGGAGGACTCTAAACGATTTAGTGTGCTTTTCGGGGGATAAGAGGATATAATGTCACAAAGGGAATTTGGTGAGAAGCATTGTTCTCACCCAACTAAGGTGCCTCTTTGATTAAATAATCCTTTATTATATTTTGTATCTTTTACATTTACATGACACTTCAAAATGAACTGAGTATTTTCTGATTTCAGCCTCATAGCACATTTCTGAGGTAGGCAATACAGTTAATATTATCCTTGTTTTACATATAAACAAAATGAAGCTGAGAAAAGTTAAGTGACTTACTAATGGTCATAGATCTAAGAAGTTTAAGATATAGTGTTTGTAGGTCTTCTTGACTCCAAGTCCAGCATTCTATCCATTGTGCCATACTAATATTCATCTTGATTGGATTCTTTTGTATCCTATAAAGGCAGAATGGTATAGTATAAAGTGCACTGGATTCACAGTCTTCAGACTTCTCAGATTTATCATCCACAAAATGATGGAATTATATTAACTGATCTCTGAGGTATTTTCCCATTCTAATCCTATAATCCTTTCCCTAAAATATCTAAGTATTTCAACCTGGAAGTGGGAAACATTTCCAGAAGGTCATATTTCTCAAGAGTAAAAGCAAGATTTAGAGCAAAAGCTAAAGAAACCCAAATAGATATCAAATCACTCCTGTTAGCCCCTGCTCAAGTCTTGGAACCTTTGATCTTTTTCTGTTGTAAAATGTCACATACATTTACCTGGCAAATCAGCAAGTCCTATGCCATGGGGAGAAAGTGGCAGGGAAGAAGGAAGATGGTTATGTACACTATAAATGTTGGTATCCTTTTTCTTGAGTGGTTTATAATATAGTTGGTGAGAAAAGACCACTACACAGGGAACAGTTGGGAAAATAAGTTATTGTGTGATCTGTCTATATCTAGTGCCCTATATGTATTTTAAATCAAAGTTGTTGACACTTCCTTGCCATTTCTAGCCTATGCTGCCTACACTCCGGCTGTCCTCTTGACCCCTTTCCATGAGAACCTGGACCCTAGATAGGTGAGTGTTTAATTTATTTTGTACAGAATGAAGCTCCACTTAATTTCTAGACAATTATCAAAATTCTTCCTCAACTCTCTCCTGTAGGAAACTGAACTCTGTCCCTGGAAGCCTAGACTTTGAGAAGTGAACTTTTGTCCTCTCTTGCATGAAACCCTTCATGACATTTCCAAACTATTTCACTACATGCGTATCCCCATGGTCCCTTTTCTAGCTCTTTTACATATTGTCTTCCACATTCAAATATAAGCCCTTTGAGAGCAAAGACTTCCATGTTTCCTTGAATTTGTATCCCCAGCCTTAGCACAGTGCGTGGCATATTAGGAAACACTTAATAAATGATTGTTAATTTCTTCATTCATTCACTGGAAGTGACTACAAACAAAAGGAAGACTAAGAGTAGAGTTAGTCAGGAAGGGCTTCTTCAAAATGATAAGTCCCCAGTATATCTTCACAAAAACAATGACAAGTTATACAGAAAGATTAGAGGAAAGTATTCCAGGCAAAGGACATAGCAAGAACCAAGATGTGGGGCCCAAAAAGGGCAAAATAAATACAAGGAGATTTTGAGCTCTGATTCCTTTTCTCTCTGAAAGAGTCTTCTGGTGTGTTGGTTAGTGGCATGGCTTTAATACATCCATAGGTCTTCTCCTTTTCATTTTTTTTACACATAATTGGGTTTAAAGATTTCCAGCTTGCTTTGACATCTTTCAGGTGCTTCAATCAGACATCAAGGAACCAAATGCCAGGAATAGTTTGAATAATCTTATTAACTAGACAGCCAGAAAAGGTCATTCTTTCCTGAACCCATCACAATAGTCTAGTGGAAAGAGCACTGGAACAAGAGCCAAGAGACCTTCTATCCCTGATGGCCACTAATTTACCATGTGACCTTGGGTTTTATATATAGCATGAAGATTTTAATTCTATGGTGTCTACAGGCCTTCTCCACTTGGGATGTCTAGGAGACTATAATAAAAGCTAACATCCATATGGCACTTACTATGATCCAGGCACTTTGCTAAGTGCTTTACAATGACTATTTCATTAGAGTCTCATAAGAACCAGGGGAGGTAGGTGCTGTTATTATTCCCATTTACAAATGAGGAAACTGAGGCGTAGAGAGGTCATGTGCCTTGCCTAGGATAACAAAGGTAAAGTATCTGAGGCTGGATTTGAATTCAAGTTTCTCTGACTCCAGCCCCACTACTCCATCTCCCATTGAGGTGCCCCCTGATTTTATACTGTGACTTTATTCACCCTTTCTCAACTCGATTATATTGCAATGCCCCTACGTCACATGAAAGGAAATCAAACTTAGATCAACAAAGAGAATTGATTTCACAAACCTGGTCTGAATGCTAGAAGCCGACTCAGGAAATGGAAGGCCTGTCAAGCTGATTTGCCTCAGTTCTGTGAGTGGTAGGGACTTGGAGATCTCGATCTTGCCAATCCTGGAGCATCCATAATGAGCCACAGTCAGTAAATCAGAATGACAAGATCTTTCGGACTCATCTGATTTGGTCTTGGTCATCCAGGCATGCCCATAATTTCATTTTCTAAACCTTAACACTTGATATAAATGGGAGCTATGATAATAACATTGGAGATTTTGTACAAGCATTTCACATCATGGAAAAAGGCATGATCATGGGAGATGAATTCAGAAAAACTGGGTTCTAGTGTTGGTTCTAAACTATTATATTAGGTCTTCCTTTCTCAGCTTCAGATTGTTTTTTTCTATAAAGTGAGGTGGTTCCCTTTTAGCTCTGATATTCCATGATCCTGTCATAAGAATATGCTAAATGTAACACTCAGTCGGCTCAAGAGTCACTCCAGTTCAGCATTCTGTCTCCCATGGTCTTAAGGGTTAGTGTGTAGGACTGTAGAGCCATTTTCCTTAACTTTAATTGGAAAAAGGTTATTGGCATTCTTTATTGCCCCTAACTTATCTTAGTAACCTGTTAGAGAGCTAGCCTCTATGAATTTATCCAAACTCTTCTTGACTATTTTATATTTGTAGCTTTTTTGCTTTTCTTGGAGAACTAGGAGCACTATGGCTACAGTGACCAATCTGGAGTCAGGAAGACTTGAGTTCAAATCCAGCCTCAAACACTTACTGGTTTTGTGACCTTGACCAAGTCATTTAGCCTAGCTTCCCCAAGTACAATTTGAGGATATCAGAGCACCTAACTAGATTGTTGTAAGGATCAAATGAGTTATTTATAAAGTGCTTTACAAACTTTGAAGTGCTATATAAATGCTGGCTATTGTATCTACTGAATGCAAAATCTGATTATCTACAAAGTAAAGAAATTTTTTCTAATGTTTAACACGATTGTACTGTATAACATATCAGATTGCTTGCTGTCTTGGGGAGAGGGGAGGGAAAGGAAGGAGGGATAAAAATTTGGAACTCAAAATCTTATAAAAATCAATGTTGAAAACTATCTTTACATGTAATTGGGAAGAAATAAAATGCCATTAAGTGGAAAAAATGAGTATTTCCCCTTATTTCTCTTAAAAGTCCTTTCTCTGTGTCCCCGAGTTTTTAACTGCAAAATCCCATGAGCAAATCTATGTTCACCCTCTCCATCTAGATCTGTGATTTTACAGACTTGCATCATACCTCCCTCAATTTTTCCTCTCCAGCCTAGAGTTCTTATCCTTTCTTACTTTATCATCAGGAGGCAAGTCATAAATCTCCCACTGGGACTGATCATGTTAACTTTCCTTTTGTGGACCTCCTTAAGCCTCCCCAGCTTTCTCGAGGTATATATAACCTCTGTCTGCCTCAGTGTGTCAGTCTTGGGTTACCTGAGTGTGCCTGACTGAGGCTTGTAAAATCCTGTCAAGTTGAGTATCCCTCCAACTGAGGGACATCTCAAGGTTAAATCCTTTAGGATGGAACAAGCCTGATAAGAATAATAAAATCTTGTGCTGCTAGAGCAAGAAGAGCTCTGCTACTTCAAGCCACAATTTGACACATGACAAAACACATTCCAATTTTGAATTTATGTTTAAAGTCATAGATTATGTGTCCTAGTGTTATAGGAATCAAGATTTTTTTAGCTTGGGGAAGAAAAGATTTGGAGGGAGGGGGTGTAATATGAGAGTTGTCTTCCATCACTTGAAGAGCTGTCCCAATGAAGAGAGATTAGACTTGTTCCATTTAAACTAAAGGCCAGAGCTAGGAATAATCAGGAGGAGCTGCAGAGAGGCAAATTTGGAAAAAATAAGGAGAGACTTTCTAACACTGAGAGTTGTCCAAATGTAGAGTGGGCCACCCCAGGAAGGTGGTCAGTTTTCCCTTCATTTGAAGTCTCTCAGCCAAGAGTGAATGAACTTTTTTGTGTTTGTTTTTGTTGTTGTTGTTGTAGGAAGAATTCTTTGGGGATGGGTCCTACTAGATGGCCACTGAAGTCCCTTCCAAGTGTGAAATTCTATGATTCTATCTGATGAGTGCCAGGGCTACTGACTCTCCCCTAGCCCAGTATTCTTTTCACTGCATCCTACTTCCTCAACTTGTGTGTGTGTGTGTGTGTGTGTGTGTGTGTGTGTGTGTGTGTGTGTGTGTGTGTCTGGGTAATTTAGCTGGTGAATAGTCTGTGTTTCTAATGCTAAGGTGAAGAGTTCAATCTCCTTGTGGATTGGTTCCTTTGGCTCTGTTCCAAGTCTACACTTTATATTCATGCCCTTTGTCAGGTAACTTTCAAACTCATCCCTTATCCCAAGAAGTATCAGATGAGAGAGTATGCAAATCCATCCCTACAATGGAAACAAAACTTGGAGTACACATACCCTGGTTGGTAACATTTGCTATTTGCACAAAGCCTTAACACGTGATATTTTTCTGTGTGGTGCATGGTAAAAGTCATAAGAACCATTCAGAGTATATACTTCTTCAGGTCTGTGTCCTATTGATACTGACGCCCTTACCTCCAACCAAAGAGAAAGTGGATTTTTTCCCATGGTCTCTCTAAAGGACTCCATGCTCACAGTTCCCTCTCCAACCCCTTCAACAGCTAATAGTTTCTATTTTTAATCACTGTTGTGCATGGAAAGAGAAATAGCTTTGAAATAATTTGCTTTCCAGAAAACCCAGTAAACATCCTCTGGCTTCTATATGTGGATGTGACAGAATATTTGGTTCTGAGAAATCAGGAACTGGGAGCAAAAACAACCACCCCCTCCCCATGATACTAAGCAAATAACCCAACAGCAACAATAACAACAAAAAGCTCTAATTATTTTCCCCATCCTTTGTTTCCTCTAAATTGCTCAGTAGGCATTCCAAAGGAGGAGGCACACTTAAACAGAATCATCTCTAGGTTATGGAGCAAATCTTGCATGTGGGCAAACATTCAACAGGGAAGAGCAAGTGAATCATAGACTGCCCTACCCGTTGTTAGAATGGGCCCCACCTGCTCTGGGCTGGTTGAAATAATCAGTTGTCATGCTGTCACACAGAAATGTAATTGCAATGTTGATGCTTCTCTCCCCCCGCCTTTCCCCAGTGAAATATTCACCCACGCTTGCTCTATTTTAATTGCATAATGCTTGTTAGGAGAAGGAAAACAACAAAGCCTGAGTTGAACTTTTGGCAAAATGGAAGTCTATCAAAAACCATCTATATAATCTAGATGATCTCAACTGATTTTTAATTACTCATAATAAAGCAGGTATCAGGTTTGATCAAATGCTACTCTTACATATAGGGTTAACCTGGGGTTCAGGTAGGATAGGGTAGTAAGTGACCTGAAGAGGCTGCCAAGAGTAGAGATCAGATAGACATTTAAAGATACAGAGCATTTTAGAGATCAATTGTAAGATCTAACTATCATTTCCACTAGGCTCAGATGATTCTGGAGTAGAGAGTGAGGTTGGTGAACTTGCACAGTCCTGCCTCATTTATATCCAATTCAGTGCAAGTCATGCCATCACCCTGATGTCATGGTCCTCTTCAAGAATGAAAGACAGGGGCAGCTAGGTGATGCATTGAATAGAAAACCAGCCCTAGAGTCAGGAGGACCTGAGTTCAAATCTGACCTCAGACACTAAACACTTACTAACTGTGTGACCCTGGGCAAGTCACTTAACCCCAATTGCCTCACCAAAAAAAAGAAAAGAAAAGAATGAAGGACAAACAACAACAACAACAACAATGAAATTGAATTGCAGAGGGAAGTGGCTACTGGACTTGAACACCAGTTGTCTTGTTCCAGGGATAACTAGGTTGCACAATGGACAGAATGTTGTCTGGAGTCAGGAAGCCCTGAATTCAAATGTGGACTCAGACACTTACTAGTTGTGTGACCCTGGGCAAGTAATTTAATCCTGTTTGCCTTAGTTTCTTCATTGGTAAAGTGAGCTGGAGAAGGAAATGGCAAGCCACTGTAGTATCTTTGCCAAGAAAGCACCAAATGGAACCACAAAGAATTGAACACAACTGAAAAAACTGAAAAATGACCTCCTGCTCCAAATCTCACATTCTTTTTTGTTTCTTTTTTTCTTTGCAACAAACATTTATTTTATTTTTTTCCAGTTACATGTAAGGGTAGTTTTCAACATTCGTTTTCATAAGTTTTAGAGTTCCAAATTTTTCTCCCTCCCTACCTCCCTTTTCTCCCCCCTCCACAAGATTGCAACCAGGTTATAAATGTACAAACCACAAGTGTTCTTTTTATCAGTTCTTTCTTTAGGGGTGCATAGTAAGCTTCCTCATTAGTTCCATGGGATTGTCTTGGATCATTGCATTGCTGAGAGTAGTTGAGTCATTCACAATTGCTCATTGAACAAAACTGCTGTCACTATGCACAATGTCCTCCAGCTTCAATCCTAATTCTTAGGCAATTATTTTCATCAGAGAGCTTTTGTACCTTCTTTTCCATTTGGCCAATTTGGCTTTTCAAGCTGTTGACTTTTTTTTCATGTCTTTCCTGCATCACCCTCATTTCTCATTTCCATTTACCTCTCTAACTTTATCTTCAAAGTCCTTTTTGAGCACCTCTATGGCCTGAGACCAACTCATATTTTTCTTGGAAGCTTTAGATATAGGGGCCTTGACGTTGACATCTTCTGAGGGTACACCTCTATCTTCCTTGTCACTAAAGAAACTTTCTATGGTCCTCACCTTTCTCTGTCTACTCATCTTGCCTTTCTTTCACTTGACTTTTAGCTTCTTAAAGTGGGGCACTGTTTCCAGGCTGCAGTATTCCAAGCTTCAGAAGTCCCAGGTGATATTATTTAAGCAGGAACTGGTTCTTCACTTGCCTGGCCTGTTTCCTGGTCCTAGATGACCCCAGACCAACTTGCTAATCAACCAGCTTTGTGTGTTGTGGTTGTCAGCTCTAACAAGCCTGTGCCCCTCCCCCACCTGGGCCGCTGCTACTCAGGCCTGCCTCTGGTTTCCTACAGGAATGAAAAACCCAAAATCTGCCTCAGAACCAGTATAGACCCCTGTAATCTACCCCCTGCCAAGGCCCTCTCACCAGACTGTGAGCTTGGTTCCAGATAACATTGGTGTTGCAACTGATTCAAAGGCTCTAGGGTGTCTCTTTCTCTAGCAAGGCCTTCCTGGGACTAGATCTGTGTCACAGTGACTGTGGGGTTGGGCTCCACTCCTGTCTCAGCACAGCAGCTCCCTCCTTCTGAGCTTCCAAGCTGTCCTTGGTTGGAAGATGATTTCAGTACATTTTTCTGTGGGTTTTGCTGCTCCAGGCATTTTCCTATGGCAATATTTGGATGTTTTTGGAGCGATCGTGTCATGAGTTGAAGAGTTCACTGCCTTTCCTCTGCCATCTTGGCTCTGCCCCGGAAGTCACCCCCAAATCTCACATTCTTTCCAACATAACATACTACATGAGTAGGGTGGATTGGAAACAAGTCATAGACTGTGGCAGGGTGAGTTCCATAGTGTGGGTTGGAGACTTAATGGCTTGGGGAGCAAGAGAAAGTTGATTCTGAAAAGTTCCTGAATAGGTAGAGTCATAGTCATTATATAAAACAACGAAAGATTATTTAGCTTAAGGGCCAAAGTGAAATCAGTAGCAAGAGCAGAAGTTGGACAAAATTAGGATCCACAAAATCCATGGGGGTAGGGGCAGCTAGGTGGTGCAGTGGATAGAGCACAGGCCCTGGATTCAGGAGGACCTGAGTTCAAATCCAGCCTCAGACCCTTGACACTTACTAGCTGTGTGGCCCTGGGCAAGTCACTTAACCCCAATTGCCTCACCAAAAAAAAAAAAAAGATCCATGGGGATTAGTGATATCTGAGGGGTGGAGTCATAGGAGAGACAAGTTTGTTAAAGTGGTCTCTCATTCTGATGCACTTAATGCTCTTCGGTCACCTGTGTTTTGGTACCTAGACAGGTGTAGATATTTCAGTCTTTAAAATTTACCTCAGTTAGAAAACACCCACTGCCAATATCCTCTCTGATTTCCATGGCAACAACCACCTTCTCTAAGCAATGGCAGACAGGAGCAGATAATGACCTTCCCAAGCCAGATGTCATACTAGAGAATGCCAGAAACAGGAATGATTTTTAGGAATAACTATAGTTCATGCGATTCAAAAGGCAGCAGAAAGAGCACCTGGAAGAACTGACCACCTCAACAACTCAAGGAACAACATATGGAAAAGTGGGACATTATTAAAGAATAAGGTAGATAAGGAAGAACCAGGGTAGCTTATATATAAACCTCCACCAGTGGCAGTCAGAAAATCTGATGTCAGAATGAATGTCATAGATGCATGAAATCAGGAGGAACCAGAACTAAATTCAGACTGCAAAGTGAAGGTTTTCATATGGATACATCACAATAAAGTTCCCAAGGCACAGAACAACATGTTTGTCACTGAACTACTTCAACTTGAGTGACTCTGCCTCCTTTTGAAGTGAGACCACCAAACTACAAATTTAAAAGGATTTAAGAGGCTTTTTACCCAGAAGGCCACATGAAGCTTAGCAAGGGAGACACAAAAGGATATTAAATGGCAGATAAGACCAAAACCTTGTTTTAGCTATTTGGTGTATTTTCCTCCCCCTTCAGACCCTTTCCAGGAAGCAGTTACACCAACTGATGTGGAGAAAATAAAGGAATTTCATTCTGATTAAAAATAAAGAGCTTCATTCAATAACCAATTATTTTGAAAATAAATGGCTAAGGACTAAGCTGAGTGAACTTATAACTTTCAGTGTTAAATACAAAATCACGTCAAGTCAAAATGTTATTTATTTCACAAGCTTTGTGTGTGCAATCCAACCTTGTGACTGAGATCTGTGAGTAGAAATCCCAGTTACAGCCTTCTCTGCATCTAAAGCTAGCTGGAGGACTGGTGTGGGGAGTGGGAAGGATGAAATAACTAGAGGGACAGCCTAGTCACTGAAATGCTCCAACTTGAGTGATTATGTCTCCTTACGTGTCTGTGTCCTAATTTGAACTCATCTCCTTCTGACTCCAGGGATTACAGTCCATCCACTATGCCACCTAGCTGCCTTGAACCACCTAGTTACAATAAAAATATGGTGCTGGTACCATGATAAGGAAGTGAGGAAAGCTGATTAAGGAGTCCAAAACACAGGTTCTGTCAATGCAGGTGAGCACCCATAGGAATGTACCAGCCTCTCTCCCTATTAGGCAGCCTGCAGACAGCAGATCAAAATAAGCAGAAGAATATCTGGCCCAGTTTTTATTGGTGCATCCCTTCCTTTCCCTCCAGGCCCTGTACTTTCATTTCAGAGCTCTGTTAGAAAAAGAGAGACAGAAGGTGAGCCACTGTGACCTCTTCATGATGAAGAAGTATAGCTCTGGGGAAGAGAGGGAGTATACCATCTTTGGGTGGCTCTTGATCTGAGTGTATATGAATGAGTGTGTGTGTGTGTGTATCTGTCTGTCTGTCTGTGTTCCCTTATTTAATGGTTCCCTGGAGTAGATTTGTGTGACAGACTAATGGTTTAAAGCTCAAATAGAATTGGGGCCACTAAAAAATACATAAAGTTACCTGTGGGTCACATATTGACTTAGTTATAAAATGTAATATTTTCTATGTTTTATTATATTTTATTTGTTTTGCTAAATATTTCCCATTACATTTAAATGTGGTTCAGGATATACTCAGAAGTGTTGACTGAAGAGGGTTTGGGGGCACCTCTGTCCTAAGCCATGTTCCCAGGTGACTAAGTCTTAGACACAGAAACACTGATGAGTTAAGGTTATGATGGATTTATAAGGGTCACAAGGTCAATAACAATTGCATCCTTACCAGCACTTTATAGACCCTTCTCTACTCTCTCAGGTGTGCCTAAGTGTGAGCTTGTGGGACTCTGAGAGGTGCCTCCCTAATGTTTTAATCCTCTGTGGATTGAAGCTGAAACTAAGTGTAAGGTAAAGGTCAGACTGTGTGAATTTTTATTTGGGGGGAGAGTATGTGTCATCCTGACTCATATTGGTTTCATTTTTTCTCCTTTCGGTTACTCGCACTGTACAACACTAAAGAGGTCAGTCTACAGGCAGCTGGAAGAAAGAGAAGAAAATGCTAGATGAGCCAGAGTCTGGCAAGTCAGTTCCTAAATAATTGTGAACTGACTATAATTAGTGATGTGGGAATTCATTACTGCCAACCAATCAAGCACAGTGCTCTACATGCAGAAAGTGCTTAATAAATGTTTGTGAAATTGAAATGATGAAAGAGAAATAAAGCATCTCATCATGACCCAAGAAGAAATCACTAAATCACTGCATCCATAACTCATCAACATTCTCCTGAGAGTCAGCTAATTGTCCATTACAGGAATGATGATTAGCTTTAAAAAGGTTGACTAGCTAAGAAGGAAGAATGCTTGAAGTCTTTTTGATTGGCTTCACTGCTGCCTGCAACTGGAAATTTTTAGCAACTTCACCCACAGAGTTTTCCTTTTTCACCCACTCTTTTATCATGTTTCCCAAAGCATAAGTATTAATGAAATGGATTTCATAAATATATGATTTGTCAACAAATTTCATCTCATTTTCGGTGTGCATCAACAATAATTCCTTGAAGTCAGAGGTTATCACACTTTGTCTTTATGTACTCCAAACCTAGCACAGTGCTTGACAGATAGTAAGGTATTGACAGATATTAATTAACATTGATTGATCAAGCAGTAATGTTGTTCTCAATGCTATTTTCAGCACTGTGGAAAAGAAAAAAAATACACAACACATGTCCCTGCCCTTCAGGAACTTGCAATCTAATTGTGAAAACCAAAAATGGCACATAAGAGAACACTTAAAAGCCAAACAGTGGAACTGTTTTTAAGTATAATAGGAATTTGAAGGTGGAAGAAATCAATACTGACCAGAGGCAATGTGAAAGAACATTGGACTTTGAATCACTGGAATTGTGCTTGAAGCCTGGCATACACTATTACTATGAGTGACTTAAATTCTCTGGAACTGTTTCTTCATGTTTTAAAAGGAAATAATGATGCTTATACCACTGTATTCAGAGATTGTCTCACCATTAGTTGTTCCCATGGAAACTTGGTGGGCCAGGCATTTGTGAGCCAAAGAGACACTAACAACAACAGTTCCTCAGTTTCTGTGATCTTACCGATGACCTTGATGGACTTCCATAAAGAAGCCAGCATAGGTGGCTGAAGAAGGGTTTGACTAAGCAGGGAATTAAGCAATGACTGGTGGCTAGAACCTGAGGGTTGGATATATAGGAAAGCAGACCTGGGGGAAAGGTGAAGACCAGACAAAATCCAAAGAAGAAATAGAACAAAGTAATGATCAGAAGCAAGCAAGGAGAATGGAGGCCCTGGGGTCTGCAAAGAACACCAAGCTAATCAGTCACACTTTTCTTCCTCTGCTTCACCAGCCCAAAACTATAGGAAGCCATTTTCTCATCAATCCTTCATTTCCTGCCTTTTCCCATTCTGATCCACAGGTGAAGGAGAGGAGGGTGGAGAGATAAGCCAACTTAGCCTTTTTGCCTTTGAGAAAATTATTCTCTAATGGCTTACTTTCAGTGCCCAGTGCTATTTATATTGCTATCATAAAATCTTGATGGTCATCAGTCTGAGCCCTGGAGGGCCTGAGAGGAAATCCAAGGCCCTTAAAGGGACAGGAGATATTTTCCCTTTTGCTTAGCACAAGTTGGAGAGAGGCCTTCTTTTGAAGGTCTTCTGTTGTTTATTCTTCCTTCTCTAAGAGGATCATGACATCAAGGTGATGTCATGACCTCCAGTGAAATGGATTCAAGTGAGGGGGTGCTGTACAAGCTCAGCAACCTCACTCTCTGCTCCAGAGCCACCGGGGTCCAGTGGCAAGATATGTATAAGAATGGCTGGAAAAAGTCCCAGATTTCTAATGCAAATGGGGTTAAGTGACTTGCCCAGGGTCACACAGTGTCTGAGGTGAGATTTAAACTCAGGTCCTCTTGACTCCAGTGCCAGTGCTCTATGCACTGTGCCACCTAGCTGCCTCTAACTGGAGAGATGAAACAGAGTTTAAGAGAGAAAGAACATATGCAATTTGTATATAGATATTTACACAAATACATTCATCTATACATACTCCCATATATGTATATATTACATAAAGAAATAAATCATTTAAGTAATAGCTAGCTTTTATATATTGCTATAAGGTTTACAAAGCAATTATATGTTATCTCACTTAATCTTCGCAACAATTCTGTGAGGCAGGTGAGATCATTGTCACCATTTTACACAGAAAATGAGGCTAAAAGAAATATAATGACTTGCTCAGTGTTACAAAAGTGCCAGGAACAGGCTCTGCACTTTCAGGTCTTCCTGACCTAAAGCCTAACACTCTGTCCACTAGGCCACCTAATTTCCTAAAGTACTCTATTTGAACTCTACATTTATTTTCTTTATGAAATAGATATGGGAAGGTGATGGAAGAAGGAAAAGCTGAGAAAATCCCATACTGAGGAAAAGACAGATGCTTTTAGCCTGAGAGCACCTTAGGGAATGTAGCTTTGCTGCACAGAGCTGACTACCAGAAAATCTTGCCAGAGAGATGAGTAGCACAGTTTTCACACTCATGAGTTTTAAAGAGGCTGCAGCTGGCCAGCTGTCATTGCTTAGAGGCAGAGGGTTTCCAGTCTCCCACATGTCACATGTTGCCTGGACCACCTACATCACAAGACTGTTATGAGAGATGCCTGAAAATTTTGGAAGCACTTAAATCCATATGAATCATCATCATTAGTAAATCCATATTAGGTAAGATAAAGTTTGTGAAGTGGGATTTAAAAATTACCTTGAAATCTGATTAGGATCTGGATAGGTAGAGAGAAGAATGAATGGAAGGTATGTCATTTTGGACAGAAGAGCATGAACAAAGACAACAGAACCCAGAGTTGAAAATAAGGATGGCCCATTCATGGGATGAAAAAGACCAGCCTACCTGCCTGGAACAGAGTATTCATGTTAGACTATAAACAATTGGATAGGTTTAGATCACATTACAGATGGCCTTGAAAGCCAGGTAGAGATAGGTAGACATGATTCTTTAATCAAAAGGAAGTTATTGTGGATTCTTAAGCAGATAGTGTTGTCTTCAGAAGGTTTGCCTGCTGGATGGTGTAGAATGTGCTGAAGCAGGGAAACAAGAGACCTAAATTTTAAAGACTCTTCAAAAACCTTTGTTATTGTTTGATGTCGTGTTCTTGGGTTATTGGATCCAACTATTCTCTACTCTATGATAAGAAGTTTTCTTTAGCAGAAGTAAAGAATGCATGAATGATTCTCAGATTATGACAGATACTACAGTTCTTCATTCCTAACTATGATATAAGCTTCACTTTTCCCTTGTAAGTGAATTTATTTACTAGCTACAGAAGGACTGCCTATGAACAGCAAAGATGTACCTCATGAACATTTATACAAAAATACCCATGCGTATATGTAAATATATACATATGCATATGTATGCACAGACACATATGTATTTATAAATGTCTGATGTCTCCTTAAGGCCTGAGAGATAATCAGATTTCTTTCATCTTCTACCAGCTTTTAACTTTGAAGAACTACTTTTCTACCAACCTGACTAAACAGGCATATTTTACATGGCAAAAATATTTGGACTTCTTCCTCTTCCTCGGGAAGGGAGAAAGACTTCTACAGTTAAGTTCCCTATAGACTCTAGAACAAAATACAAATTTCTTTTTTAATAATATTTTTATTTATAGTATTGGATTCCAATTTTTATCCCTCTTTCCCTCCCTCCCCTCCCCCTTCCCTGAGGCAGCAAACAATCAGATATGGGTTATACATGTATGATTATGTAAAACATTACCATATTTGTCATTTGGTACAAAAAAACTTGATTAAAAGAAAAAAATGAAAGTGAAAAATAGCATGCTTCAGTCAGTTCCATCAATATCAGTTCTTTCTCTAGAGGTAGATAGTATGTTAAAATAGCATTCAAGGTTCTTAATAATCTAATCCTATCCCAACTCTCCAGCCTTTTTTCACTCTACTCTCCTTTCCTCCTCTACTCTTTGAAACAATTCTCTTCAAAGTCTACCCCAGATGCCAGCTCCATCTTGAACTTTTCCTGATGCTCTCCCACATAAAAGTTATCCCTGGAGTTAAATTTAAATTTTCTTAGATCACTTTGTCTGCACCCCTCTTTTGCTCCCAGTTCAATCTACCTTATGTCATACTTATTTATGTAAATGGCATGCTTTCTTAAGTAGGGGAGTCTCCTGGGCCAGGACTGTGTCAATTTTCACCTTTGCATCACCAGTACCTCGAGCAGTGCCTTATACATAGGAAAATACCCAAAGGATTTGTCTATGAATTGTCACTGTGGGAAATTCTCTCCATTAAGGCAGATCATGATTTATCCATGACTTAAGAATGAAGTCCTATAGAGATAGTTGAGATATACAATGGTTATATGACTTGTTCAGAGTAACATAGGCAATAATTGTTGATGGCTAGGTCAAGGGCCTTAACACCAAACCCAAGGTTGTGGGTGTGAATTAAGTGTGGTGGTATAGCCATACTGTGGCCCAGCTCTAGCCCTGTCCATCAGCACCCACGGCCAGTCAAACAGGTCATACCTGGTGGGATTAGCATAATTGCTGTTGGTCTAATCTTCCTTAAATAGAGGGTAGAGCCTAAGCAGGAATACTGGTACAAGGAGCAAGTTTAGTTGAGGGTTGAGAGAAAACAGAGATTCTGCAGCTACTGCTGGGAAGGGAAGCACATGGTGTCATTATCACTGCTATTGCCACCGGTCTTGAACATTCTATGTGGCAAGGATCCCCAGGCTTACTTGTACAGCATGGGTAGACTGTCCAAAGTGGAGGGGACAGCTCCACTGGCTTGATAGTGGGGAAAGATGAGACCCCAGGAGAAAGTTATAATGGTGATAGGGCTGAGTAGGTGTTGTCCCTTGGGTCTGATGAAAGACTTGGCTGCACAAGGTAGTATTAGGCTGACAGAAGACCACAAAGCACATGGAACCAAAAAGAATGGAAGGTGCATACTCTAGCCTACAAATACTGTTGCCTTGGTACTAAGGCCTGATCATTTTGTACCAGTAATGGCTCTGGAAAGAGGTGAGGAGTAGAGCTGTTCTATGGTACAGGACTTGGGAGAGAAGGACAGGAGGAATTTCTGACCCAGAAGGTCAATGAGGCATGAAATAATTATTGCACTGAGTTGGAAGGCTAGATAAAAACCTGAGATGCTCTTTATGTTCAGTTCAATTCCAGAAGAATGTATTGAGTGTCTATTGAATTGCCTAATCAATTCCAGAAGAATTTATTGAGTGCCTCAGCTTTCTATTGGGCATTGGGGAAGGCAAGGAGAGAAGGAGGGTATATGAACTGGTCACAATGTAATAGCAGAGAAATCTTTTAATGGCAAATCTACAATTCCCCTCCCTCCACCACACAATAGAGCAGGATAAATGATATTCCACAAAACATGATCATGTTGTGGTAGGGAGTAAAATGGAGTTGGTGTTTAAAAAGCCTGCCATTGATTTCTGGCACTAACACTGAGTAACTATGCAACCTTGGTCAAGTCACTTAAAACCTTTCTGAAAAATGGTGATAATAACACTTGTAAAAAAAACAAAATCAAAACACTTTAGTAAAACAAAAAGGACTATTTGAATGTGAGCTTCTATGACTGTTAATTCTTTAGTTATTGTGAAGTGTTTTAAGTATTAACACACTGCTTCCTATGACCCTGATTAGTTTGGCAGTGGGTACCTGAACTTCTTTGTTTTTATCATCATGCTGAACCAAGGTTCATCTTAGGGAAAATATATCATGTATTTGTCTTTGTTACTCCTAGTCTCCTTTTCCTATACACTCTCACTTTCCCATGATGCTCCTCTTATTCAGATGCTCTGTGCTTTCCCTTTGTTTGTTTGTTTATTTGTTTGTTTTTTTTCCTTTCTAGTGAAAACCAGATCTTAGGAAAAGATCTGTTATGATTCATTATGATTCATTTACATTCAGATATAAATATATTAATGCCTCTCTGTGAGGAACTTGCCCTGATCTTTCTTTTCTCTATACCTGAGATGCAAATTCTCTCAATCCTATTGGTCTTTTGAATTCCATTCATTAAAACACAACTTAAAAACACACACACACACACACACACACACAACTAAAATTTCATCTTCTCCAAGGAACATTCTTGATTTCCCAAGTTATAATGATCCTTTTTTCCATCTTTTGCCTCAGCTAGTATTTGCCTGGTACTTATTACAGGATCTCTGAATTGAAAGAGACCTCAGAGGATCATATAGTCAAACTCATACATAAAAGGAATCCATTTTACAATATACCTGACAAGTAATCAACCATCTTTTGCCCAAAGACCTCTATTGAGAGGTAACCCACTACTTCTGAAGGAACTATTCCACTTTGGAATTGTTGTAATTGTTAGGGCACTCCCCTTACCTTTCATCAAATCTAAATGTACCTCTTTTCACTGTCCACAGTTATTTTAAATGTAATTTCTCTTTCTGTATGATGTTGCTGGACTTTAATGGTAATATATAGAAATTCTGATGATTTATGTGGATTTGTTTCCTGCAACTCTGCTAAAGTTGTTAATAATTTCAAGTAGCTTTTTAGATGATTCTCTTGGATTTTCTAAGTATAACATCATATCATCTGCAAAGAGTGATAATTTTTGTTTCCTCACTACCTATTCTAATTCCTTTAATTTCTTTTTCCTCTCTTATTGCTATAGCTAACATTTCTAATACAATATTAAATAAGAGAAGTGATCATGGGCATCCTTTACCCTTGATTGTACTGGAAAGGCTTTTAGGTTATCCCCATTACATGTAATACTTGCTAATGGTTTTAGATATATAGTATTTATCATTTTAAAGGTAAGCTCCTTTTGTTCTTATGCTTTCTAGTGTTTTTAATAGGAATGGGTGCTGTATTTTGTCAAAGGGCTTTCTGCATCTATTGAGATAATCATATGATTTCTATTGCTTTTGTTGTTGATATGGTCAATTATGCTGATAGTTTTCCTAATATTGAACCAGCCCTGCATTCCTGGAATAAATCGCACATGGTCATTCTGTATGAACTTTGTGATATATTTCTGTAATCTATTTACTAGCATTTTATTTAAAATTTTTGCATCGTTATTCATTAGTGAAATTAGTCTATAACTTTCTTTCTCTGTTTTGGCTTTTCCTGGTTTGGCTATCAGCACCATATTTGTCTCATAAAAGGAGTTTGGAAGGACTACTTCACTTATTTTTCCATATAATTTATGTAATATTGGTTTGAATTGTTCTGTAAATGTTTGGTAGAATTCACTTGTGAATCCTTCTGGTCCTGGGGATTTTTTCTTGGAAAGTTCATTGATGAAAGTTCAATTTCTTTTTCTAAAATTGTGCTATTTAAATATTTTATTTCTTCTGCTAATCTGGGTAATTTATATTTTTGTAGAAATTCATCCATTTCATTAAGAGTGTCAAGTTTATTGG
Source organism: Dromiciops gliroides (assembly GCF_019393635.1). Lineage (NCBI taxonomy): Eukaryota > Metazoa > Chordata > Mammalia > Microbiotheria > Microbiotheriidae > Dromiciops > Dromiciops gliroides. Next base: position 90,030,991 of record NC_057865.1, read on the forward strand.
CATATAATGGGCAAAATAATTCCTAATATTTGTCTTAATATTCTCTTCATTGGTGGCTAGTTCACCCCTTTCATTTTTGATACCAGTAATTTGGTTTTCTTCTTTTCTTTTCTTTTTTGATCAAATTAACCAAATGTTTATCTATTTTATTCATTTTTTCATAAAACTAACTTCTAGTTTTATTTATTAATTCAATGGTTTTCTTACTTTAAATTTTATTAATCTCACCTTTGATTTTCAGGATTTCCAATTTGGTGTTTAGTTGAGGATTTTTAATTTGTTCATTTTCTACTTTTTTTTAAGTTGCATTCCCAAATAATTGATCTGTTTTTTCTCTATTACATTGATATAAGTGGTTAGGGATATAAATTATCCCCTAAGAACAGCTCTGGCTTCATCCCATAAATTTTGATATTTTGTCTCACCATTGTCATTTTCTTTAATGAAATCATCAATTGTTTCTATGATTTGTTCTTTGACCCACTTGTATTTTAGGATCAGATCATTTAATTTCCAATTGTTTTGGATTTTTTTTTTTTTTGGTGGGGCAGTAAGGGTTAAGTGACTTGCCCAGAGTCACACAGCTAATAAGTGTCAAGTGTCTGAGGTTGGATTTGAACTTACGTCCTCCTGAACTCAGGGCCGGTGCATTATCCACTGCACCACCAAGCTACCCCCATCCGATTGGTTTTTAATCTCACTTTCAATTGTCCATTATTTCTTATTTAAACTTATTCTATTTTCTACTACCATGCTTTTTGCACAGTGGGCATGCAATACTAATTTAATTGCATACATTTTTAACCCTGTTAGAAGAGTCTAGGGATCAGTGGAACAGATATTAGGAGCCAAAGCCCCACATCCAAGCCATATGTAGTGCAGTTGTTCAGTCATTTTTCAGTCATGTCTGACATTTTGTGACCCCATTTGGGATTTTCTTGGTAGAGATACTGGAGTAGTTTTCCATTTCCTTCTTCAGTTCATTTAATAAATGAGAAAGATGTGGCAAAGAGGATTAAGTGACTTGCCCAGGGTCACAGCTATATTTGAACTCAGGAAGATGAGTCTTCCTCACTCCAGGCCCAGTACTCTATCCACTGTGTGTCTGCTTACACTGTTTCTTATATATCACTGACTCTATGTTTCTCAATTCTCTCTAATCTCCATCAGTTAATAAACATTCATTAGTACCTACTATGTGATAGACACTGTGTTAAGTGCTAGAAGTACAAAGAAAGGCAAAAGACAGCCCCTGATCTCAAGGAACTTACAATCTCCAAAATGGAAGACACCTTAGATGATAATGCTAAATGTGAGTTACTAGAAGTTCCTACCAAGGTGAGAGCTGAACATGATAACCTACCACCTGATGATGTGAAGTCCCTGGAGTGAGTGATCCAGGATAAGATGTCCTTGGTCACAGAGGCTCCAATTTTCCCTCTGAGGAAAAAGACCAGAAGCAATGGGTAGAAGTTGCAAAGGGATTGATTTCAGGTTTATGGGGGAGAGGGGGAAAGAAATGAGGCAGGATGAATCTTTCTAATGAAATGGCCTGCCTCTGAAGATAGTGGCTTCCCTTTTACTAGAGGTCCTCAGAGAGATGCTGGATGACCACTTGTCATGTACATTGAAGTGGGGCTTTCCTTTTCACATATGAACTAGAAAGCTACAGAAGTCCTTTTTAACTTAAAAAAAATATATGTCTGGCGGGGGGTTGGGGCGGGGCGTGGGCGGGGACAGAGCCAAGATGGTGGAGGAAAGACACTAAATGCACAGAGCTCCTAATACAATTACCCGGAAAACAGCAATAAAAGAACCCCTGGAGCAGAAAAACACACAAAAATATGAACTGAGATTATTCTCCAGCTATAGATAGATTACAGGGGTCCTTGAGTAAAGTCCAACCCTGCAATCACACTGACAGAGACTCCATCCATGCAGCCAAAGGAATTTACCCTAGAGCCCCTGAATCAGCTACAGCACCAGAGTCTTCTAGAATTGAACGTGTGGTTGGGTGAGAGGGCTGAATGTTTGGGGGGGGGGAGAGAAGTGCAGGGGTACCAGTGGGGACATAGGGAAGAATTTGGCTGTCCCACCCCAGCAGGGAACCAGGAAGAAATCCTGAGCAGTGGGAGGCCCAGTTGGGAGAGGGGCACAGGCTCCTTGAAGCTAAGAACCACACCACAGAAAGCTTTGCTGATTGGTTGTTTAGTAAGTAGGCTTAAGGTTATCTTTGGACCAGAGAACAGGCCAAGCAAGAATAAAACCTGCCCTCCCTCAAACCAAAACACCTGGGACCCTCTGAACCTGGGAACAGTAGTGGAACCGAAAAACAGGGCCCCCAGGGGAGAGTTTAAAGTCAAGTAAAAGATGAGCAGCAAGCAAAGAAAGTTCAGAACTATAGAAAGCTTCTTCAGCAACAAGGAAGATCAAGGGGCACCATCAGATGAGGAAATCAACAACAGGGCCCCTACATCCAAAGCTTCCAAGAAAAATATGAACTGGTCTCAGGCCATGGAAGCTCTCAAAAGGGACTTTGAAGAGAAAGTAGGAGAGATAGAAGGAAGAAGTAGAGAGGAGGAAAGAATGGAAAGAGAAATGAGAGCAATGCAGCACAGTCATAGGGAAAAAGTCAACAGCTTGAAAAGCCAAATGGAAAAGGAGATTAAAAAACTATCTGATGAAAATAATTGCCTAAGAATTAGGAATGAACAAATGGAAGCTAATGACCTTATAAGAAACCAAGACACATTAAAGCAAATCCAATTGAATGAAAAAATAGAGGGCAATGTGAAATATCTGCTTGGAAAAAGAGCTGACTTAGAAAATAAATCCAGGAGAGATAATTTGAAAATCATTGGAATATCTGAAAACCATGACCAAAACAAGAGCTTAGACACTATCCTCCAAGAGATTGTGAGGGAAAATTGCCCTGATATTCTAGAAGCAGAAGCTAAAGTAGAAATTGAAAGAATCCACCGATCAACTCCTGGCTTTCAAATACAAGACCCTGGAGAATCATAAAAAGGTAAACAGGGAAAAGAAATAATGAGGGACATTAAAAGGCAAACTGTTCACACTCATACATGAGAAAATAATACTTCCAACACATAAGAACTTTTTCAGTAAGGAATACACAGAGGACACAGGTCTGAACTGAATATGAAGGGATGGTATTTGTAAAGCATTTATTTTTGTGTATCCCTGTCCTTTGTGGAGCAAACAGGGTGGGTTGCCTGGTGTCTGGGGCCAGATTTGGGCTCTGGGCCTGCTGGGACACCTAGCTAACCCATGATGACATCTTTAAAATAGGGGTGAGGAGTAGGAGGAATAGACTGGGGGGAGGGGGAGAGGAGAGGTGGAATGGGGAGAGGTAGCTCACATGAAGGAAACAAGAAAAAAGCCTATGGAGGGGATGGGAAGAGGGGGAAGGAGAGGGGGAGTGAGTGTACCTCACTATCATCAGAATTGGCTCAAAGAGGGAATAACATACATACTCAAGCAGGCATAGTAATATATTTTTGCCCTGAGGAAAAGTGAGAAGAGAAGGAGATATGGGGGGGGGGGAGAGAAGAAGGGAAGGAGGGAAGGGAAATGTGGGGAGGGAGCTGTAAAAATCAAAACACTTTTGAGGAAGGTGAAGGTGTTCTGCATAACACCACATGCATGACATATATTGAATTGCTTGATTTCATTGGGAGAGTTGAGGATGGAGGGAGGAAGAAAAATTTAGAAAACAGAATTAGCTCAAAGGCCTTAACCTCATCAGAGTGGACTCATGGAGGGAATGACACACATACCCAATTGGGAAGAGTAATCTATTTAACCCTACAGAAAAATAGGAGGGAAAGAGGAGAAGGAGGGAAGGGTGAATGAAGGGAAGGTAGAGTGGCGGAGGGGGAAGTCAGTAGTAAAACACTTTTGAGGAGGATTAGGGCAAAATAAGGTAGACAACAGAGTAAATATCATTGAAAGGGAATGGGATGGAGGGAACTAGTTATGATGATTGACTACAATGGCAAAACATATGGTACCTACTCTGCTGGGCTATTGTGAAGAAAATTCTCTGTCAAGTTCAAGGTACTATATAAAAATTATGATGAACAGGATGCTATCAGAAAAACCTGGAAAGACTCACATGAACTGAAGCAGAGAGAAATGCACTGTATACAAAATAACAGCATTAGTGTATGATCTACTGGGAAGCACGTGATTATTTTCAGCAAGGCAATGATCCAATATAACTCTGAAGAACTTATGAAAATTGCAGTCCACCTACAGAGAAAGAACTGATGGTATCTGAAAACAGACTAAGACACATTTTTTGACAATTCCTTAATCTGAAGTTTTGTTTTTATCTGTTTTCTCTCACAACCTAAATAATGCAGAGTTTTCCATGACTACTCATGTATAATTTATGTTGAATTGTTTGAGTTCATGGGGTGGGTGTGGGATGGGAGGGAGGAAGAAAAGTTGGAACACAAAGTTTAAAAAAAATTGATATCAAAATTTGCTTTTACATGTAATTTGGAAAATAAAAGTCAAAAAAGAAAAAATTTTAAAATATGTCTGACTCTCTGAAAGTGCTAAAGAAAAAAAATCTAAGTTTCTCATCAAGAGAGAATATTTTTTTCATAAGAAACCTCCATAAAGGAGCAATACAACAAACTTCATCCCTATGCCTCAGGCAGGGAAATCTCCTCAGACTAGGGACTTCTATGAGACCTTTATTAGAAATTGGCTTTCGAAGATGGTGGAGGAGAGGCTGTGACTCCCACGAGCTCCAGATAAACCCCTCCACTCATGCCCAAATAATGCTGTAAAAAAATCAAAACCCAGAACAGCTTAATGCACATAAAAACAGAGTGAGACTATTTCTCCGCAAAAGAGGGCAATTCTGATCACCTACTGATCAGGCTGAACAACTCAGCATGCAGTCCGGACCTAGCCAGGGACAGTGCTTCCATCATGTCACAGTCTTCAGCACCAGCAGCTTCTGAGGCTCCAATCATGGACTGATGAGGGGGTTCAGTGGTAGGCTGGGGTGAAGTGGAGGCAGTATCTACTGGAGCAAAGAGCCCTGGGTCTGAACCAGTGGGCTGAATAGAATGGTGGTGGCCCAGTGGGGGAGGGGCAAAAGCACGCCAAGCTTCTGACTATAGAGAATCAGAGTTCAATCAGACTTCTGTTTCTGGGTCAAAGAGAAAGCGTCCGTGATTACTTACAAGACAGGCAGGCTAAGAAGAAGCCCAATCACCCCCTGGGCCATGCTGTAGCATGAACAGTGTGTCCTGGAAGCAGCACTACACTTTAAGAAGGAGTAAAAAGCCAAGAAATAGTAAGCCAGGATGAGTAGGCAGAGAAAGCAGAAGACCATCAAAAACTTCTTTGGATGTAAGGTAGACCACAATACAACCTCAGAAGAAGAAGATAATAAGAGTCAAAGCTCCAACATCCAAAGCTTCCAAGAAAAATATGAACTGGTCTCAGGCCATGGAAGATCTCAAAAGGGACTTTGAAGAGAAAGTAGGGGAGATAGAATGAAGATGTAGAGAAAGAGAGGAAGGAATGGAAAGAGAAATGAGAGCAATGTGGGAGAGTCACGAGAAAAAAGTCAACAGTTTGAAAAGCCAAATGGAAAAGGAGATTAAAAAAATATCTGATGAAAATAATTGCCTAAGAATTAGGACTGAACAAATGGAAGCGAGTGACCTTATGGGAAACCAAGACACAGTAAAGCAAATCCAATTGAATGAAAAAATAGAGGGCAATGTGAAATATCTGCTTGGGAAAAAAGTCTAGGAGAGATAATTTGAAAATCATTGGACTACCTGAAAACCATGACCAAAACAAGAGCTTAGACACCATCTTCCAAGAGATTGTGAGGAAAAATTGCCCTGATATTCTAGAAGCAGAAGCTAAAATAGAAATTGAAAGAATCCACCAATAACCTCCTGAAAGCAATCCCAAAAGGAAAACTTCCAGGAATATTATAGCCAAATTCCAGAACTCACAGGTCAAGGAGAAAATATTGAAAGCAGCAGGAGAAAAGGAATTCAAATACTGTGGAGCTCCAATAAGAATAAAGCAAGACCTAGCAGCTTCTACATTAAAGGATTGGAGGGCATGGAATATGATATTCCAGAGGGCATAGGAACTGGGACTACAGCCAAAATTCATGTACCCAGCAAAACTAAGCATCATCTTTCAGAGGAAAAAAATGGAATTTCAATGAGAAAGAATATGTTCAGGCATTTGCTATGAAAAGACTTGAACTGAATAGAAAATCTTACTTTCAAATACAAGACCCTGGAGAAGCATAAAAAGATAAACAGGAAAAAGCCTTCATGAGGGATATTAAAAGATCAAGCTGTTTATATTCCTACATGGAAAGATAATACTTCAAATTCATAAGAACTATCTCAGTAAGGAAATTACAGAGGACACAGGTCTGAACTGAATACAAAGGGATAATATCTGTAAAGCATTTATGTTTTGTTCTTTCTGGGGCAGACAGGGTGGGGTATCTTATGTCTGGGGCCAGATTTGGGCTTGGGGCCTCCTGGGTCCAGGGCTGTTGCATTGTACACTGTGCCACCTAACTAACCCATGATGACATCTTTAGGTGGGAAGGGGAGAGATGGTCTGGGGAGAGGTTGTTTACATGAAGGAAACAAAAAAAAAAGCTTATGGAGGGGAGGGGAAGAGGGGGAAGGAATTGGAGAGTGAGAGAACCTTAATATCATCAGAATTGGCTCAAAGAAGGACTAACATACATACTCAAGTAGGTATAGTAATATATTTTTGCCCTGAGGGAGGAGAGGGAGATAAGGGGGGGGAGGGGATGGAGGGAAGGGCAGAGTGGGGGAGAGACACTTTTGAGGAAGGTAAAGATGTTCTGCATAACCGCACAAGTATGACATATTGAGTTGCTTGATTTCATAGGGAGGGTTGAGGAGGGAGGGAGGGAGGAAGAAAATTTGGAACACAGAATTAGCTCAAAGACCTTTAACTCATCAGAGTTGTCTCATGGAGGGAATAGCATTCACACCCAGTTGGGAGGAGTAATCTATTTAACCCTACAAGAAAGTATGAGGGGAAGAGGATAAGGAAGAAAGGGTGAAAAAAAGGGAGTGCAGAGTAGGAGAGGGGACAGTCAGAAGTAAAACACTTTTGAGGAGGAATAGGTTAAAAGAAGATAGAAAATAGAGTAAATATGGGAAGGGAATAGGATGGAGGGAAATAGTTATGATGATTGATTATAATGGCAAAACATATGGAACCTACTTTGCTGGGCTAATATGAAGAAAATTCTTTGTCAAGTTTAAGGTACTTTATTTAGGTTATAATGAACAGGATACTATCAGAAAAACCTGGGAAGACCTACATGAACTGAAGCAGAGTGAAATGCACTGTATACAAAATAACAGCAATAATGTAAGATGATCTGCTGGGAAGCATGTGGTTATTTTCAGCAAGGCAATGATCCAATATAATTCTGAAGGACTTATGAAAATAACAACCCATCTACAGAGAAAGAAGTGATAGTATCTGAAAATAGATGGAAACACATTTTTTAAATTTTTTTCCTCTTTGACAATTCCTCAATCTGAAGTTTTGGTTTTGGTTTTTGTTTACTGTTTTCTCGCACAACCTAGCTAATGTGGGTATGTTTTCCATGACTACTCATGTATAACTTACTTTGAAATGCTTGAGTTCTAGTGGGGGGGGGAATAGAGGAGGAAGAGAAGTTGGAACACAAATTTTTTTAAAAAATTGAATTGTTTTTACGTATATTTTGGAAAATAAAATTCTATTCAATAAAAAAAAAGTAAAGGAAAAAAAAAGAAATTGGCTTTCCTTGGCTGGAAGAGTCAGTGCCTATTCCTGAATATAACAGATTCCTTTATATTAATTTATAGGCCCACAAATATTGAAAGTCTTTCTTTAGAATTCTAAAATCCTAGAATCTTAGAATTGAAAGGGACCTTTGTGCTACTCTTATCCTTCCATCCCCTTAATTTTATAAGTGAAAAGATTGAGGCTAAAAAGGTAAAAGTGACTTTCCCAAGGTGCTGAAGTTAAGACATGGGTCACTATGAGTTAGGTCCAAGGAGCCTGTGAACAACCTGAAATACAAGATACAAGTCACTGCCCATCCCCTTGCACTATAAAAGCAGCATCATGGGGAAGCTAGGTGGTGCAGTGGATAAAGCACCTGCCATGAATTCAGGAGGAACTGAGTTCAAAATCAGCCTCAGACACTTGACACTTCTTAGCTGTGTGACTCTGGGCAAGTCACTTAACCCTCATTGCCCCCCACACAAAAAAAGCAGCATCAGGACTTTTCCCCGATATTAGTGTTTACTGCTGAAATAGGTGTGAATAGGGTCAGCCTTTGAGTGGTTGAGCAGACCTTCAGTGAATAAATTTGAGGGTATTGGAAGCTTAGAAAGAAAGATTAGGGCAATAGATAGATGGATGGAGCTCTGATTAAGCACTTACTATGTGCCAGGCCTTCTGATAAGTGCAACTTAACCTCACCCCTCAAAGAACCTCCATTCTGATGAAGGAAGTCTGCACATGAAGTGGAGCTGAAAGAGGGATGCTTAAGGTGAGTTGGCAAGGAAATGTAGTAGCAGCCTATTTATAGACAATAGAAGACAAAAGCTCACCTCCAAGAGCCTTGAGTCCCAATGGTGGATTCCAAGGCTCCACTGAGGAGGGGGAAAGGGATGAAGGCTGAATTGGAGCAAGCATAGGGTCAAAGTGATCAGGAAGCTGACTTGTCATGAATTTGTGTGTGTGTGTGTGGGGGGTGTCTGTGTGTGTGTTTGTGTGTGTGTGTCCACGTGCACGCGTGCCACACAGGTGTACACTTTGTATCTGTGTGTCTTTTAAAGAGAAGTACTCAGTAGTACATGCCGTGAATTACTGAACATAAATGAAGGTGTCAACCAGGAACAGTGGAAAATTTGCATTCATATTCATGTGATTCTATCCAACTGCAGATCCCTAGGTGAGTTCAAGGAAATATTCTCCTTCCAGATATCCTGAAAAGTTAAGAAACCAATGTGTGTGATTAGGCTCTAGAGCAGATCCCTATGCATTGAACTTGACTCTGTGTAAAAACAGGGGTGGGCGAAGATTGGGATCACTCCTAAGTTAGTCTGGATAGGTTCTGGAGGAACTGAAATGCCCATGAGCATAGCATTGAGGGCTAAGCTGATAAGTCCTAGAAAGCTATGCTATCTGAATTGTCAGAATCAAACTCCAAGAAAGTGGAGAGAAAAGAGAAAGCTCAGACAGAAAGCAATAAGGTGTTTCACAAGATGACACAAAGTCACATGGTAGACTAGTAATCTTTTTGCCCCTGGTTCTTTCTGGCTCATGTTTTCAATAGATGTAAGATATCTCTCAACATAATCAGTACTAAAAGATATCTGAGGAAACGATAATCTCCTTTCTATCCAGAGGCAGGGCCGCCTGGAGGAGAAAATAGATTGGGTTAAGAGAAACAGGTCTAGGAAGGCATCTTCCCAAGTTGAAATGGGAAAATAGGAACTCCGTATAATAGGACAGTCCTCCAGCATTCTCTTCAATATTAATGTAAGGACTATAGCGTTCAGAAAAATGAAAGAAAGAGGGTTTTGTGGGGTTTTTTTTTTAGCATGCTTCACACATAATTAGCAAATATCACATTTTCCTCTGTAAGTACAAAAAGTTATTACTTGATGTAAAACTACTCTTTGTTGTTTGGGGACTGCTTTCTCTGTCCCTAGTGTCACACTCTAGGAGGGGAAGACTGACTGCAAATCGAAGCTCTAAGTGAGGAAATGAGTCTTGAAACATAAGGTTAGGTAGGCTTCACTACATAGACACAGGATACCTTTGTCTTTTTCCTTCACATCCAATCAATATATGTAAACATAAACACTCATCTTGTCACTGTCCAGTTAGCAATGACAAAGGGCCAGAGTTTCTACCATGGCAAATAATCGTTCTTAACTGATTTCGATCCATGATGACTATACAACCCATTTCACAATTCAGCTCCTCTAAGGAACCTTCCTAGATTAACCACAAACTGTGGCCATAGGATCAGAGCTCTAGAACTAGGAATGATCTCAGAAGCCATTTAATACTACCTCCTCATTTTATAGATAAGGAAAATAAAGTCTAGAGATATTGGGTGATGTTCAGCCATATAGATAGAATCATTAACCTTCCCCTTCTCTTTATTTATTGTGTACATATAGGTATGTTTTGGGGAATGGGCAGCACCAAGTGAATAATTTTCATCATTCATGTATGCCTGTATACCTTCTATTGGAGTCTTGTTTCTGTGTGTCTTAACAGTCTCCATAAAGGATCCACCCAACAGACCAAAGATCTTTCTTCTGTGCTTTTAATAAGAGGCTATCCCTTCTTTCTTAACATCTCAAAAGTACCAATATATCATTCTGACTGTTGGTTTTTGATTCCTCACCCTTTTACCTGACAGACCTACTTTCTAGTTACCCATATTATGGAATCATAGATCTGAGCTGGAAGGAAATTTTAAAGGTCATCTAGACGAGTTATGTCAAACTTAAATAGAAATGGCATATTAATTTTAAAAATCAAATTGACATTGTCTATGTTGTATTATATTTTTATTTATTTTGTTAAAGATTTCCCGTTTTCCTCTGTAAGTACAAAGTTATTACTGTTTTTTTAATCTGGCTCAGGCCTCACTCAGAAGTTTTGAGGGGAGAGAGGCTTACACACCAGGGGCTGAGTTTCACTCCTCTGATATAAAACTAACCCTTTCATTTTACAGTTTAGGAAACTGAAGTCCAAAGAAATTAAATGACTTGGCCAAAGTCAAACAAATATTAAGTGGCAGAGTTAGAGTTCAAATTCAAGTCCTCTGACTCCAGATACAATATGCTATTCACTGCACAATGCAAAAGGCTAAGCAACAGTTAGTATCTCCAAATGTTCCTGTCTGCAAATTGGATAACAGTAAATGCAGGGAGCATAAAAAAAAAATCTTCTTCAGTGAAATCAGCAGTATAATAGACCATACTGGAAAAACAGCAGTATAATTAACCATACTGGAAAAACAAAGTGGATGAAAGATATCTATGACATTGCACTAGATAGCCAAATAGGATTAGTCCTTTAATTTAAAAATATTGGCAGATGAAGCAGATGGGCAATCAAGCAGGCCCAAAATTTAGCACTTAAGAAAGCAATGAGACTTCATAGCCTTTGGGGAATCACACAGTGCTTTTGATTATTCTAGGCTATTTGCTGCTATAAAATCTTATCTCTTTAACACCAATGTTATCTCAGCAGTTCTATGACTGTGAATGGTGATGCAACAGATCTAGGAACAATCAAAGTTTCAAATAAATAACCAAAAAAGACAATGGAAAGACATATAGGCTGTATAAGAAGGCTGCAGTATATTAATAATGATCACTTTCTTGTTTTCAGTTCACGTGGGGACCTTCAGCTTAAACATCAAAACCTTAATTTTTTTTATTTTAAGAGCTACTGAAAAATCTTTCTCAAATGTATTGCTTTCAAATTGCCTGAGTAAATACAGAATACCAAACAGTAATTCAACAGTTTTTGAATACTCAGCAACATTGTTATGAACATCAGCAGGGTGCTACCTTAATACTGTGATACACTTAAAAGCTATTGAAGTCAGCTGGATTCACTGAATGCCTCATCCCTAGCCTACACTCAAGAACTGTTCCACTTTTGGGGTGACATTAGTGTGGCACAGTAGTGTCTGCCCCTAGATTGTAGAGAATTTCCATTTTTTCTCTTCTTCTGTGGATAACTGCCTTCCTATCAATTCCGGCCAGCATACTGCTCCCCACCTACAATCACTTCTAATCTTCCCTGACATTACTGTTACCCATTGCTTTATCCCTTTGCTTCTTTATGCTTTTCTTTTCTTCTCTTTTTGTCTTCTTTCCCTTCCCCTCTCTCCACATTTCTCAGCTTTGAAAACTAAGAGGATTTGCCTTGCACAATTCCTATCATACAGTGAGAGCATTCCTTTCCTTCTGGTGCTCAGAAGGACTAATCATATCAATCACATACCTCCCTCCATTCTCCCACCATTTTTGTCAGTGCTCACTACTCAAAGCCTTTTTCTGATCCCCCCAACCCCTGTTTGGGGCTACATTAAAGTCCTAATCCAATGACTCATGCTGTAATGGAAAGATTACCCTGAACTCTTTTTTTTTTTTTTTTGCGGGGCAATGGGGGTTAAGTGACTTGCCCAGGGTCACACAGCTAGTAAGTGTTAAGTGTCTGAGGTCAGATTTGAATTCAGGTCCTCCTGAATCCAGGGCCAGTGCTTTATCCACTGTGGTATCTAGCCGCCCCCTACCCTGAACTCTTGAAGGCTGTGTCAGTAAACCACAAACAACATCAAAGACTACCAAATGGGAAATAGATTGTGTGGCTGTAATCCAAGGACTCAGCCTAGCTAAGGTGAGAGACTCTTTTTTGGAGATTAGACTTGTGGTGTTGTTTTTTAAAAATAGTATAACCTGGAGGAATGGAGGGAGCCAAGATGGTAGACAGGAACTCACCTGAATTCTCCTAAATTCTCTTCCCAACAACTTTAAAATAATGGCTCAAACAAAACTCTGGAATGGCAGAACCAACAAAAGGTCAGAGTAAAACAATTTTTCTAGGCCAAGACAGCTGAGGAGGTTGGCAGGAAAGGTTTGTCTTACCAGGGTGATGGTCAGGCCTGGAAAACAGTGTAGCACTGACTAACAACAACACTTTAAAGTTGGCAAAATGCTTTATAAATATAACATCACTTAATTTACACAGCAACCCTGGGAGGCAAATGATATTATCTCCCTTTTACAGATGAATTGAGGCAAACAGAAGTTAAATGATTTGCCCAGGATCTCACATCTAGTAAGTATGTAGGATTTGAACTCAAGTTTTCCTGACTTCAGATCTAACATCAATATCAATGGGAAGGGAAGGGAAGGGAAAAGGAGGAGAGAAGGGGGGTAATTTATATATTGCCTCATTTTACAGTTGAGGAAACTGAGGTTAATAGAAGTTAAGTCATTTGACCAGGGTCACATAGCTAGTAAGTATCTAAAGCTAAATTTGAACTCAGGTCTTCTTTTTTCTAGGCCCAGAAATCTAGTCCACTGTGCCTTCCAGCCAAAAGATATAACCTATCACATATATAATAAATCTTTGGGGGATGTAAGTAAATTTTAAGTATAAAGGAGTTTTGAGACTAAAGCAATTGAGAACCAGTGCTCTATAATAACAATTCACACCTTACAGTGTTTTCATCACAACTACCCTATGAGGTAGATCACCTAAGTATTTGTATTTTTTTTTACAGACGTGGAAACTGAGATTCAGAGAGACTAAATGACTTGCCTGGGGACATACAACTCTAGTCAATGGCAAAATCATAAAAAGAAGGAGGAAGCACACGACTATTCTCTTCCAAGAGAGGAAATATAAGTCCCCCTCCCCCCCACCACTACATTCAGGTGACCTTGGCCAAAGCCTTGATTGCATTGCATTTTTTACTAATATACATTTTTTTTTGATCAGCAACAAAATGTAGCATTAACAAGAAGAAAAAATCATTATGTGCTGGGGTGATCAGAGGAGACTTCATGAAAAAAAGTGATCCTTAGAGGATGGAAATCACCCACTCCCAAAGCTTCAATTATCACTCCATTCAGACTAAATGACACCCCAGTCTAAATCCCTAGCTTGGACCTCACTGTAAATGTTAGTCCCAAGTACCATATTCTGATCTCCTAAGGATATGAGGATGGGGTCTAAATGTCAAGAACATCATGGAAATATGGCCCTGAATGTCTTCCCTCCACACTGAAACTGTTAGTGAAGTCTGAACATAAAACTGTCACAGCAAAGAATCACGGGCCTGATGATTAATCACACAGGCCTGGGCACAGTTTACTGGGGCCAGCAGATGCCTCATCTTCCTCTTCCTCCTCCTTCCATCCTGGGCCTGAGGGGAACGTATACACACTACATATGGTTACACTAAAATTATGGTTTTTATAAGAAATATAGCTTCCAAAGACAAGCTCTCAGTGAGAAATTGCTCTTTTTTATGGTTTTGCACAGGAATAGGAAATTCCCTTCCTGCTGTGATTTGAAGCAATATTTTTATCCCCTTCAAACACATACACAAACATGTGCATGCTCTCTCCCTCCCTCCCTCCCCCCCTCTGTCTTTCAGTCTCTCTCTCCCTACTTCCTATTGTACCCATTCCAAATTGAATGAGTCAGAATGATTTCTCACTATTATTACTATAAGAGACCAACTTAGAAGGAGACTTAAAGATCATTAAGTCCAACTCCCTTGTTTTACAAGTGAGGAAATTGAAGTCAGAGACTTGAAATGCTTATGTTGCCTAAGGCCATCAGAGGTGGCTATGGCGGAGCCAGAATTTGAACAGACGTCCTCAGACTAGACATCTAGCACATTTTATACTGTACCACAATGGCTGTGAAAAGTGCCAGCAGGTAGAGGATCAGAAATCAAGTACCCAGAGTCCCAGCTTTATCTTCCTTTACTTGCTCCATACCTTATCAGTGCAATAATAATGAGAAAATAAATAGGGAATGCATTGGTGATTTCATTGGTACAGAGCACTGTTGGGTGAAAAAAATACTATCTTCCAATGTACTTTCTCCAAAAGTCATGATCTTAGAGAGTTAAGGAAGGCACTAATTTGCCCAGGATCACAGAACTGGAAGGGAACTTAAACCCAAGTTTTTCTGGATCTGAAGTTAACACTATCCACTATAAGAAAATGCTATAATAATAGTAATAATAATAAAATCTCAAAATATTCTTGCAAATTCAACAAATACTGCAATTGGACTATCATCATAAACAGCTAGGTGGTCCAGTGAATAAAGTAGCAGGCCTGGAGTCAGGGAGATCTGAGTTCAAATCTGACATCAGACACCTACAAGCTGTGTAACCCTTGGGCAAGTTACTTAACACTGTTTGCCTCAGTTTCTTCATTTGTAAAATAAGCTGGAGAAGGATATGGCAAACCATCCCAGCATCTCTGCCAAGAAAACCCCAAATGGGCCACAAAGATTTGGACACAACTAAAATGACTGAACAACAACAACAACTAAATTATTATTTATGATAACTCTGATGTGATTCATTAAAAAATAAGTACAATATTTTTATCAAGGTCTCCATTCTGAATATGAATATTCAACCTCTATTCCACTTGGAATAAAAAGTTCTCAAGATATAGAGAGAAATAGAAGAAATCAAAACTATATGGGATTAGGATGAAGTACCTATCATCCCCATCATCCTATTTGTTACTGGAGAAGTTCCAAAGATCCTTTCAGGAAGCTTACTGATGATGAGCTTACATTCCAGTTCTTTCATTCAATTATAAAAAAGCAATAATTTTAATTGAACATGCAAGGGAAAGCCAAACATTAAATATAAAAGAATCATAATGACTGGTAACAGGACTGTTTCTTTTTAAATTCCAACAAGATACCAAGAATGAGAATACTATTAAGAATATCTGACATTTATATAATGCTTTAAAATTTGTATAACTCTTTAAATATACCTCATTTGATCCTTGCAACAGGCCTGTGAGCTGAAGTACTACAGGGATGTTTGTCTACATTTTAAAGATAAGGAACCTGAAGGTCAGAAAGGGTATCTGAATTTGACCATTGTCACACAATGCAAGAAGTGGGATTGAAACCCAAGTTTCCAGACTCAAAATTCATTCTATTGTCCCATTATGCCTCTCCAATCAATTTCATAATAGTCGCTTAGTCAGACAATCAGTCAGTCAATAAGCATTTATTAAGTACCTACTTAACACAATGCCAGTACTATGTCAAATTCTGGGGATTAAAAAAAGAGTCAACAATTGGTCCTTGCCCTCAAGTACATCAGAGTGTAATGGGAGCAACAATAAGCAAATATATACAGACATATATACAGGACAAATATATACAAGCAAATATTTACAGGACAAATAGGAAATAATTAACAGAGGGAAGACACTAGAAATAAGAGAGATTGGGAACAGCTTTTTGTAAAAGGTGGCATTTTAGCTGTGACTTAAAGGAAGCTGGGGAGATAAGTAGACAGAGATGAGGAAGGAGAACATTACAAGTGTGGGGGGATAGCTAGTGAAAATACCTCAGCTGGGGCAGCTAGGTGGCACAGTGGATAGAGTACCAGGCCTGGATTCAGGAGGATCTGAGTTCAAATCCGGCCTCAGACACTTAACACTTACTAGCTATGTGACCCTAGGCAAGTCACTTAACCTCAATTTCCTCACCAAAAAAAAAAAAGAAAGAAAAAGAAAATACCTGAGCAAAGAGATGAAGTGTCTTGCTCATGAAACAAGGAAACCAACTTCTTTGGATCTAAGCGTACATATCAGAGATTAAGGTTTAAGAAAACTGGAAATGCTGAAGGTTGAACACTACATTTTGAAGGACTATGAACACCAGACAGAATTTTGAATAAGGAGCCTCTTGAGTTTATTGGAGGGAGGGTGTAGTTTAGACTTTCGCTTTAGGAAACCAATTTTGTCAGTGAGTTGAGGATGGATGAGAGTAGAGAGAGACTTGAGCCAAGCAGACCCACCAGCAGGCTATTGCATTATTCCAGGCATTAGGTGATAAGGACCTGACCTGGAGTGGTGTCAGTGTCTGAAGAGAGGAGGGAACCCAGAGGTGATACGGACCTGAACTGGAGTGGTAGTAGTGTCTAAAGAGAGGAGGAGACCTATTTGAGAGATGCTACAAAGGTGATACCTTGTCAACAAATTGGATATGGGGGATGGAAGATAGTGAGGAGTAGAAGATAACACCTAGGTTGTAAGCCCAGGGGCCTGAAAGGACCACAATACTCTGAACAGTAATAGAGAAATTTGGAAAGGAGAAGGGTTTGGGGGGGAAAGATAGTAATGTCAGTTTCAGACATATTGAATTTAAAATGTGTTCTGGACATACATACAGTTTGAGATGTCTGAGAGGCAATTGGAGATGTGAGATCGGAGGTCAGCAAAAAAATTAGGTAAGGATAGGTAGATTTGAAAACTATCCATATGAACATAATAATTAAATCCATGGCAGCTGATGAGGCCACCAAATGATATGGTATAGAGAGAAGAGGAGCCAGGACAGAACCCTATGTGAAAAGTATGAATACTGGGTGTGACCTGGATGAACATCCAGCAAAGGAAATTGACAAATTAAGCATCCTAAAACCTCCCTTTGAACACATTCCACCCAGACTTACACTCAAAAATCTTCAATAGTTTCCCCTTGACTATAGGATAAAAAGGCCATCTTCTTAGCCCGGCATTCTAAGCCCTCCCAAATACAGTTCCTATATCTGAGTCTACACAATAAAAATATCCTACTAATTGTTCTTTGAATAAAACAAATTCATTTTTGTGCCTCTGGTCTAAAATGTAAAGAATCAATTCCTTAATCCAATGGCTCTATAGTGGGTGGGGCTATGTGGGACAGATGCCAACTGAATATACTTATCACCTCCTTCTCTTTCCCAAGAAAACCCAAGGAATAGTATCCCAATCAGGGATTCTTGGAATCGAATCACCAAAGTATCTAAGTAAATATCAATGAGAAATGAAGTGGTGAAAGATGCTTGCTGACCATAACAGTAGAGAGTTAGGACAGTCCAACCACATAGAGATTCTCAGACTGTTTTTAGACACAATATCCCTTGGGTTTTTTACTGAAATTTCCTATATACCTCATTCAATATAAAAGAAAATTCTAGAGTTTATATTTACCTATTGAAAAATTCCATAAACCCAGACTAAAACATTCCAGCAACTCAAAACTGAATTTCAATTACTAAGTAATAAAATGTTGGTGTACCCCTTTGAAAAACTTCTCATACCCTCTAAAGGGTATGTGTATCCCAGGTGAGAATTTCTAGAGATGATACAACAGCCAATCCAAATTCTAACCCTGACTTACCCATTGATTTAAAAAATACATAGTTTTGTTTTGTTTTTTTTAGTCGGGGAGAGCAGCATTGGGTTATATATAGTCAGCTTTAGCCTCAGGAAGATGCAGATTAAAGCTCTACCTTTGACACATTTGGACCAAATGACTCTGGGAAAGCCACTTAAACTCAATTCCCTGATAAGCACTGGTAGAAGGAGGTTCATCACCAGGAGTTCCCTACACTAATGAAATTACAGGTCTGAACCACCCCATTCCCCCCATTTTTTTTTTGTTTTCATATCACATTTGTTTTTTTTTAATATAATACTACTCCCTCCCCTTATAACAACTAATAAAAAACAACAGATAGCAAAACCAGCCAACACATCAACTGAATATGACTATACACAGGACATTCCCACAACCATAGTCACCCATTTCTTCAAAGAAGGGAAGAAAGTTCATTTTCTCATCTCTTTTCCTGAGCTAAAGTTGGTGATTATAATTATAAAATTCAGTTTTATTGTTATCATTCTTTCAATTTACACTGATGCAATCATTATATACACATGTGTAAACATACACATTTGCACATAAAACACACATATATACAAAATATATACATGCGTGTGTTTTATTTATATATTTATTTATATATATATACACACATATATATATGCATGCATGTATACTTCCTGGTTCTGCCTATTTTATTCTGCATCAGTATATCTAAGTCTTCCTATGTTTCTTTGACTTTTTCATATTCATTTTTTCTTATAACAACAACAGTAAAAATAGCTAGTATTTACATAGCACTTACTATGCTAAGTGCCTTATAATTGTTATTTTATTTAATCTTTATAACTGAGGCAAACAGAAGTTATTTCCCGAGGGTCACATAGCTACCAAGCTTCTGCAGTGGGATTTTTAACTCAGGTCTTCCAGACTCTAGGCTCAGTGCTTTATCTACTTCCCCACCTCTACTACCTTCAATATACCACACTTTGATTAGATATTCCCCAAACCAATAAACATGTACTTGTTTCTAATTCTTTGCTACCACAAAAATCCAACCATTAGTGTATGTAGCTCTTTACCTTCACTAACAAGCTATTCTTGATGGCATTTGGGATGTTGACTAATCAAACACGAGTATCTCTTCAAAACTTGTTATATGTCCAGACCAGTACTGGCTACTATGGGGAATGTCAAGGAGTAAGACAGAAATCTTGTCCCCAAGGAGTTTACTACCTTGTTGGGAAAATAAGACACATACATACATATATACATACATAGGAAATAATTAGACCACAAGTTCTAAATTTGGGGTAATTCACTGTAAAAGCAATAGGAAATAGAAGAAGAGAGAGATTGATCACTGTGGGCTGGGATAGTTGGGTAAAGTTTCAGGGAGGAGATGGATATGTGGTAGGCCTTGAGAGATGGGGAGAATTTAGATACATGGATCTGAGAGAAAAAGATATCTCAAGTGAGTGAGGTGGCAAAAATGAAGGCCCAGAAATAAAAATAAGCCTAAATTATGCAGGGATCAGGAAAGGGTTTAATGTGGACACAGTAAGGTTGCATAAGGATCAGAGCAGCAGATATGGTTAGATAGATAGGTTGGGACCAGATAATGGAGGGACTTGATTGCCAGTCTCATAATTTGGAAATTTAGCCTATAGAAAGGAGGGAGCCATTATGGATTCTTGAGGAGGAAAGTAGCATGATGAAAGCCTTGTTTTAGAATGTTTAATCTGGCAGTAGTACACAAGATGCATAGTATCATATGGAGATTAATTTTCTTTTCCTTTACTTCAATTACTTGGCCTGATCTCTTTTCACACTTCATTTCTCCTCACTCATAGACAAGAAATGTCAGATCTCATTTTATTACATAGGTACTTGCTTATTTAGGACCTATTATTGTACTCACTTCTTTACCAAAGTCCTGTACTTATCCTGCAATGGAGATGAATACAAACTCTGACAGGTACCAAACCAGGGGGAGAGAACAGAGAACAGGAAAAAGGAAGGGGGAGGGGAGGAGAAGGGGAGAGGAGGTGGGAGGAAAGGGGAAGGGGAGAGAGGAGAAGGGAAGGGAAAGGAAGGACGAAGGGGAGGGGAGAAGGGAAAAAGACAGGACAGATGAGAAGAGAGGACAGAAAGTATCAAAAATGAGCAAGAGAGGTTTAGAGGTTATATGTTGAATTTCTTGTGTGCTTGCAGAGAAAAGCAATCTGTATATATTAGACTCAAAGATTCATGTACAAACATCTCCTTTTGTTCTGCAATGTATAAGAAATGATCATCTTTTTAGTACTTGGCAAGTTCAGTATAAAATAAATGTATGAGAGGATGTAATGGAATCCCTCCAAAAATGAGGCAGTACAGTAAAGCTGAAGATGATTCAATTTGAATTCCAACTCTGCCTCTGAAATCTAGTTCACACACCAGCTCTGTGACCCTAGACAAGTCACTTATCACTCCATCAGTCAACAAGCATTTATTAAGTGCCTACTATATGCCTGGCACCATACTAAGCATTGATGATACAAAGAAAGACAGTCCCTGCTCCCAAGAATTCACAATCTACTGGGGGGGGAGCATACAAATTATGGAAATCATGATATTTACAAGATAAATTGGGATAATCTCAGAAGGAAAGCACTAGCATTAAAGGAGGTTAGGAAAGGCTGCTTATAGCTGAGATTTGGAGGAGTTTAGGGAAGCTAAGAGGCACAGGTGAAGAAAAAGAGTGTTCCAGACATAGGGGACCATGGAGTTGAGAGATAGAGTACCTTGTTCAAGGAACAGCAAACAAGCCAGTGTCACTTGTTGCAGATTATGTGGAATGGGGCAGGGATGGGGTGTAAGGCATAAAGAGACTAGAAAGATAAAGGGGGAATGAGTTATAAAGGCCTTCAAAAGCCAAACATTTTTTATTTGATCCTGGAATTTACTGAGAACCACTGGGATTTATTGAGGAAAGGCGGTGACATAGTTAAAACTCTTCTTAAGGAAGATCATTCTGACAGCTGAGTGAAAGATGAACTGGAGTAGGGAGAAAATTGAGTCTTGCAGACCAGCCAGAAGGTTATTTAATAGTCCAGGTGTGAAGCAATGAGTTTTTGCACAGGGTTGGCAGGGGTGGCAATGTAAGAGGAAGAGAAGGAGCTTCTATGAAATATGTTAGGAAGGTAGAAACAACAGGACTTGGCAATAGATTGGACATAGGGAGTGAGAGAGAGTGAAGAGATGAGTTTGACACCTACATTTTGAGCCCTGGCTAATGTTGGGATGGTGGTACCCCATGAGGTACTTCTCTGCACCTCTATTTATTTCCTTGTCTCCGAAATGAGAGATTTTTGTTAAATGATTGCCAAGGTTACTTTTAGCACTAACATGCTATTAATCTATGTATTTGTGAGTGGTGGGTATTTCTCCTAGTCCTGTTTCCAAACTGAGAGACTCTAAACTACATTGTCAGAGGCTTCTGGTATTAAAAACTCCTGCCATCTAGCTTACAGGGTCATGCTCCCTGGGTCCTGCTGCTTGCTCCTGTCAAGTTGGAGAGGAGCATTTTCCATTAACTGACTGATCAGCCTGACTGGTGTTCTTGGCTGCAATGGGGAGACAAGAGGAAAGAAAGTAATCTCCCTCCATGCCAGGGCAGCTTAGTGCATCTAGAATTCAAAGAAATGTCACCTTTTCAAAAAAACATATACTCCAGGAGAAAAATGCCTTGTCATTGTACCCTGTCAGAATCACTTGATGAAGGGTTCTCTGGGTCATGCCACTTTATTACATTCCTAACCAACCAAGACAAATCACAATTGTCCCCTTTCTGGCATCAAAACCATTCTCTCCCATTTGTATCATCTCTTGCTTAATGCTGCCCTGTCCTTTCTTACATAGTTCTTCTCTGTTAATGACTTTGAACTCTAGGTGACCCAAAAAGGAAAGTGTTCCATCCACTGTCCAAAGAGAAATGTATGCCTGGTGGTAGCCTCTCCCTGAAGAGGAAGAATGCAGTTCCTTCTACACACGTGAGTAATTTCATTCAATCTCTCCTAATTCAACTCAATGTGTTTTGGGTTTTTTTCTGAAATACTTACTTGGTTCCAGAATTGGGCATGGCCATCTTATAAAGAGAAGAATGCAAAAATTCCTGTAGAATCACAGTCTTAGATATGGAAGGGCCCTGAGAGATCATCTACTGTGGACCAATCCTTTCATTTCACAGGTGAAGACACTGAGCCCCACAGAAAGAAAGCACAGTGGTGGAGATAACACCAGCTTAAACCAGGAGAATGCTTTATACAGTGACCACAAATGAGTAAAGCAAAATTACTTTGAAAGACTTCAGAACTCTGAGCCATGCAATGACCATCATTACATCTGAAGACTGAAGAAACATACTTCCTACCCCTAACGGAGAGATAAAGAACTAGAGGTGCATAACAAGAATTCAACTTATACTTAAACACAGGCACTATGTGATTTCACTTTGCTTGACTATATTTTTACAATATAACTAGATTTATATTTTTCTATTTGGAGGAGGAGAGTGCATGGATAGGGGGAATTGGCAAATGATGATAATACTATAAAATTTTAAAATAAGAAAAGAATGTTTAAAAAAATACTTAAAAATATGCAAAAGACAGCAGATAGAAGGTCAGAAGAGTACACAGACAAGGGGAACAGTGGTGGGTGATGTGGATAGAATGACTGGAATCAAGAAGATCTGAGTTCAAAGTCTGCCTCTGACATTTACTACCTATGTCAACCTGGGCAAATCACTTAACTTCAATGTGCCTCAGTTGCTTCACGTATAACATGAGAAGG
The DNA here is from genome assembly GCF_019393635.1 of Dromiciops gliroides. Taxonomy (NCBI): domain Eukaryota; kingdom Metazoa; phylum Chordata; class Mammalia; order Microbiotheria; family Microbiotheriidae; genus Dromiciops; species Dromiciops gliroides. Next base: position 90,053,863 of record NC_057865.1, read on the forward strand.
TTGTATTTGATGTCCTCTAAGGTCCCCTCCAGCTCACAATCTGAGTCTATAACTCTATACTACTTAATTTAATATTCATTAACAAAAAGAAATTGTCATATGAGTTTACTGATTCATATTCAATTCTCTTTTGTATTCTTTAAATAATATACATAATAATAATTACCCAGAGTCATATAGCTAGTAAGTGCCTTGGGCAAAATATGGAGTCAGGTCTTCCTGACTCCAAGAACAGTTCTGTCACTTCCTGCTTGCTCGCTCACGCTCTCTCTCTCTCTCTCTCTCTCTCTCTCTCTCTCTCTCTCTCTCTCTCTCTCTCTCTCTCTCACACACACACACACACACACACACACACACATACACACACACACACGAGAAAGGAAGAGACAGCAAGATAAGGAAATATGAAGTATTTACAAAATAAAATGAAGTAATTTCAATAGGGAGCGAGCACTAATAAATTAAGTGGGACCAGCACTAATAATTGAGTGGGCCAGGAAAGGTGTTAGGTAGAAAGTGCTACCTGAACCGCGTTTTAAAAGAAGCTAAGGGCAGTTAGGTGGAGCAGTGGATAAAACACTGGCCCCGTATTCAGGAGGACCTGAGTTCAAATCTGACCTCAGACATTTGATACTAGCTGTGTGACCCTGAGCAAGTCACTTAACCCTGATTGCTGTGCAAAACAAAAAAAAAGAAAGAAAGAAAGAAAGAAAGAAAGAAAGAAAGAAAGAAAGAAAGAAAGAAAGAAAGAAAAAAAGAAGAAGCTAGGCATTCTAAGAGGCAGAGGTGAGAAAATGGTACATTCCATCTGTTAAAAGGCAAAAAGTCTAGAGATGCAATGTCTTATATGGAAAACAGCTAATTCTCCAGGATGTTTAGGATGAAGCAATATGAAATGAGACTTGAAATGTGGATGGGAGCCATATTATGAAGGGTTTTAAATACAAAACTCATCTTTTTAAAAGATTTATCCTAAGGGCAATAAGGAGTCTTTGAGGATTTTTAACTTGGAAGTGGCAGTGATTTGGTCATATATGATATATGTAGAAAACAAATAAGAGGAGAGAAAAGCTAGTAGCAAGGATATCCATTAGGAAACTATAAAAGTTCAGAATAGAGGTGATTAGGGTCTGAACTAAGGTAAAGGTTGTGTAAGTCTGGGAAAAGACAGAGTCAAGAGATGTCAAGGAGGTAAAACTGACTAGACTTAGCAATTGATGTGATACAGGAGGTGAGGAAGATTTATGAGTGAGGGATGACTCAAAGTTGTAAATTTGGATGACTAGAAGAAGGACAGCACCCTACTGACTATTGTTAGTGGATCTATAAATTGGTCAAGCCATTCTGGAAAGCAATTGGAACTATTGCCCCAAAGCTACCATGTTGTTCATAAACTTTGACCCACTGATAATACTACTAGGCTTATCCTCCAAAGATATCAAAGAAAGAAAAAAATGTCCTATGTATACAAAATAAAATTATGGGATATGAATGTAATGGCATACTTTAGGGTCATGAAAAATGCTGAAAGCAACAGTTTCAAAGAGACTTAGGAAGAATTGGAAAAAACCTATGTAGAGTAAACTGACAAAAATGAAAAAATAATGAATACTATAACAATATTATAAAAAAGACAATTTCAAAAGAATTAAGAATTGCGATCAATGCCATGATTAACCATGAGTCCAAAATACAGAAATTGAAGCATGATACTTACTTCCTTACAAAAAGTTGATGGACTAAATATGAAGAATGAGACACATTTTTCTAATTGGCCAATATGGGGATTTGTTTTGTTTAATCATGCATATATATTACAAGGTTTTCGCTTTCCTTTTTTTTCCTCCAAGGGTGGTGTGGGTGGGAAAGAGAGAAAGTAATTTTTTCATGGAAAAATTATTAAATAAAAGAATGATAGTAGCCTCAACCGAAATAGTGAAGGCAGGAGGAGAGGAAAACTTGGAGAAAAGCTGAGTCCTGTTTTGGACAAGTAAATTAAAGAAACCTATGGGACATCCTGGTAAAGATGTCCATTAAGCCATCAGCAATGAATTAATGGAATTCAATAGAAAGATTGAGGTTGTATGTCTAGATTTGATAGTCAACTATCTAGAGATAACAATTGAAGCCCTGGTAGCTGATAGAATCACCAGAAGTGAAAATATAGGGAGACAAGAAGAGAGGGTCCCAGAAAGAGCCTTAGGGAATGCCTATACCTGATGAGCGGGAGAAAGATAATCTGAAAAGGGAGAGAAAGCATAGGGAATGGTATGGGTTAAAGCTGGAAAGGTACATTCGAACCAGACTGTGGAGGATCTTAAATTTCTTCATCAGGAATTTACACTTTATTCTGTAGTAATAACAGTGTCATTAGCAATTACAACATTGACATTTATATCTTGTTTAAGCTCTTAACATACTTGATCTCATTTGACAACATAAGAAATATGAAGCCACCAAGAATCTTTGAATAAAGAGACAATATGATTAAAACTGTATGTTAAAATGCTTCCTTGGGTACCAGCATGTGAGATGGAATGAAGAGACAAGGGAGCAGAGGCAGAAAGACCAGGTAGAAAAAAGCAGCAATATTATAGACCTTCTGAGTTTTCAGTGTTGCTGTAGATAAGTGAAGGCAGGACTAAAATGGCCTTAGATAAACATGGTGTTTTTATACATTTCACTAATGCAACCAACCCAATTCATACTTCTGGGTTGCCTGATTACTGATGCACAACAGCGCGATTCTTTCTCGTGCAGTGCTTTTAAAACTTTTTTGTTTAACTGATCCCTCTGACAATCTGTAGAAGGCTATGGGGGCAGGGAGGTGGTACAGTGGATAGAGTGTCAACCTTGGAGTCAGGAAGACCTGAGTTTACTTCTGGTCTCAGACACTTACTAGCTGTGTGACCCTAATTAAGTCACTTAACTTTGTCTGCCTCAGTTTCTTAATCTGTAAAATGAGCTGGAGAAGGAAATAGCAAACCATTCTAGTATCTTTCCCCCAAAAAAACTCCAAATGGGATCAGAAGTTGGACATGACTCATTGACCAAACAATAACAGAGTCCTATGGACTGCTTCTCAGAATAACATTTTTACATTCATAAAATAAAATACATAGTATTACAAAGGAAACCATAGTTTTGTGTGAATTATGTGATTTTTTTTCACATTCAGGTTGATGCACTCTCTGAAATCTGTCCACACACCCATTGTATGTGAGTGTCTGGATGCTTGGATGTCAGGTTAAGAACCACTGTGCTAGTGAATGGGTCAATGGTGCAGTAGTCTTGACAGAAAGGCAGTAAATAGCAGAGCTTTCTAGAATGAAATGCTACTGACAAAGAGGGCTGTGGGCAGAGTCAGTGGCAACTCACTATCTTCTCAGGCTTCAGGGGGACAAAATGACTAGGCTGGTTCCAAAGTCAATGCTATTCTCATCACTTTGCCCTGCATTCTCATTATCAATCCACGACAGCCCTGACAACATCCTGGGGGTTGCATTAAAATTCCACTTACAGAGGTGCTCGTCGATAAACACTACAACTGCAAATACTGAGGGGGGGGAGCTAATCTCTTAAAATACTAATTACTCATACAGTGCACTTACACACACACATACACAATATCATGGAATCACTATGTGAATAAGTGGCAAACTGATTAATACTAATCGAGTCTGAACAATTTATGCCTCAGGATTAAGTATGGCCTACATAAATCCCAAAGTACAAAGACATAGGAGGGGGAAGATGCAACAATTCTGAGTCCAAGAAAGAGAGAAAGCTGAGGAATGGAATGTTGGTATTAGTTAAGATGGGAGTTTTCTGAACTTCTAAATAAAGGCATCCATGATAAAAGTTTTTGTTGGGAGTTGGGGGAGAATTTCTAAACTTTTCTGAAGAATGGATTAGAAGAGCCCACCAAAGGGCAGCGAGGTGGCACAGTGAATAGAGCACCGGCCCTGGAGTCAGGAGGACCTGAGTTCAAATCCGCCTCAGACATTTAACACTTACTAGTTTGTGACCCTGGGCAAGTCACTTAACCCCAATTGCCTCACCCCCCCCCAAAAAAGGAAAGAAGAGCCCACCAAACTAATAGCCCAATCTAGGTAGTAATCTTTTATTTTTTTAAAGTCAAATCCAATGAAAATAACTTCATTTCCCTGAGAAGCACATAGCATAAAGCTTCTTAAACTGTGGGTCGCAGCCTCATATGGGGTCACATAACTTAATGTGGGGGTCGCAAAAAATTTGCCAATAGTAAAAGTTTATACCTAGGGTAGTATTAACATTTCTCAGGTGAAAAGGGGTCATGACAGAAATATGATTAATGTGATTGTACATTTATAACCTATATCACATTTCTTGCTGTCTTGGGGAGGGTGGAGGGAGGTGAGGGAGGGAGAAATATTTGAAACTAGAAATCTTATAAAAACAAACGTTGAAAACTCTACATGCAACTGGAAAATAATAAAATACATTTATAATTAAAGAAAATAAAGAAAAGGGGTCATGAGTGGAAAGAGTTGAAGAAGCCCTGCTGTAGTGGATAGAGAGTTGACTTTGAAACCAGAAAGACTTGCAATCAAGTACTGTCTCTGATACACACTTACCTGTAGGACCCTGGGAAAGTTTCTTAATCCCCAAACACCATTGTCAACTTTCTAAGATGTTATTTGCAGAGAAGGCACCAACCTGCAAACTCTTGGCAAGTTCTTAGGTTAATCAAATTATAGGATTGCAGAATTTGAGAGCTTCAAGGGACCTTCTTTGCTATCTATCCCTATCTGTACAATAACAAATCCAATAAGTAATTTCCAACTTCTCCTTGAATATCTCTAAGCAAGTGAACTCATCACCTCTCTAGAAAATCCATTCCATTTATGGAAAATTCTAATTTTTCCTGATATCACATGTAAATTGCTCCCATTACAGCTTCTACTCATTTCTCCTGCTTTTGCTCTTGATGGCCAGACAGAATAAGTCTAGTTTTTCCTCCAAATGGCAGTCCTTAAAGACAGTTATCAGAAGCTTTGTCCACAATGAGCTGAATGAATAACAAAAAGAATTACTGTAGGAATTCTGGTGGAGGTCTTCTAGACACATGGTTTTTATTGAGTAGAAGGATTTCCTCTATCAGATCCTCATTCTTGCTTTTGGTACCTGCTGCCCATCCCTGTTTTCTACTTCTTTTACCTGCTGACAATCCTCCCTTCATTAAGTCCACCCCAATTTTGCCGAAGGGAAACATTTTCATAGTCTTTCTAGGCATGAAATACCTCAGGCCTCAATATCAAGTGTGTGTATACACACACATATGTGTACATGTGTGCATACATATACACATATATAAAGTAATTTGGAAAAGGAAAGGGATAAGCATTTATATATTGCCTATTATGTGTCAAGTGCTTTATAAATATCATCTCATTTGAGCCTTACAACATTCCTGCAAAGTAGGTGCCATTATTATCCCCATTTTACAATTGAGGAAACTAAGGCAGACAGAGGTTAAATAATCTGCCCAGAGTCACACAAGCTAGTGTTTCAGGCTAGATTTGAACTCAGGTATTTCTTACTTGAGGCCCAGATCGCTATGTACTGAATCACTTAGCTCCCTCAACAAACTTTTGTCAACAGCTTATTGTTGAATCATTTTTTCAATTGTGCCTGATTCTTTGTGACCCTATTTGGGGTTTTCTTGGCAAATATACTGGAGTGGTTTGCCATTTCCTTCTCCAGATCATTTTACTGATGAAAAACTGAGACAAACAGGGTTAAGTGACTTGCCCAGGGTCACACTGCTAGTGTCTGAGGCCACATTTGAACTCAGAAAAATGAGTCTTCCTGAATACAGGTCTGGGATTCTATCCATTGGGCCACCTACTTGCCCAATGTTAAGAGCTTACTATGTGCCAACCACTGTGCTAAATGCCAATAAGAAGTGAAGACAACAGAGATAACTGTGGGTCATTGTTCCATATTTCAGGTAGCTAACAAAACGAGTGGAGACAGAGAATATAAAATGAGTATTGTCTTTTAGGGACAAGTGTCTGCATTGGATGTATTCAAGCCAAGTCTGGACAGTCATTTGCCAAAGATAACATAGAATGATTCCTGCACTCAGGAGAAGGTTAAATAAGATAATCTTCAAGATCCTCTCCAACTCCCAAGATTCTGGTATTTCAATTCTTCTCTTCAAATGTGAAAGGAAGATACTTAAAACAGTTAAATGGTCTGCACATACCTATATTCTGTCTTCTGGTAGTCATTCTCATTTTATGAGAGAACGTAACTCCCAGCAAGAGGAACAAAGGCCCATTTCTATAGAAAGGAGAGGCATACAGGGTTAAAATGTATCTGTGTCTAGGAAAATAGCAGAACAATGTAAGTGAAGGCTTCATGCTGAGGGGAGGGGGAAGAAAGCAAGGAGGGAAAATGAACCAAAGAATCTGATGAACTGAATGGAGTCAGAAGTAAGAGAATCAATGAGAAAAGTACAACAAAGGAGCTAGGAAAAAACAGAGGGCAAAAGGAAGAGAGAAGAAAACCCAGGAGGAAAAAGACAAAGGCATTTGTAGAAAGGATTTCTAATTAGGAAATGGAACATTTTAATTAAAGCAAGGCAAGTAAAAAACCAGGATAAAGAAATAAAAATAAAATGTGAGAGGTGAAGAATGAGAATCTTGGAGAATATAATTGGAAAATAATCAAGAAATGGCAGGAGAGAATGAATGGATTTTAAAAAAGGGAAAAGAGTCTCTGTGAGATGTAAAGAAAAAAGAGAAGAAAGAAAAGAAAAGTCATGCTGAATAAAGCAACATACAGAAAGAAATAATTATCAACATGAATGGAGTTGAGTTTTGAACAGTAAAGAGAATTGTTTTCATTGCTCAATAGGAGCCATCTGTCAAAGTGCTATCTGGAGTGGAAGCTGAGAAAAGGCAATGTCTGATCACTGAGGAGCATCTACTGGTTAATCGTCCATGGCCTTGGAGCCATTCTCACAACTTTTCCTGCATGCATCAGGTTGCCTTCTTCAGCTCTCTCCTGGCAGGCTGAGTTTTAAACCCTCCCCTCTTCCTCCCTTCCCATTCCCTATCCCTATAGGCCCCCTCACAAGAAACAAAGTTCAGAATCCAGTACGAGGAAAGTTTTCAAATAGAAATCTAAAAATAGGACTACCCAAATAGAATGCTGGAAGAAGCATCTGAATATCTGTCAAACAGGTGGGGTCAGTACAATTTTCTGAGGATTCCTTTAGGATTCTTAGATGGTGGAGAATAAAGGGCAGTTGTCATTGCTCAAATACAGTGCAGGTTGTAACCCTATTCTCTTTGGTCTGTTTCCCTGCTCTTCCCTTTCTTTTTCATGAACTTGAACTATTAATCCTTCCCATTTTTCATTCATATTTAATTTTCCCACACTTTTGCCTTCTTCCTTTCAGGTTAAAAATATAATCAGGTCTCCTTTCTCAAAAAAAAAAAAATATCTTCCCTTACTCTAGTTTCAAGTTCTCTCTGTGCTTTCACTTATCAAACTCTCTTAAAGAATAGTACACTCAGTGCCTCCACTTTCACATTTCCTTAGTTCATTTTCCCTCCTTGCTTTCTTCCCACCTCCCCTCAGCATCCAGTCTTATTCCCATTGCACTTTGGTTTGGTCCCCATCACTCTATTGAAACAAGCATCTTTATGGTTACCAATGGCCTCCTTATTGACAAATCTTTTTGTGAATGACTTTGTGGATGGCCACAACCTTACCTAGAAGCACCATTCCTGTTCATATTAAATTCAATTCCAACTACTTGTGGGATATCTCCTCAAAGATCTGTGTCATCATGTCTGAAATTGACCTTGTCATCTTCCACCCCCTCCCTCTCCCTGTCCGTCCCTCCGTCCCTCCCTCTCTCTCTCTCACTCTCTCTCTCTCTCTCTCTCTCTCTCTCTCTCTCTCTCTCTCTCTCTCTCTCTCTCTCTCTCTTTGGTGAGGCAATTGGCATTAAGTGACTTGCCCAGGGTCACACAGCTAGTAAGTGTCAAGTGTCTGAGGCCAGGTTTGAACTCAGGTACTCCTGATTCCAGGGCCAGTGCTCTATCCACTGAACCACCTAATTGCCCTGCCACCCAATTTCTCTTTGTTTTTTCTTTTTTTTTTCATTTTTATTTTTTTAGTGAGGCAATTGGGGTTAAGTTACTTGCCCGGGGTCACACAGCTAGTAAGTGTTAAGTGTCTGAGGCTGGATTTGAACTCAAGTCCTCCTGACTCTAGGGCCGGTGCTTTATCCACTGTACCACCTAGCTGCCCCCACCCAATCTCTCTTAATGGCACAACTGTTATCTCAGTCATTCAGACTTCTTACCTTGTGGTGAACTTGATCTTTTCTTCTCACCCCTCACATAACCCATAATTGTCAAGTACTTTCACTTCTACTTCCACAATATCTCACACATATGAGCCCTCTTCTCCAATCCCATCTTCCCAATCCAGAATCTACACAGCACCTCCATAAACTTCCAGATGAACATATTTCTCTTAGATAGATACATATGGATATAGATGTATATGTATTTCTACATAGATATACACATATGTACATCTCTCTCTCTCTCTCTCTCTCTATATATATATATATATATATACATCCTTCAATATTCATGACACCTATTAATACACAGTGCCCAATATATGAGATACTTAATGATCACTGAATTAAATCCAACTGCTCTGTGTTGAAAAGTGTCCCATTTCACTGTAAAGTCTGGCAAGTCATTAACTACCACATAATCTGGGTGCTCAGAGAATAATGTATAAGTGACTTCTTTAACTCAATAGGCAAAAAATGAGCTAACTAGCTTCTCATTTGGTGAATCCTTTGGATTGCATTAATATTAGTGATAATAAAGCTTAATGTGCACGTGACACTTTTGATTTTCCAAAGCACTATGACATCTATTATCCAATTCGAACTTCACCTATGAGCTAAGCTGAAGTGCTGTGATCCCCATTTTACAAATGAGGAAAGAGGCACAGGGCAGTTAAGTGGCCTACCTAAAGTCACCCAGATAAACAGTAGTAGGCAACAGAACTCTGATTTCATTCTTAGTCCCATGATTTTTTTCCATAAGACTTCATCGCTTATGAGTTATATATCTAAAATAATCAATTGAGGCATGAGAAATTCAGTCAAAACAGTCATTTTTACATCAACTAAGTAAATTTTAAAACTTACATAGCATTCACCATTAAAAAAAAATCACACCATATTAGTGTCCTTATTGTCTCTTAAAGTAGACTGAAAAGTCTTCAAGGACAACAATCATATCTTTTATTATACCCTTAAAATGCCTAGCAGAGTATTAGATATATAGTAAGCACGTAACAAATAATGGTTGAATGATTGAAGGAACAAATGAATGTGAGCATACAACCCTATAGAACAACATGGAAAATCTTGCACACAATCATTCAATTTCATGACAGGAAAACACGAATGTGACATGAAAATAAGATCCCTCTTTTTTTTCTTTTTTGTTTCAAACTGATGGAAAATTATTTGCCCTCTAAGACCTAAAACCACAATGAAGTGAGAAAGATTTTTGATACTATTTAGTTATTCCACTAAATTATTACTATTAGTTATTACTAATTCCAGAGTAATTCAGGAATTAGGGCACACTATCCAAACTGACTATAAGTTAATACAGTTTGTGGCAAGGAAGGCTTTTCTCTTATAGACATTTTGGTTCTTAAGAGAGGTTTTACAAGAGGAAACAGATAGGTAACTAAATGCTTAAAGCATTTTAGTTTTGTATATTTTAATTTTTTTTTAAAAGAAGACCATCTCTAAATAAAATAACTTTAGGCAATAACATGGGGGCAGGATCAATAGCGGAAGGTTAAAACCAACAAAATTCACCCATACCTCCACACCAGAGCAGCTCTGATACCCTCATATAAAGATCAGGGAAGGTGGGTTTTGTATGGAGAGAATGGGTTCTCATCCAGGTATGTCTGAAAAGTGTTCTATTCAATTGAGAAAGACAGGGAGGTACAAGGGACTGGCCAGTAAAGACCTGGTTGTGTAGTTATAGGACCTAGAAGTTTCTCACATAGATCATGGACATCTCCAGTGAAGGAAAGGAGAAGGAAATGATGGCCTAAAACCACTCCACCTGTCATGAGAGGCCAGCAGTAGTTTTATACACTATTTAAGCTACTAACTATTCAGTACTTGAAATAATATCCATTTTCTAATCACTTAGGAGGGACAAATATGCATTGTCTTTACACCAATCTCAACAATTTTTTTTTTTTTAATCTTAAGCCACGGGGAGAAAGGAAGAACATAGAGGCAGGGGCAACTAGGTGGCATAGTGGATAAAGCATCAGCCCTGGATTCAGGAGGACCTGAGTTCAAATCTAGGCTCAGACACTTGACACTTACTAGCTGTGTGACCCTGGGCAAGTCACTTAACCCTCATTGCCCTGCAGAAAAACAAAAAACAACAACAACAACAACAAAACAACATAGAGACAATGATTAGAAGCATTGGACTTGACATGTGGAAGACCTGACTTCAGATATTTCTTCTGACATTTAACTGTGTGGCTATGGGATGGGACCTCTCTGCTCCTAAGCATTTCTGTCAGCTTTAAGGTTTGTGAAAGGCCATTCTTAAATTTTTAGTGCAAACATTTATAACTTAAAAATTAGCATTTGTTACAAATCAGGGCTTGATTTATTATTTTGTTTATTTCTATGCTTAAGAAAGTATTGTTAATGCAGATTAAACTCAAAAGTGTGTAAATTATCTTTTTCTCCCCCTAGGGAACCTGGTTGTTAAATATTTACCAGCACAGCTCTATGTTAGTCTATTGCTTGAGCTCAGCTAAAGTGAATCAGAAGAAGGCTCATGGAATGGAGTCACCACCAGGCTAGATGACTGGTAACAGTAGGCTAATAATAACAATAACTGGCACTTATAATTTACTTTAAATTTTACAAAGTGCTTTTTATCCATTGTCTACTTTGAGTCTCTTAACACTCTTGTGTATAGTAATGCCTTGCTATATTGCTTTGAGGTTAAAATGATTTTATATATATATATATATATATATATATATATATATATATATATATATATATATATATACACACATATATATGTGTGTGTATGTGTATATATACATAAACATATATAAATTTACACATATTATATCTATAACATATGTAAATCCCTTTGCAAATTTACGATACTATAGAAATATAGAATGTAAGCTCCCCAAAGGCAAGGACTGTCTTAATTTTATCTTTGTGTTCTCAGTATGTAGCATGGGGCCTGGCACATATTCGGTATTTAATCAATGTCTGTTAAATTGACCTGATTTGAACTGGATTGAAATGTCAACTTTTATCATTTCTCTCAGATTTAGACTTCAGAGCCTGTAGCACATCATCAGAGATGGCAATCTCATCCTCTCAGAGTGCATTAGACTTCTGGAAACAGTCAAGATTTATTTGCAGCTAACTTGGGTGAACAAGATGGATGACAGGTAATTAAGATTATGACTGAGGTGTAACTGTGGAAAGTAAAGGGGTTGGACTAGATCATGGATTCTAAACCTAGAGTCCATGAATTTGATTAAATTTTCGTATTTTAATAATATTAGGCATCTATACATATTTTAATGCATTTCAATGTAACTGATTTCCTTGGCAATTCTAATTTATTTTATTCACTTAAAAATACTATTCTAAGGAAGGGTCCATGGGCTTTACCACCAAATAGGCCAGGACAGACACAAAAAAAGTTAAGTCCTGCTCTGGATAATCTTATCCTCTTAACTATATTTGAACACTGTATTAACTAGGATTCTAGTGCCCTAGTCATCTCCCGAGTAAATAATTCTTTCTCCTCAAATAATTAAGTAAATTCCTATTTATACATTGTCCTCTCCTTCTCCCTATGAAATATAAGCTACTTGAGGGCAAGAAATTCTTTTTTTTTTTACTTTGTATCCCCAGCATCTAGCAAAGGGCCCACAATACACTATTCATTTTTTAAGTACTTTGGATTAGATCTAGAGAATTGCTACTTTGTCATAGTTAATAGGACTACTTAGAAGTGCTAGATAACTCAGTTGATGTGACTCAGGAAAGAAACACTAATTCGCAAATTAGTTTCATACTCTGCTTCATGCTTATCAAAATATACCCTAAATAAATAAATGAAAGCAAAAAAATAAAGCCAATAAACAACCTTGTAAAACATTTCTTTTGCTTCAGGAAATGGCTGGTTCAGTGGTTAAATACTGGCAGTTTTGTTGCTAATTAGAGGATAAATTAGCTATACATGGGGGAAAAACAATAAAGACACTTCCTACCCACTGGCTATTTTTTTTTCCTTTTTTTAGATGGGGTGATTCCAATAATAATCATAGGAATATTTAATTTGGAAAGATTCCCTTAGGAATTATAATTTGTGGTTTATTTTGACAATAAACACAGCAAGTAAGTAGATAGTTCTATAGTAAGTACTGCTAAAAAGCCCAGGGATGGGGGTGGGTATTTATTAGAACTAATTGAGACACATAGTCTCCAAATTCATCTAGACTCCAGGCTACTTGTGAATGATCACACCCTCCTCTGGAAAGTCTAAAATTCAAATGGCAACTGTCCTCTTCCCCCTCCCTCCTAACCCTGCCCTATGCCTGCTTTGGGGGGCTTTTCTTCTAACAGTGAAATGACTTCAATATTTCAAGGATCCATGTTTTCTTCCACAGGGTACACTCTCCACAATTGCCGCCACTAATATCCTCCATGCTGTAGAAGAAAATGATGAATTTATGAAGCCAAAAAAATAAACATAAAATAAATCCACCACTTGGCAGCCTACCTTCTAATAATAAGCCCTTTCAAACTACCTAGGTTGGTCTTTAGATGCCAAGCATATAACCCATTACCTTTCTTCAAATTTGAATCCTTTCCATCTTAGTAGGACCTACAAGCAATTATACTCTGCTGATATAGCCTTCAAGGACCCAAGGTCACCATTATAATACAATGAGCCATCTGGATAAGACTGTAGTGGAGTTTCCCATGCACAGTCCTCTATAAAGCAAAAATGAAAAATGATTCTAAAATGAGATCACAAGAGGTATCAGTTAAGGAAACTGCAGTAAATTATAATGCAATCAGCCCACCAATGTACCTGAAATTTCTAATGCTAGTGTTATTTATTCCAAGGCACTGACTCTAAAAGACCCTCATCAAAATGTGAAAATCCTATCAGGAAAGGGCATTACATTAATCTCTATCACATAAAAGGGTAACTGATCAGATTAGCTAGGAATGAAACAGAGGACAAATACATATTGACTTGGGCAAGGAGCTAGGAATGGTCCACAGCATGGGCAGTCAGGACATTTCCTAAAGAGATAAACGAGAGCAGAATGATGAAATACTAGTGCTGGGAGGGCCCTTAAAGATCAACCAGTCCAACTCCCTTATTTGATAAGTGAGGAAGCTGAGGCCCCAAAGAAATGACTCGCCCAAGGTCCTGCAGATTGTTAAGGACAGCACCAGAATTGGAATCAATGTTTCTTACTCCAAATTCCAAGCTCTTTTTACTATGCCACCCTGCCTTCTGACTCCAAGTCTAGCACTTTCAAGAACCCCAAGTAAAGCAACCTCTCTCCTCTGAACTTATACATAACCCTTTCTACTTCTTGTTACATGAGTTAGCAGCATAGGAGCCACTCCCCTACTAGATGGTAACCCTCCATAAGAGCAAGGACCATGGCTTTTTCCAACTCTTTATCTTTCTTAAGCCTAGCAATACTTGTATATGTAAAGTTTTCAATTCATGAACAAAACCTCTTTTTCATATACCATGCTTTCTAACTCCAGGGGTGGGATGACCATTAGCTTGCATTCTCTATTGAAAAAAATTGATTTGGTTGATTCTAGTTTATTTTGAGGTATGGGGAGGGAAATGTCACCTAACAGGTATTGCCTCAGGGGCAGCTAGGTGGTGCAGTGGATAAAGCACCAGTCCTGGATTAAGGAGGCCCTGAGTTCAAATCAGGCCTCAGACAGGACACTTACTAGTTGTGTGACCCTGGTAACGTCACTTAACCCTCATTGCCCCACCAAAAACAAAACAAAAAAAACAACAAAAAACAGGTATTGCCTTCTCATTCAACAAACAGATGGTTCATTGCTGAAGCACTGTAGAGCTGTCATTTTGGATACTGTGATTTTGCTTTGAAATGTTGAAATAAATAAGTTTAAAGAATTGCTTCTATTTGTTCCAGGATACAAAGATCTCTATAAGTGAAAAACCACTAGGTCATATTTTATTGCTTTTGACCAAAAGCCATTGTAAGACTTGCAGAGAAGATGACAGGCAGCACATAGTTTGGTTATTAAAAAGATCTGTACATTTTAAAGTGGTCTCGAAAGGTAAGCCATCAGTGAGTAAGGCAGTCAACAAGCACTTATTAAAGGGGGTACTGTGTCAGGCACTGTGTTAACATAATAATGGGGAAGACACCATGCCAATAAAGAGGTACATATACAAAATATAGAGAATATTTTTGAACAGGCAAGGTGCTAATAGCTAGAAGGGAAAGTCCTCTTGTGGAAGGGTGGCTTTGATATGTTTTGAAGGGAAGCTACAGAAACTAACGGGTAAAGGTGAAGGAGCAAATTATTCCAAAACTGAGTATAGTTAATACATGGGAGTTGAAAGGTTCCATTAGTAAAATTCCAGATATTTGATGTTCCAGAAAAGGGGAAGAGAAGGGGAAGCAGACAGAAGAAGAAAGCAGAAATGGTCTATAACATTGAGACTGCACCACCCAAACTTCCATGCAACCTTGACAACTGTGATGTCAAGGTTGTAAAAATAGCAGATAATAACAATAACTAACATATGTGTAATACTTCAAGGCTTGCATATGTTATCTCCTTTTATCCCCACAATTCTGAGAAGGTGCTCTTATTATTATTACAGGTAAGGAAACTGAGGCTGAGAGTTTAAGCGATTGCCCAAGGTCACAAAGCTACTAAGTATATGAAATGATATATAAACTCTGATGTTCCTGACTCCTAGGGCAACTAGGTCATGCAGTGGATAGAGTGTCACGCCCAGAGTAAGGAAAACTCACCTTCCTGAGTTCAAATCTTCACACACTTACTAGCAGTGTGACCTTGGACAAGTCACTTAACCCTGTTTGCCTCAGTTTCCTCACCTGTAAAAAGAACTGGAGAAAGAAATGGCAGGCCATTCCAAGAAAACCCTAAATGGGGTCACAAAGAATAAGACACTACTGAAATGACTGAACAACTTCCTGACTCTAGACCCAGAACTTTATCTGCTGTGCACCTAGCTGCCTCCAAGTGGTTTGTGAATCCTCTTCTTCCTCTTGCCAGGACTGAAGGTAACTGCACCTAAACTTGAGACCCTGTGAATCTCCCACCTCCAGAGATCTGGCTGTTCCTGTCTCCAAAGTGATGGAGATCCAAGTCCATCCTTGCCCCTCTTCCTCATACCCTCTCCCTTTCATGCTTCTGCAGGCCTCTCAAGTGTGTGAGATGAAATGAGTTTATAATAAGGGACAATTGCTTTTGGCATTATTGGCTAAGTTTGCTCCATCTTTATAAATCTTTGGGCTCCTAAAAAAAGGCAGTGGACTGGAGATTAATTCCATTAGTGATCTCTTCTGTAAAATGAGCACCTTAGAGCCTAGATGGGTTTGACAGTTTATTTGCAGTTTAAAATTCTATGGTTATACAAAAAGTTGCCTCATACCACTCAGTATTGCCAAATATTACAGACATAATAGACATAGTTAGCCCTTACATGACCCTTTGATTTCACAATTAGACTAGGTGTCCAAGGGTAAAATCCCATTGAATAAATAATGTTAAAGCAAATACCAGACCAGCATGCACAATGTTTTGTTACTCTATTTTTGATTCTTTATATCAAATTCCATAACTCGATGATGAATGTGTAACTTCTCCCAGCAATAAACAATACACTAGAGTCAGGAGTTACAGATAATACCTCATTGACTTAAACTGAATCCACTAAAGAGTCCCAAAGGACTTAGGTTGCAAAACTTCTTTTCAGCAGTACCTGGGTGGTAGCTTTCATTTGTAACCCCACATCAGAAATTCTGTTTTACAAGATATCAAGAATGGGTTCAGCCATACCTGTGTCCTGATTACCATTGTTCTGACATCATACTTCATAGAATAAAGTTGTTTGGTGACCTAGGTATTCATAGGGAAAGAGAAGATTCTTGCTTAGGCCAAGGACGTCTCAAAGTCAGAATAGCTTGTATTCCCAACAGTGCTATGGACAGGAAAACCACTCATTAAAACTATCAATTGATCTGAGAGGCAAAGCTGAGCCAGGGTTAATAAATCCAAAGCTGCACCACCCATACACACCTTGGGACTAGGAAGGCTTGACTTATCCAAAATGTAATGGCCCTCAGTGGATAGGTGAATGAGAACACTGGTGCTAACAGCATAAAACACTAACTTTAATTGTTTAACAGTCTTATAACAGACTGTTATCATGGTATAGTGAATAGAGTACCAGATTCAGAGTGGAGTTGTGTCTTCTCTCCATCTCCCATTATAATCATCCCATTAATTCGAAAAAAATTATCTTATCCCTTCCATGATCTTCCTTAGGCCCCCCTATATAGTTTTCCAAGTTCAGCTTGTTTTCGATAGCATCTATTGTCCACCTCAACCTGATGCTATCCCACTGATCCTATCCTTACAGAACCATGCCATTATTCTATAACACATCTTCAGTTAACTTAATCCTGACTCCTTGCATCCATATTCCAGATGTTTTTAATAGAATTTTATTTTCAAATATATATGTAAAAACAAAATTTTAACATCAATTTTTTAAAAACTTTGTGTTCCAATTTCTCTTTCCCCCTCCATTCCCACCCCCCACTGACAAGAACTCAAGCAATTCAAAATAAGTTATACATGAGTTTTCATGGAAAAATTCACATATTAGCTAGTTGTGAGAGAAAACAGTCAAAAAACCCAAATCTTCAGATTAAGGAACTGTCAAAGAGGAAAAGAAAAAAAAAACTTTAAATAGGTTTCCATCTGTTTTCAGATACTATCAGTTCTTTCTCTGCAGATGGGATGCAATCTTCATAAGTCCTTCAGGGTTATATTGGATCATTGCCTTGCTGAAAATGACCACATGATTCCCAGCAGATCATCCCCCACTATTGCTGTTAGTTTGTATACAGTACATTTCACTCTGCTTCAGTTCATGTAGGTCTTTCCAGGTTTTTCTGAGAGTATCCTGTTCATCATAACCTGTATATAGTACCTTAAGCTTGACAGACAGTTTTCTTCATAAAAGCCCAGCAAAGTAGGTACCATACGTTTTGCCATTATAATCAATCATCCTAACTATTTCCCTCCATCCCACTCCCTTCCCATGACATGTACTCTATCTTCTTTTTACCTATTCCTCTTCAGAGGTGTTTTACTTCTGACTATCCTCTCCCTCGCTCTGCACTCCCTTTTTTCAGCCTTCCTTCCTTATCCTCTTCCCCTCCTATTTTCCTGCAGAGTTAAATAGATTACTCCTTCCAATTGGGTATGAAATCTATTCCCTCCATGAGCCCACTCCAATGTGATCAGGGTCCCTGAGCTAATTCTGTGTTCTAAATTTTTCTTCCTCCCTCCCTCCTCAACCCTCCCTATGAGATCAGCAATTCAATATGTCATACTGATGCAGTAATGCAGAACATCTTCATCTTCCTTGAAAGTGTTTTGGTTTTTTCTGCTCTTTCCCCAAACCTGCCCTCTGGAATATCATATTCCATGCCCTCCAGTCCTTTAATGTAGAAGCTGCTAGATCCTGCTTTATCCTTATTGGAGCTCCACAGTATTTGAATTCCTTTTTTTCTAGCTGCTTGCAGTATTTTCTCCTTCACCTGGGAGTTCTGAAATTTGGCAATAATATTCCTGGAAGTTTTCCTTTTGGAATCTCTTTCAGGAGGTGATTGGTGGATTCTGTCAATTTCTATTTTAGCTTCTGATTCTAGAATATCAGGGAAATTTTCCCTCACAATCTCTTGAAGGATGGTGTCTAAGCTTTTGTTTTGGTCGTGGTTTTCAGGTAGTTCAGTGATTTTCAAATTATCTCTCCTAGATTTATTTTCTAGGTCAGCTGTTTTTCCAAGGAGATATTTTACATTGCCCTCTATTTTCTCATTCAATTGGATTTGCTTTATTGTGTCTTAGCTTCTCATAAGGTCACTAGCTTCCATTTGTTCACTCCTAATTCTTAGGCAGTTATTTTCATCAGACAGTTTTTTAATGTCCTTTTCCATTTGGCTTTCCAAACTGTTGACTTTTTTCTCATGACTCTCCTACATCGCTCTCATTTCCCTTTCCATTCTTTCCTCCTTTTCTCTGCATCTTCTTTCTATTTCTCCAACTTTCCCTTCAAAGTCCCTTTTGAGAGCTTCCATGGCCTGAAACCAGTTCATATTTTTCTTGGAAGCTTTGGATGTTGGAGCTTTGACCCTGTTATTATCTTCTTCTTCTGAGCTTGTATTGTGGTCTACCTTACCCCCAAAGAAGTTTTTTATGGTCTTCTGCTTTCTCTGCCTACTCATCCTGGCTTACTATTTCTTGGCTTTTAACTCCTTCTTAAAGTGTGGTGCTGCTTCCAGGACACACTGTTCAAGCTACAGCATGGCGCAGGGGATGGCTGGGCTTCTTCTCAGCCTGCCTGGCCTTGCTTTCATTTGACTTTAAACTCTCCACTTGGGGGAGGGGGGTGCTGCTTCTCAGCTCTGCTCCTGTTCTTAGCTTCAGAGGGTCCCAGGTGTTTTGGGTTGAGGCAGGGCAGGTTTTAATCTCACCTGGCCTGTTCTCATGTCTGGAGATAACCTCAGGCCTACTTTACTAAGCAACCAACCAGCAAAGCTTTCTGTGGTGTAGTTCTCAGCTTTTCATGAGACTGTTCCCCTACTCCTCTCCACACTTGGATCTCCTGCCACTCAGGATTTCTTCCTGGTTGTCTCCTGGGGTGGGACAGTCGAATCCTTTCCCCCAGTCCACTGGTACCCCGGCACTTACCCCCCCACACACACCTGGGCCCAGCCATTCAGCCCGACTACATGCTCAGTTCCAGAAGACTCTGGTGTGGCAGCCAATTCAGAGGCACTGGGGCAAATTCCTCTGACGGGTGTCTGGTGTGTTGGCCCGATTGCAGGGTTAGGCTTTATTCATGGCCCAGCACAGCCCCCTGAAATCTATCTATAGCTGGAGAAAACTCTCAGCCCGTATTTTTGTGTGTTTTTCTGCCCCAATGGTTCTTTTATTGCTATTTTTAGGGTGATTCTATCAGGAGCCCTCTGTTTAATGTCTTTCCTCTGCCATCTTGGCTCCGCCCCCAAGATGGTTTTTTAATATTTAAATTGGTCAGCTAATTCCCTATTTTCTCCTTGATCTATTTAGTCAGTTACTTCTTTTCTCCTCTCAATGGAATGATTTGTGTTTTTCATCAAAAGAATTTCATTCTTGAAAATTTGCAATTCTATCATAGGTCCATATATCCTGTAGAATTTTAGGCCCTATATTTCCTCTCCTTCAAAATTCATTATCTTAGAATCTAACAGACCTGTCCCATTTTCTCCAATTTTCTTCTCCTCTATTACAAACTCTAAGATGGTTTGGCTACTTTCTCTCAAGTTTTGCATCATTTATTATTATCATTTATTATTATTTCTTCATCAATCTATTCCTTCTTATTGGTCATGGTTGGTCAGACTAGATCTTTTACTCATTGCTCTTCATGTGTTTTGAGAAGTGAAATTGAAATTTTATTGAATTTTAAGCTCAACAAGACCTTAGAAGGGGCAGCTAGGTGGCACAATGAATAAAGCACCAGCCCCAGATTCAGGAGGACCTGAGTTCAAATGTGATCTCAGACATTTGACACTTAGTAGCTGTGTGACCCTGGGCAAGTCACTTAACCCTCATTGCCCCACAAAAACAAACAAAAAGCCCAAGATCTTGGAGATAATCTAGTTTATCTCCATTTTAAACCTCTAATGATACCCAGTGTGATTAAGTGCATTGCCTATGTCCCCATAGCTAATGAGAAAAGTCAAGAACATATCAGCTGTTTTGCTTTTAGCATATGTCTTACTCATATTGTCTCTGTGTTAGATTTGTGATGTTTCAAGAATTTAGCATTTATTTCCTCCTTCTAGGTGGGTAGCCAGTACTATGCTTCCAAAACAATATTCCTGTGATTTCTCCTTCCATTGAGCCCCACTCATATATTGTTGAAAGTGTTTCTCCTCTGGTTCTCATAGTTCCTCACATGAACAGGAATAGATTGATACAAATATTGATAGATAGATGTGTGTGTGTATATATACATATACATGTGTGAGGATACTTCATTGCTCCTTTTATCTGTTTTCTACTTTTCTGAAGGTATATTATGACATAATCACATACTGATGTATGATCCTGGGAAAGTCACTTAACCTCTATTTACTTCAGCTTCCTGAGCTTTAAAATGCGGCTAATAAAAGCATCTACCTCACTGAGTTGTTGTGAGGATCAAATGAGATAATATTTATCTTTTTTTTTTTTTGTGAGGCAATTGGGGTCTAGTAAGTGTTAAGTGTCTGAGCCCGGATTTGAACTCAGGTCCTCCTGACTCCAGGGCCAGAGCTCTATCCACTGCGCCAACTAGCTGCCCCTATGAGATAATATTTATAAAGAGTTCAGCACAGTGCTTTATGTATGGCACACAATGTATAAATGCTTATTCCTTTCCCCTTTCCTTCCATCTTAGTCACAAGTCCTATTTCACTGTCAATGATAATTAGGACATTGGGTTTATTTTCTTGCATCAAGATCACTACTTGGGGCAGCTAGGTGGCACAGTGGATAAAACACCAGCCCTGGATTCAGGAGGAACTGAGTTCAAATCTGGCCCCAGACACCTGACACTTACTAACTGTGTGACCCTGGACTAGTCAGTTAACCCTCATTGCCTCACAAAATAAAGAAAAACTTAAAGGTTACTTGAAGATCGCTATTTGACCTTGTTAAATGCCCATATTTTGTGTATTTGTATATAGACATCTGATGTCAGATTAATATTGGCTCGCTTCTTGGATACTCTTACCTAATGAATTATTGGTCCTTTCCACTGATATTCTTCCTCTCTTGTGCACATTACTCTATAGTATCTGGCTTGGCAGCTAACTGTGAGTAGTTTTCTCCCTCCCACTCTATTTCCAATTTAAAGTTCTCTTAGCAAGTTTTTTGAGTATCTGATAAATATATATATATATATATATATACACATACATACATATATGTATATATATATTTATATATATGTGTGTTTGTGTGTGTATATGTGTGTACATATATATATATATACATATGTATGCACTACATATTTATCAACAATTGTTAAATATACACTATCACTGGCAAAAGCCAATTATTACTATATTTTAAATAGTGGTTCAGAAATTTTGTCCCCATTTATGAGACAGTATTTTCTAACCTCGCTATTCACTTTCCAGATTTGCCTTTCTTTTCTGAAGCCCTTGTCTTAGTTTGGAAGTAGCCATGAAAATATCACCTGCATTTCAAAAGTCTTCAATTTCTTATCTAAGACTTCATAATTATTAGCCACACTTTTCCAGACTCCTTTTGCCCCAAATGGTAGCATTTACCTCCTTACAAATATACAAAAGCAGTCATCTGTTTCAGCAAGTTTCAGGAGGCATTCTGTCATAGCCCAAACACATACCTCAGAAAGAGAATAAACCTTCATTTCCCCACATTGACTCCACCCATCTATGTCCAGGGTGTCCCATGGCTGCTTAGGACCCCTTATTTTGCCTATGAAGATATGAATCATCCGAAGATTTTTTTGTAACAAAGTAATCCATTTTCAGCTGTACTTGTCTTGGTGGTTCTCTGTTCTACTTGTCAAGGGATTTAGCAATGCTTTGTCAACTGCTTGATTATTTCATGTACATAATGTCACGAATAAGGATCCTGCCCATTGCATTAATTATGTGAATTAAACTTCAGAGGGTGATGAAATCTGAAGGGAATTTGAAAGAACTGACAATCAACCATCTTTCTTCTCTATAAGAGAAAGACACACTCAAAGCAGCACAACATGGGATACATTCAAATAACGGCAATTTGATAGAAGCCACTAAAAGATAAATCTCCCTTCTCCTTGCCTTAAAGCAGGATTTTCCAATCTCAATTTCTTGGTACACAATGATTTATAATGTCTCAATGGAACAAACTCTTGGTCAGTAGCCAAGATAACTCTAGTTTTTAAACTAGTGACTGTGTGTCTATGTGTATGAAGTTTAACCTCTCTGGGCCTTATTTCTGATCATAATTATAATCATTTTGACTGTCTCACAGATTTGTTTTGTGAAATGAATGAGACCACTGATGTCAACTTTTTTTTTTTTTAACAAAGCTTAATGTAGAATAAATGCAAAGCAACATTACTACAAGTGTCTGGTGCTTCCCTAAAAGCGTACAAGGGACAGGGCTGCCCTATGAATGAATTATTGAATATGGGGATAGGAGAGAGAAAATAAAAGCTGCAATATATCAATAAGGTCACTAGCAAGTGATAGGGTTTGGCACAAGGAAATAGAAAGTAGTTAGTCTTCCCTAACCATTCTTGCCCATTCCAGTCTCTTCCTCCTCTCAGCTCAATTAGAATTGGTTAGATTGAACTATATAGAATAAACAAACCTAATTCTTTCTGCTACTTCCCTCACATCAAATTCCAAGATGGCTCCTGTGAGGTAGGAAGTTATGAGCCCAATAAATACATGTCCCAAGTGGCCTTTCTGATCTTGTGAATGGTTATTTTCCTGATACAGATGATGACCAGCTGGTGGAACATGTCCTATCTAGCTGTGGGAACACAGAAGAAATGGAATCTACCTCTCCTTCTCTGATAGCTGATTATAAAATGATTGGGCTTTGAACTGGATGAATTGGATGGCCTTGAGACCATCCGATTCCATCCCCTAATTTTATAGATGATGAAATTGAAGCTCGGATTCCATGATTTGACTCAAGTACATATTGTATATCTATATGCTCACATAGGCAGAACTAGGAATTAAAGTATCTGGAGCAAATTGAATGGGGAGTAGGGAGAGGGCCTAATGTATGACCACTACCACTCATGACTGAAATAGACTGGAGACAAAGTTCTTGGATATTGAAGAATCTCCTGAGGAAATGAGGCCCCAGTGGACATCTAGTTAAAGAGATAGATAGGGCCATTCGATTCAAGCAGAACAATTGGTGATTTAGGTGGCCAAGGAAGATCACTCAGATATGCACAGATAAGTGAGTTCCGGGACATATATTTAATACTTATCCTGAGGTAGGCTGATATTCTCATGAATCAGGGGAGAAGGGTTCTTGGAGTTGGTGCAATAAGTAATCATGCATCCATGCATCCAGGCCCTGATATATCAATGCCATGGTCCTCCAGGCATATAATCAGCTCAGCCCTTCAGCTACAGTTATCATTGGGCAGCATCACATGATTCCATTATGTGGACAACCCATCCATCTTTGGGTGGCTGGGGTTCTTAAAACAGAGATCAACACTGCTAAGAAGTCTAATAGGATGCTTATGGCAAGAGACACTTAAATTGATTGGCAAACTGGGTGGATTTGGTCACTGGGGCTATTTTGTACATAATAATAATGGCTAGCATTTATATAGCACTTTAAAGTTTGTATAGCATTTTACATATAATATCTCATTTGATGTATTAAAAAAATGGCATGGTTAACTATTGTTATTCTCATTTCTTACCAATAAGGAAACAGTGTGAAAAAGGTTAAGTGACTTATACAAAGCTCACATAGCTGGGAGGTATATCAAGCAGGTCAAGTCTTCCTGACTCTTCCTGATAGTACAGCAGTCTAATGACTGGTATTGGTATGCATGTATACTAAGGATAGGTAGCTGCAGTTAGCTGGCAAAAGATATTAGTTTCAGGCTACACATCTTATTAAAAAAAAGTAGCTGTTGGTTTCAACCCAGAAATCTTTGAGACTAAAGAAGACACAGTATTTGTGTTCCCAATTAGGCTCTCCAATTAGAAGGATGGAGAAATAGAAAGTCTAGATATTAAAAGCATTGTGAGGGAGAACACTACGAACTATATATTTAACTTATCAGAGAAGGAAATGAGTCAGAGGATATAGTGGAATGGACTTTGAAGGATAGGGTTTTGCTGAGACATGGTAGCAAAGAAAAGGTCTCCAAACAGGAATGGGAAGGAAAGAGAATAAATGTCAATTCCTTTTGGCCCTGAGACATATGCAAAAAGAACAACCAGCTTTGGAGATCCTGCCAAGCGAAGGGCTAGTTTCAGGGAGAATTTGGAGTTCGCTGAAGAATAAAGGAATTGGAAAGGAGGTGATCTATAATCAATTCAAATTGGGTAAAAATAGAGGGGGGGTGGTTCTCAAAGACACAATGGAAATGAAAGGAACAGAAGGCGAAGGACTAGAAAGGATATGGTATGGGTTGGACAAATATAATCACATGAGTAGAAGTAGCAAGGGAAAGGGATTTTGTTTACCTAAGTAAATTGTAGTTGTGACTTAGGGGAGCAATAGGTAGTGATTTAACAACCAAAGTGCATGTGTGATTTTTCCAGAAAAGCTACATTTGCTCTAAGGTTTAATTAGAATGGTTTGCAGGTAAGTACCTTCATACATCCTGATTTTAATATGCACAGAATTACAGAATTACAGAGATAGAAGGGATTTCAGTGGTCATTTAGCCTAACAAATATATGAGAATGAATCCCATCTACAAAACAGCTAACCAGTGATAGTCTAGCCTTTGTTTGAATACTTCCAATGAATGGGCTCACTCACTATACCTCCTCTAGTTCACTTGTGTTTTGCTCCGGTGCAAGAGTTCTTAACCTGGGGTCTGTGAACTTGACATTTTAGTATTTTGAAAATGATGTTTCAATATAATTGTTTTCCTATGAAATCCTGTTTTCCTATCCCTATTATGTTAGGCTATCCCCATTTCATAGATGGGAAAACTGTGTGAAAAAGGTTTAGTGAGTTATCAGAGCTAGCAAGTATATAAGGCAGGATTCAAACTCAAGTCTTCCTGACTCAAGGGTAGCAGCAGTCTATCTACTATGTCACCTAGCTGAAAGGATAGTATTGCTGTGATGGGACACTGAGGCTTCAGTGAACTGGCACTAGCTATCGGTTTGTGGTTTCACAACTTACAAAAGAGAAGCAGTTGTTTTACCCAGAGACCTTTAAGGATAAAGAAGATATGAAATCTTATGTATATGTTTTATACATTTAAAAACATTCTTCTGAGAAGCAGTTGACTGCCAAAGGGGCATGACAATAGAGAAAGTTGAGCCCCTGCTCTAAAGGAAACCTTTCAAGCCTATGATAGGATCACTATGGACCAGAGTTGTTTGTCACCCTGCTCCCACAACACAACTTAGGCTAATTTTCCCTAAAAAGCAACAAAACTGTTTCTGGGACCTGATTGGTCTCTATGCCTTCCCTTGATGCAGCATCCTCAAAGCCTCTGGCCATATACATGTGGCTTCCTGGTTGCCTAATGGCACAAAAGGACTCACCCACATGGAGTTCCAGCCTCCTCAGACTTGGTGAATTTCCTAAGATCATGGACATCATCACACCTTGTCCTGCCAACCAGATGTGTCTCCATAAAAAGGCAATATCTAGGGGCAGCTAGGTGGCACAGTGAATAAAGCACCGGCCCTGGATCCAGGAGTACCTGAGTTCAAATCCGGCCTCAGACACTTGACAATTACTAGCTGTGTGACCCTGGGCAAGTCACTTAACCCCTATTGCCCAGCCAAAAAAAAAAAAAAAAAGAAGGCAATATCTAAAAGGGCCATATCTAAATAAGCTAAATAATACTTTCTCCTTATTTATATCCTTTCCATACTATAACCAAGTAAACCTTTTAATCAAAGACCTAAGAGGACTTCATTTCTTCCTGATATTGATCCTGAATGAATAGGTGCTTGCCTCAGGCCTACATTTGCTCTTTTGAATTTTCCACCCATTGATCATAATTCTGGCATCTGGGACCAAAGATACCTGTTCCATATAACAGCTTTTCAAATACTTAAAAACACTTATCAGGTATAAAGCTGAACCTTCTTTTCCCAGCAAAATAGCTCCAAGTTCCTTCAACCAATCTGCATTTGGTCTATATCGGAGGTGTTTTATTTCAGTTGTTTACAGCAGGGAAGGAATTTAGGATCCTATATGCCTTTGACATGAAACGCATGTACTACTATCATAACCACCCATGTACTTTTATTTAAGACTAGCTCTGCGCAGGACCCTCTGTCCAGTCCTACAAAGATGAAGGCACATGTGCTTAGGTCAGACAATGTCACAGGATCATAGCTGTAAAGCTGAAAGAGACTTTAATGGTCATCTCATTTAAATGAGATTTAATGGTCACTCTCATTTAAAGATGAAGAAACTGAGGCCTAGAGAGGTGACATGATTCTCAAAAGTCACATAGCTATTAATAGCAAGGTCAGTATTTGAACCCAGGTTCACTGACTCCAAATTCAGGGATCTTTTGACTACACCATGGTGCTTGCCAGCCCCATGGGAAGACAGCCTAGGAAAGGGGCATAATAGTATTCTACAACAGGTGACAGCTTCAAGCCTGGAAAGGGAGTGCTGCTCCAACAAGGAGACTGCACCCTGGGGCAAAGACCCAGTCACCTGTTCTAATTCTGTCTCTGTGTCTTCAATATTCTCCAAGAAATGGTGGGGAATATATAAGAAGTACAAAGTGTGGTTCCTGTATTCAAGAAATTCATCATTTTTCTGGGAAGGCTAATGCACATGAAATAATTAGATAACAATATGCTGGCTTGGAGGAGTGTAGAGAAGGAGATCAATGGTAGCTGCAAGTGCCAGAACACTCTTCCTCAATAAGATTGGGTATCAGCTGGACCTTCAAAAACAGGTAGCAATTGGGATAAGGATCCTCAAAGAAGCCCACAAGCAAGAAGGAAAACTCAGAACTTCCCCCAAGGCACTCAAAGCCCCCAACTGGGTTTTATGTTGAATTAGGCAAAGAGAAAGGGGGCAAAGATGCATAAATGCACTTACCAGAGCAAAGAAGCATTTTCTTAGTATATTTCCCTTTGGGAGAAATAATGACTGGGCATTTAGCCCTGCACACATTATGTCTCTGATGTAATCTCTTCTACACTGCCCCATTCCAGCCAAGTCTCAATGGTTCAGGAACTCCAATTTTTAATGGATCCTGTCCCATAAAAACAGAACCCTCCCTTCTTTCTATTCCCTAGAACCCCAAAGCAATTAATGCAAAGAGTAGATTTTTTTTCATCTTGAATAGAACATTATAAAGTGGCATAACAACCAAATCTCATCTTTGACTCTTTTGAAACACAGAAGATCAGAAGATCCACCAGGAATCAAACATTCACATATACCAAGTTATTTGAACCTTTCCCTTCCCCCCATGCAATCCATATGCCCTGCAACACAACAGAGTAAGAGGCCATATATGTGTGTGTGTGTGTGTGTGTATGTATATATGTATATGTATGTGTGTGTATAACACAGGTATAATATTTGTAAGGTGACCCTGATGCATTTGGGGGTACCTACTGTGTCTGTTCAGGGTGTTTCAAAGAATGAATGGCTCCCTTTTTTATTGCATCATATTAATTCCTCTGGCTGAAGAAAATGAGCTACAATTACAATAACTAGCATTGATGTTCTTCTGAATAGCTCAAACCAGAGTTAAATCTGTAGTCAAAAATGAACAAGTCAATGTCTAATGACTAAACAAAGAGAGACAAGTATCAGAGTTAGATAAGCGAGCAAGCAAATAAGTGGGGGAAAGTATAGATTGATATGAAGAAAAGCAGAAACAATATGAAAGTCTCAAAACTGAAGTGCCACACTGAGGTTAGGAGGGTGCACCTTGGGGAGAGTAAAGTTGTAGGAATGAGGTGATATTTCCAGGATTCAAATTAAGAGTTGCCTCAACCATAGTATTGGCTAATTATCCCTGTCCTGCTTACCTGACAGGGTTACTGAAACAACAACAAAAAAAAATATTAGAAAAAATAATTATAATTGGTGGGTATGATTGCTGAGTCTGTGTCAACAGGATTGGAACAGAACTTATGATTTCACTGGCATAAGAGCTTCTAGGTAAGAAAACTCCCTCTACCAATGAAGGTCAGTACTGTCGCTGCAATTTATAGTTTTAGAGAGGATCCTAGGGCACTGAGATTCACCCAGGGTCACACTACCATCTCTTATTAAAGACAGGATTTAGATCCAAGTCTTCTTAGCTGTGGCACTGGGTCTCTAATTGCTGTATTATGTTATCCCATTAATGCCAGTGATCTTTGAAAAATCATGAAGAATGAGCAAAATGCCTCAGTAATGGAGATAGACAAATATATTCTGATTTTCAAAAAAGAGGATAACCAGGGTGGTGAGTATACTGGAGAATGTGCCATACAGTGATTCACTGAAAACACAGGGAGGTTCTATCCTGAAAGAAAGAAGACATGAGAGTAACCCAACTCTCTTCTAGTTTTTGAAGATGTAATTAGATTTATTCTTACTTATCCCTGAGCCCAAAATTAAGAACAAATGTTAAGATTTGTGGAGATTTCAGCTCAACAAAAGGAAATATTTCCATTGCAATTAAAACTATGCAAAAGTACAGCGGAATTTATGTTGAAACAATCATTGTAGATAGATGATATGTAGCTAGCTAGATAATTAGATAAAGATAGATAGATAGATAGATAGATAGATAGATAGATAGATAGATGGATGGATGGATGGATGGATGGATGGATGGATGGATGGATGGATGGATGGATGGATGGATAGATAGATGTGATGTGATGTAGTCTCTTTCCTACTCCAAAACTTTCCAGGCTTATTACACATTATTTTCCTTAATATACTTTGTTCCAATCAAATGTGCTTACTTGTCCTTCCATGTGTATTATGGTCCATCTCAAAAATCCGTGCCTTTGTACAGATTGGATCCCTTGCCTGTAATGCAATCCTGTCTCAACTCAGAGATTACCCTATCTTTCTTTAAAGCTCAGTTCAAGATGTACCTTATATAGTAAGCCTATCAAACCTTCTCATTGCAATTGCCTTCCTTTACCCCCCAAATTATATTGTATCTACTTTGCAAATATTTTGTTTTTGCTTTTTTGTATAAATACTGTTTATTCACTATAAAATGTAAACCTGTTGAGGGCAGGGATGGTTTCATTGTTCTTTGAATACCCAACATCTATCACAGAGCCTAGCACGTAGCATGGTACCTGATAATTGTGTGTTGAATGAATGAATGACTTATTGAATGGACAAACCTGGAGCATGAACACCTTGTCCAATAGTCTGCTTTTGTACTGAATCCTAATACCTTATAAAGTTTGGCTCTACATTAAATCTGTCATATTTTCCAAACTATTCCAGAATATATGAGCCTCCATAGATCATCTGGGCCATGCTTTGTTCCCATTGTACACTCCAGTTTGATCAACAAGAAAGAATACAGATAGAGCCATTGGCGTCTACCAACATGGACTAAGAACCAGGTAAGAGAAATATGACACAACCCCATAGAATTACTATCTAGCTATGGACAATAATGGTCATCAGCATGACATAAGTGGCTCCTTTTCAAAGACTGTGGTTCAAGTCCCATTTCTGACTCACATTGACTAGGCAAGTCACTTAACCCTCCAGTGATCCACACAACTTTCTAAGAGGGTAATTTTCAGGGATAGTGACCACCTGCATTGGCAGATGAAATTTACTGATCCAGGTGTTCTATCTATAAATGAATCGCAGGTCTATTACCTATTTCTAGTCCTAACTACACAGATAATCACACTAGCTATTTGTAGTTATCAATCAAAATAGCAGCTAATTCATTCCCTCAAATCAGACTGTATAAATATCTAGGGAATTGGATCAAACATCTAATTTGAAGGATTTTTTTTCTTTTGGTATGAAATTGACTGTCACATAAATTGAGTTGGTCTTGTAGATAATTATTATGTCTTTTTAGACTTGGTGATAAATCTATTCTGAAGGGAATCTATCATATCTCTTTAAGAACTCTCGGTCTCATATTTATTAATCATATTTCTGAATGGTCACATCTACACCTACAGTTAACCTCTTTCTCAGAACCTTAGTGTTCAAGAGATGACAACTTTGAAGTAGGGGAAAACTCACAGGTACCATTTGCATGGAGATTGGGGAAGGGAGAGATAGGAAAGGGAAGGAGGGGGGGAACCCAGAGACAAATGATTCCAGTGCATATTAATTGGCTACTAATTAGCTTCTTGGGCTGAAAAAACTTCCCTCACTCTGAGAAAATATAATGAATCATGGAATGGCTAGTCTTTTATTTAGGCAGAGGAGATTATTGCTCACTACCTGTTATCTGATGTCTGAATATTCTCTAACAAAAGGTAGAGACTTTAACTTTATGATGAGAAAAAAAGTTTTATTTGAACTCAAATGTTCCCTAAGGAGTGACTTGTGAGATTTCTTCTAGAGTTCAATGTTCAGCTTTGCAAAGAGAAAGAGAAAGCATTTGGGAAGTGGGAACCTAAAGGTAGGGAAGAGGGTGACACAAGGGCCAGCAATAGAGTAGAAAGGGGATGATACTGCTTAGAAAGGGTAAGGAGTCTAAAACCATCTAAACAATTTGCTTCCGTCCTCACCAGTTTGAAATCACAGTGAGCTGGTGAAGTAGTTAGTGGTGAGGAAAACTGAGGGTAAGGCAAGTTATGGGACCTACAAATAATCACATGGGTAATTAATGTTAGAGCCATATTCTAAGCCTAATTTAAAAGATAGAATAGAAGATCAAAGGAGAAAAACCAAGGCATCACTTATGAGAAAACATGAAGAAGAAACTTTAAACTGTGGAGGCCAGAAAGAGACAAATTAACAGGATTGAGCGGATGGAGTGTGTACCTGACATAAGGTTTAGCCTAGCATATGCCCTGGGGTAATAGAGTGCAGGGTGAGATCAAGAAATAGCTAGTAGTACATTTATGATGAAACATAGGTTATAAATCAGTTAATTGACGAGCATTTATTATGAGCTTTCTAGTATGTGTCAGACATTGTGATACGACAAAAGTAAAACAGGACTTAACTTCAAGGTGATTGCATCCTGTTAGGGAAGGGAGGGAGGGAAGGAGAGACGGAGGAAAAAAGGAAGGAAGGACAGAAGGAAGGAAAGAAGGGCAGGAGGGAGAAAGAGGAAGGAAGAAGGGAAAGAAAAAGGCATATATCAAGCACCTACTATGTGCTAGGCACTGAGCTAAGAGCTTTATACCTATTATCTAATTCGATCTTCAAAAGAGTAACTGGGAGATAGGTGCTATCATTATTTCCATTTTACATTTGAGGAAAATGAGGCTAAGAGAGATTAAGTTACCTGCCCAGAGTCACACAGTTGGAATGTCTCAGGTTGAATCTGAACTCAGGTCTTCCTGACTCTGGGCCTAGCACTCTATCCACTGAACCACCTAGCTGCAACTTATGCCAAATAAGGTTATGGGGAGGGGAAAATTAATGCACAGAGGAAGAGGGAAACCAGCAGTTCAGGGGATCAGGAAAGTCTTCTGGTAAAAGGTGGGGGTGAGCTAAGTTTTGAAAGGAAACAGGAATTCTAAGAAGAGAGATGGGAAATAAATTCCCAGCGTAGTGGTTAGCTAGTACAAAGTCTTGGAGAGAGGAAATAAAATGCTACCTATGAGGAGATTCGAATAGGCGAATTTGACTGAACCTCATAGTGTTTAAATGGAAAGGTCATATGGGGCCTGGTTATAGAGACAAAGAAAAGAGTTTATATTTGGTCTTAGAGGTATTAGGGAGCCACTGTAGTTTATGAGAGGGGGTTGGCATAGTTAGACTTTCATTTTAAGAAAATCACTTTGGCAACTATGTGAAAGGAAGATTTTAGGTAGGGAGACCAATTATGTTGTGACAAAGGTTAGATGATCTGATATGTTGTTTCACCCTCCCTGAGGCCAATGCCTGACACATGTTGTTGTTCAGTCATTTCAGGTGTGTCTGACTCTTTATGACCCCATTTGGAGTTTTCTTGGGAAAGATATTGGATTGGTTTGTCATTTCTTTCTCCAATTCATTTTACAGATGGGGAAACTGAGGCAAACAGGGTTAAGTGACTTGTCCATGGTCACACAGCTAGTGTCTGAGGCCATATTTGAAATCAGATCTTTCTGACTCCAGGCCTGTTGCTCTATCCACTCTATCACCTAGCCACCCTGCATGACACATGTGCTTAATATTTTTAATGGCATTTTCCTCAATTGCATTTAAAAACAATTTCTGGGGCAGCTAGGTGGCACAGTGGATAGAGCACTGGCCCAGGAGTCAGGAGGACCTGAGTTCAAATCCAGCCTCAGACACTTGACATTTACTAGCTGTGTGACCCTAGGCAAGTCACTTAACCCCAATTGCCTCACCCCAAAATAAATAAATAAATAAAATAAAATAAAAATAAAAACAATTTCCAACATTTGTTTTTTTTTACTTCTGAGTTCCAAATTTTATCCTTCCCTCCCTTCCCCTGTCCTTGAGACAATAAGCAAATTGATATAGGTTATACGTGTGTAATCAAGCAAAACCTTTTCCTTAATAAATATTTACTGAGTGACTAACTGTATCTGAAAAATTTTGGCAAGGATGGGTTGAACTAGATAACTTCTAAGATCTCTTCCAAGTCTGATATTCTATGTGTGTGAGGGTTAGAGGTTAGTTCTCTAGGGTCCCTTCTATCTCTAACATTCATTGATTCTCTAAGTGGCAAAGAACTTCAGTCTTCATGGGAATATTTATTCCATGATGAGCATCAAAAATAAAATCAATAATTTTGCTTTTAAAACACTACCGAAATACTTCTGGGACATTGTTTTATAACAAAAATCACTATACTCTACACAGTATCATCAGCTTTTCCAGTTTCCTAATGAATAATGATAGGTAGCCACAATCTCTCAGATGCCTTACAGTCTTAAAACACTTAGTATTTTTCAAAGCACCTTAACATATATTTTCTTATTTTATTCTCACAATTCCATAGGATCAGTCAGGCAGATAAGATTCAATTTAATTCAATTCAGTTCTACAAACATCGGAATACCTACAATATGCAATCACCATCCTGGGTATTAAGCACTGGGAAGGAACACTATATAGTGGCTAAAATATTATATTTGGAGTTGACAGACCTAGGTTCAATTTCAAGTTCTACCATTTATAAGTTATGGGATCAGGGGAAGGTCACCTAAACTATAATACCCTAAGTTCCTCATCGATAAAATTGGGATAAAAATACTTGTATCTCACAGAGTCTTTGTGAGAAAAATTCAGCCTTTGCAAAGCTTAGAGTTATTAACTAGATCTGTGATTCTAGGTAAGAAACTTCACTTTTCTGAGTATATGGAATAATAATACCATGAACAATTATAAATGTTATTTCTTTAACACAGTAATGTTTGCAAAGTAGTTTCCACTATCATGAAGAAGTCAGGACTTGGGGCAGCTAGGTGGCAAAGTGGATAAAGAGTCGGCCCTGATTCAGGAGGACCTGAGCTCAAATCCAGCCTCAGACACTTGACACTTACTAGCTGTGTGACCCTGGGCAAGTCACTTAACCCCTATTGCCCCACCAAAAAAAAAGAAGTCAGGACTTGAAAGAAGAGTTGTGGAGGGAAAAGGAACTAGATGTCACTTCTAGTTTGTTGGATTTGGACTTAGGAAAAATGTTCCAGGGTTCATAGCCTTGTGCCCTTTCATGTCGTTACTGTTCAGTCATTTTTAGTTAGTGTCTGTGGCCAGATTTGAACTCATGAGGCTAAGTCTTCCTGACTCTAGGCCCAGGATTGTATCCACTGCACCACCTAGCTGCCTGTACTTTCCTATTAAAAAGAAAAAAGCATTTTATCCATTGATAATTCCAATAGAACTGAATGAAAATATAGCTAGTTCCTCTTCTTTCCATGACTCTCCTTTAAGAGTTAGTTTCTCTACCATATTAGGCAATCTATCATACCATTGATCCTTCAACCACAAAACTTCTCCATTTAATTTCTGCCTCTTTTTATACATAGCCTTTCTAGTGCCAAACCATAAACACCTCTAATATTTTTCCATGACTGGCATATAGTGAGTGCTTAATAAATACATATTGTTGATTTGAGTTAGTTGTAGTGGTAGACCTTCATATTGCACTAGACAGTGAGGCAATTCAGGTATCATGTGGAGAGACAAGTACCTGTTTCTTCCTGTAGCAACAGCAGAAGTTTATAATTGAGTCTGTCACACTGAGTCATTACCAGATCCTTGCTATCATTCCATAGCTCAGTCAAGAATAGGAATAAGGAAGAAGAGGAGGAGAGTTCCTTTCAAGTGCCTTTTGGTAGCATCCTTCCACTCCTCTTCAATCTCCATTTTCAGTTACTCCAATGAAACTTGCCTACTCTATTAAAAAGGTTATATTTCTTCAAGTTAAACTTAAACAGCTCAAAAGATGCTTGGGTCCTTCTATTAGCAAGTTCAGACAAAATGGGAACAGAGATACTAAAATAGGCAATCCTGAGATGGGGGAAAAGTTGAAAAATGCAGGACCAATGAGCAAAGTGGAGGATTAATAGAAAGCTGGCTAAAATTAGTACTGTAGAACAAGCAGAAATAGGAAACAGGATAAAGATATTAGATTGGAGAAACATGCTGCCTTGAGAAGACCCCCTCCCCCACCCCACCCCACCATGATTTCAGAGTATTCATTTTAGGTATTTGGGAATGGTATGGAAAATGTGGAGGGCTCAGAAGTTCATGCTGGAACTCTTTAGCCTGAAGAGAATAATGGTGGCTGCCAACCTCATTAGCAGAAGGAGAAGATCTGTCACCTGCATCTGAGAAAGCTGAATAGCTCATTAAAACCTTGCCAGAATGGCTTGGAAAGGAAGATTGAGGGGGATGCTTCAGCCCAGCAGTCACTGGTGAACCAGATCATCAGAATGAACTCTCTTATCCCAAATAAGAAAGATTTTTTAGGGTTGTAGCTTAAACTAGGTTGCCTCCAGAGGTTGAATAGGCAAAGGAGATGACTAAGTAAACTATACATGTTGAAGCTTGGATGCCTTCTAAGTATCTGTGTTCTTGTTTATTTTAATTGAGTTATTTAAAATATTTGGGTGCTAGGGGCGGCTAGGTGGCGCAGTGGAAAAAGCACCGGCCCTGGATTCAGGAGTTCCTGAGTTCAAATCCGGCCTCAGACACTTGACACTTACTAGCTGTGTGACCCTGGGCAAGTCACTTAACCCCATTGCCCTGTAAAAAACAAAAACAAAAACAAAACAAACCAAAAAAAAATATTTGGGTGCTAGCTGTTTTAGCTAAATTATTGGGGCACAGACTGGATTTTTCTAAAATATTCTGATTCTTATAAATTAATGGCTATTGCACCCATTTTTTGGCAGTAAGCATTTATTATTAAAGTATGTTAAATACTAGAAGAACATTGACCCTGTGGCAGTTAACAAAAGCCAAAAATGCCCCAGCGCCATATTGTCTAAGAGAGAGAGGAGAGGATGCATGGTGAGTTCAAGAGAGTCCCAGGAAGAAAGAAGTGCAAGCCTCCTGAGGTCCTGTCCCCCTCCTCCTTCTGACAGAGGCTGCTCCTTACAGAGTGATCAAAGCCAATTGGTTAGTGTCATTCAATCCCATTGATTGGCACTTGAAGGTGGTCCATATTAAAATGAAGTGTACCTTGATAACAACAGCATCTAGTGGAAGACAGACCCCCCTGAGGGCAAAGGTGAATTCAAATAGGTGTGGTTTTAATCCCCTCACTTCACAGGCCTAGACACAAAGAGTCTCATCTCTATTGTACCTTTGGGCTAGTTCTGAAAAGAGACCAGCTAAAGTTCCTGAACTAAACTTTCTGAAGTCAGGTTGAAGAAAAAACTAAGATTGGGTCCCTGTGTCCTCCCAAGAAATGAATTATTAATAATTATTTTCTCACATAATCCTGCTTTTAAAAGGGTTTCAATATACTTCTATGGAATTGTCACACCATTGACACAGATACTCCTTCCAATGAAAGAGTTTGCAACCTATCCACACGTGTGTATCCTGCTCAAAACAAAACCAGACAAAAAAAATCATTCTACATATACTCTTTTAAGCTGTGATTCAAGAGCTGTCTTCTCTTTGTTGTAATTTTTTAATTAAGGCCATTTGTGTATTAAAAGGGCAACTCTCTGGAGTTTAAGTGTACAGACCTTTAAAGAAAAAATTATTTAAATTTCAGTGGAAGAAATTTAGTTTAAAGGTAGGTACTAGTTTAAGTCTAAAGAGATCTAAAAGATGCATAATGGAAAGGAAGCATGGGGATTGTTTTTGCTTTGTTCTTTGTAGAACCTTTCTTTGTAGAACCATTCCTGACCTACATTGAGGATTCTCCAATTGGCTTTACATGTTTTATTTTTCTTGAAAAGAATAGTATTATAAACAAGAGTCAAAAACCAAGGAACAGTTGAAGCAATTGCTTGTATTTGGCCCTGGATACGAGATTTAATGAGGGTCCCTGATAGCTGTGGCCAAGTATTTAAAAGCTTTCATATGGAAGAAGAGCTTAGATTTCCTTAGCTTGGTTCCAGAGGGCTCACTCAACCTGTAGCCATGGCAGAAAAAGGCAGAGAATTTGATCTCAAGAGGTGGCTGGATAGCTAGCCATCAAACAAGGTTGAGGAAAGTGCTGTTCAGTAAAAGTAGGACTTAGGGCAGGTTGGAGGTGCAATGGAGACAGAGCCAAGTCTGGAGTCAGAAAAACCCGAGGTCAAATCTGGCCTCAGACACTCACTAGGTGTGTGACCCCATGCAAACCCTGTTTGCCTCAGTTTTCTCATCTGTAAAATAAGCTGGAGAAGGAAATGACAAACCATTCCAGTATCTCTGCCAAGAAAACCACCCCAAAAAGGGGTCATTAGGAATTGGACATACCTGAAAAATGGCTAAATAAGTTGACCTACATGCCCATTAAGATTCCTTCTAATTTTTATTATTCTGAAGATTTTTTACCAACTATCAATAATATGAACAAAGCAATAGCACCATCCAGTGGTATGATCTCTAAAAGGAACAGTTACATAGTAAGATCATGCCTGGACAATTAAAACCCTAGAGTCAAATATAGCCCCATCATTCCCAATCCTATATATGTGTTATGTTTTATCCCATTTTGTTGCAGACAAGAAATATTTGTGGGGAATGTGTTGGGGGAGGGGGGCAAATGTGGTTTTTGAGACTATTTTAGTAATGACCCATCCAGTGAGCAACTAAAAATGAGAAAGAAAATTTGTGACATATTGTTGAGAGAGAAATGACTTGTGATTTTATTGGTACAGATGAGGAAACTCCCTCTACCAGTGCAGACTGACACCTCAGCAACTTACAATTTTAGAGAACTACCTAGAATACTGAGAGATAAGGTGATTGACCTAGGTTTCTTCAGCCAATATATGTCTGGGACAGGACTTGGATCCATTTCTTCCTATATAGGAGGCCAGCACTCTGTTATGGGCCTAGCACTCCAGAAGTTTTCTGGGGTACATCAAAGAACCTTCTCCTTGAGAAACTAAACCAAAAGACTGACACACCTAAAGAGATAAGTGGAACTTGATCAGGACTGAGCTAGCTCAGGGACCACCACCCTTCATTCCAGTCTCCCTCACCCCTGGGGAGATAAGATTAGGTGTGGCTGCTGCCTTTGTGGCAGGAGGAGGAGAGAGATGGCTTGAGAGATCAGAAGCTACCCCTAACCCAACTCCTCCAGCCACCACCAGTGGGGGATGGTCCTCCCTCAATAAGGGAAATTTCCACAGTCAGATGATCACCCCTATCAGTCCTGCTCAAGGAGATAGGTATCTTAAAGCCACATCTCTGGGCTCCCCAGCCACATCTCCCCATGAGAAGTCCAAGGATTTCTTTCTTGGTTTCCCTTCCCCAGCCCCTAAATAAACTATTATTTTATTCTAATTGGATTTGTGTGCAAAAGGGTGTAATTCTTTAAAGAGGAATTCCTAAGGACTCCTACCCCTACCCCTACCCCAAACCCCTACCCTATTTCCCCCATAACAACTCTATCCACTATCCCATCCTGCTTCTAGAGACCTGAGAAACTTAGTGAAAGGATGGGACACAGGTCTGGTTAATACAAAGGAAGAGGAGAGGGAAAATATCTAGGTGGACTATTGTAGAGGTGGGGAATCAAATAAAACAAAGAAAAACAGTACAGGAGTATTGAATACAAACTTGGCCTACTTAATTTTGCAAAAGGTTGACCCTGCCTATGTGAATTCCCCATCTTATATATAGTGGTTATATCTCCAGCATCCCCAGGGGTAGAGCTTGCCCCTACATATAATGTCAGTTGTAGGGGTTGGGAATTTGATGAAAGGTTTTTAATGGAATGTGCACATCATGCTCACACATGCTGATTTAGAGGGAGATAGAGAGACAAAGACTGAGAAAGGGAAGCCACTTCAAGCACAGAAGCTTCTTTTTTCTCTAGTAGCAGGAGCTGATCTCTGTGATCAGTAATGGTTGCTCCATGGGTGAGTGAATTTCTTGCTCATTCATCTTTTAAGTAAGAAGCAGGTAGTATCCCTGAGATCCTTCAGCTATCTGTCCTATTTGTCCATAAAGCAGAAACCATGAATGAAAGCTGCCTAGAAAGTTAAATGTAGACAATTGCCTGTGAGTTAACCATCTCTGTCCAGCTCCAATTTTGTTTGGAGTCACGCCATTTATGAGCAGATATTGGTTCCTATCATCCCATGACCAGACCCCAGTTGGGGAAAGGTAATGGACACAACTTGAAAGATATGTCTCCTGCTCTATATGGCCTGGCCAGGCTGAGTGAAACCCAATACCCTGGCAGAGCACGAGCTGTCAGTCTATTAATAACTTCCTTCATGTGTTCACAGAGGTCACTTTTTCTTGCTTTCTTTTTGTTGTAACCCTTGGTCCCCTGTGGAAATCACATGCTTTTACTAGAGTTGCCTGAGGCTCTGGAGAACTTAGTTAACTGTCATATGTGTCCTCGGGCCACAGCTCACAAGTTTCACTGTTTTTTCTGCTATTTATAAATTAACAGTAGAGGTTTTTGTTTGTTTGCTTGCTTGTTTGTTTTTTTTTGTTTGTTTTGTTTTGTTTTGTTTTGTTTTGTTTTTTAGCAAGGCAATTGGGGTTAAGTGACTTGCCCAGGGTCACACAGCTAGTACGTATCTGAGGCCGGATTTGAACTCAGGTACTCCTGACTCCAGGGCCGGTGCTCTATCCACTGTGCCACCTAGCTGCCCCGCTTGTTTGTTTTTAAAATTAAATAAAGCCTACAAAGTATTCTTTGGCTACAGAAACAAACAAACAAACAAACAAAAGAGGCCCAGGTATCAAATGCAATGTACAGTGCAAGTGACATACAAATAATGGTTCTATTCTTATTAGTGGGAATTTGGAGTCCGAGGATATGTGTTCAAATCCTGACTCCAAACTTTATTACCTATGGGATTGCGAGAAAATGAATTAACTTCTCAGGCCTCTGATTCCTCATTTGTAAAATGATTGTGTGGGTTTCAATGATGTCTCAGGTGTTTTCCAGCTCTAAGTCTATGAATTGATGATGTTTATCTAATTCAATTAAATTCCTTCATAAATAATGATGCTGAAATATGACCATTTAATTAAGAGCTATGGAAGGAAAGAAGTAGTTAAGTTGGTAGGTTGTGAGCTAAGAGATTTTGTTGGTGGACACACACACAGCCCTAGACTGATACCAGAACCAAATCTAGACTAATACAAAGGACAGCCAGTAGGTTAGTGACAACCAGATGGCCTTAGGATCTGGTTGTTTTTTGGTTTTGGTTTTGGTTTTGGTTTTGGTTTTGGTGAGGCAATTGCGGTTAAGTGACTTGCCCAGGGTCACACAGCTAGTAATTGTCAAGTGTCTGAGGCCGGATTTGAACTCAGGTCCTCCTGACTCCAGGGCTGGTGCTTTATCCACTGTGTCATCTAGCTGCCCCAGATCTGGCTTTTTAAAAGTCAGCTAGAGTAATACCCACAACATCCCCTAGTGGTTACACATTTTTTTTAAAGGAACTTAGAGAAGTTAAGAGACTTGGTAAGATTCTTGAATCTTTGCCACTTGTTAAGTGGTGAAGCCAAGACTAGAAGAACCTATGGCTCTCGACTTCAAGACCCGTTTATACTATATCAAGAAGCATAATAGAAGGATGAGTAGAATGAGTGAAAGATTAAAAAGAAAAAGGCAATTCTCTGCTTGCCTTGTGGGGAGATATACATGCAGAGTACCTTGAGGAAATGGGGATTGGTCTCCTCTCAATCTGGACCTGTTTGAGGAAAAAGGTCTGCTTCTCTTCCCCTGTTCCCTCCAGCAAACAAAATCACATAATTCAGGGAAATGCTGGGCTGGTTGCAATTAGATCTGCTTCTGAGCTGTGTCCATATAAAGGAAAAATTGAAGAATTGTCCCTGTATCACCAACCCCCCCCCTACATACACACGCCCCATTAGCTAAGAAATACTGCGTTCTGATTAGATAGTTTTTGCAGATTGTAACCCTTGTAACAATTGAGTAATCAAAATAATGGTGAAAAAGGGGAGGGGCCATTCGCATCAGGGACTAGGAGATAAAAGGCGCATGAGCCTCCATTTTGGTGGTCACCTACCAGATGGACAAGTGGCCCATTCTTGAGAAAATGACAATAAATGAGCCTTTGACACATCACCAACGCTGAGTTCCAGAAGTTATTGGAGTGATATTTCTCACAAGTACCCTAGTGCTTATGAGAAAAAATACCAAACTGACAGGTTTAGTATCCTCCCACCTCTGAAAATTGCTACTGTTCACTGAGAACTTATCTATATCCTGGCATGAGAATTACATTCTGATGTGTATATTCCATATTCCCAACAGGATTTAGGCTTCTGGAGGACATGAATCAGGATATAAATGATTTTGTATCCCCTGGCATGATAAGAACAGAGCCCCATGCCTACCTGATAGACAAATGTAAATGAAGTGGAATGGTTTGTGGGAACTGGGCCTTGAGGCATACATAGACATTCCCTATCTGGTTTTAGACCAAGAAATCATAATGAAACTTGGTGGGGTGGGGAGTCAGTTTACAGCTATGTCTGACTGAAGGGCTTGTACTGAATTATTATGAAAAATCTTATTGGCTACAAAGCCAGAAGAACTGGTGACTCATGGGTTACTAAACTGGAACTGAGTGAGTATGCAAAAGGTGCAGTCTGGAAAACAAGATGGGTAAGGAACAGGCGGCAATGGCTACTGTAAGCTCACTGGCCTCTGCTTTTCCTTGTTGCATCTATTCTTTCCTAATCTTAGGTGCGCAAAATGGAATTATCTAGGCAGTGACCTTATAAATGTGAAAGATCCAGAAGTCACATCAATGATTGGAACTCACTGACTCCAACCACTGAAAGCAGCAATAGCAATGCCCTCCTAAGGCTGTGGCAGTAGTTATAGGAGTCAAGAAGTGATCAAGAAACATTCTTGAGATACATACCCAAGGAACAATCTTGTGCATGATGCAAGGGCTGGAGAGCTTATATGATAACATAAGGCACCTGATTAAAAGGAGGGGAAAATATCAAAAGCAACACAGTGACTGGGTCCAATGGAGAAGCAGCACAGCCCAGTGGGAGAGCAGCCTAACTGAACATCAGAGTGACTCATTCATCACTAATGTCATATCTTAAAGGAAACTTCATGAGGACTCTACAAGGTGAAAAAAAAATGGCTTTTAGTGTCAGGAATTGGGAACAGAAGTTTGTTGGATTCAGCTTGTTCACAACTAGTTGACAAAAGTCAATTGTTAAATTTTCAGTATAAACATTTAAATCTCAGAAATCACTAAACACTGCAAACTAGAGCTTTATTTATCATTCTTCTGATTGTCTAGACTTAAGAAAGCAATGAAAAACATGTTAAAAAGGCAGATTACAATGTACATGCAATTTTTTGGAGAGCCAGAACAAACCTAGAAGGACCCCTCTGCCACATGTGTTGTCATGGTGTTTCACTGACATTGTGCTTTAATTAGTTTTCACTTTCCCAATGGACTCTATGCACACAGAGTGTGCCACAGGCTTTGGAGAAAATAGTTTTCCACTTGTTCTTTCTAGACTTTATTAATAAATCTCTTTTCTAAAATGGAAATTATATCTACTGGCTGTGTAGCACACTTGTGGGGGCTCACGAGAAACAACGGAGCAGTCATTAAACCACTATTGATTGGAGAAATACAAATTAAAACAACTCTGATGTAGCATCCCACACCTATTAGATTGGTTAATATGACAATGATAAATGTTGGAGGAAATGTGGGAAAACTGGGATCCTAATGCACTTTTAGTAGAGTTGTGAACTGATCCAACCATTCTGGAGAGCAATTTTTAACTATGCCCAAAAGTCCTGTGATCCAGAAATACCATCACTAGGTCTGTATCCCAAAGAGATTTTTTAAAAGAGTTGGGGTGGGGCAAGAACTTATGTACAAAATTATATAGAACAGATCTTTTTGTGGTGGCTAAGAATTGGAAATTGAGGGGAGGACCATCAATTAGGGAATGGCTAAACAAGTTGTAGCATATGATTGTAGCATAATATGATTGTGCTATAAAAAATGACAAGCAGGATGATTTGAGAAAAATCTGGAAAAACTTGCATGAACTGATAAAAAGTAAAGTGAGCAGAATAAGGAAAATATTGTAGACAGTAACAGCAATATAGTACAATGAACAACTGTGAATGGCTTAGCTGCTCTCAGCAATACAATGATCCAAGACAATCCTAAAAGACTCAGGATGAAAAATGGTATCTGCCTCTACGGAAAGAACTGGTGTCATCTGGGTGCAGAAGCATACTAGTTGTTCTCTTTCTTTTTCTTTCTTTCCTTTCCCTTTCTTGTTTTTGTTCCAGATTTCTTGCACAAAATGACTAATATGGAAATGTTTTACATGATTGCACTGGTATAACCTAT
The DNA here is from genome assembly GCF_019393635.1 of Dromiciops gliroides. Classification (NCBI taxonomy): domain Eukaryota; kingdom Metazoa; phylum Chordata; class Mammalia; order Microbiotheria; family Microbiotheriidae; genus Dromiciops; species Dromiciops gliroides. Next base: position 90,097,183 of record NC_057865.1, read on the forward strand.
ATCAAATTTCTTACCATCTCAGGAATGTGGCAGGGAGAGGAGAGAGGGATAAAATATGGACTTAAAACATTAAACAAAAAATCCCATAATTTGTTTTACATGTAATTGAGGAAAAAAACAAAATATTATTTTAAAAACAAAAGCAAAAAAATTGGGGCAATTAGGTGGCACTGTGGAAAGACCACTGGGCTTAGAGTCAAGAAGACACATCTTCCCAAGTACAAATCTAGCTTCAGACACTTACTAGCTGTGTGACACTGGGCAAGTCATTTAACCCTGTTTGCCTCCATTTCCTCATTTGTAAAATGAACTGGAGAGGGAAATGGCAAGTCATTCCAGTATCTTTGCCAAGAAAATCCCAGATGGGTTCAGGAGGAGTCAGAAATGTCTGAAATGATGGAACAACAACAGGAGCAACAATACTAGAAATTCGGACTCTCAGAGTTATCCCTGAGAACCCTATAACAAGTAAAAGAAATCATCTGAAGACCTAAACTGCCAATGAGAGTAGGAGTTGGGGAGGAGCCCAGAGAGGGTACTACACACACACACACACACACACACACACACACACACACACACACACACACACACACATACATTTTATTGTTATGGTTGTCATAGCGTGTCAACAACTTTTCTGAAGTTTAGATCCCATGTGATTCAAGCAAAAAGCACCAAGTCAGACAAATTGGTTTCTTATCCCAGGTCAACCAGTTACTTAGTGACTATATGACCCTGAGCAATCTACTTTGCCTCTGTGGGCCTCAGTTTCCCCATTTGTAAAACAAGGGGGTTACATTAAGTGATTTCTAAAGTCTCATCCAGCTACAATTCTATTCTTCTATAGTTTAGAATTTAAGGAAAGCACACACACACACACACACATATTTCTAAGGTTCTGTTCTTGGCAAAATCTTTGCAATTCATTAACATTAAGTTCTCAGAAAAACCAAGGCCATCCTGGACAATATATAGTATCCCATAACTGAAATTCTGAGGGCTCCAAGGTAAAAAGGAAGCAAATTTTGTTACTAACAAGATTTGATTAGGATGTCAGCAAAGAAACTAGGTTGGAGGCATATCATGGAAGATTTGACAGGTACTATTTAAATGCTAATAGCTGAGTGATCAGAAATGATGGGAGGGGGGAAAGATAAATAGACTGCAGGAAAAAAAATAGTTAGCCATCTTTTGAACTTTGCTTAAGATTGAGTTTAAAAAAAATATTTGTCTCAGCATGATAAAACAATTCTTTAAATAAATGCCCTTCATAATGGACTTGAAACTTTAGATGGAAGGGCAAATGGTTATCCAAAGGCATTTATAGATAGACCCATTAGGACAATGACTTGCCTATCACATTACTTTTTTTGGCTGGTTAAGTAACGGAGGAGCTGAGAATTAAATTCCTAAAATTATCTTTTCTTTTTCTTCCTCCTCTTATTCTTAACTCCTATCCTTATACTGGGAAGTCCAATGGTTCTAAACCTAGGTTTGAATATGTGTGAATACACAGGTTGTTTAATGGTTTTTCAGTAGTGTCCAACTCTTTGTTACCTCATTTGGGGGTTTCTTGGCAAAGATGCTGCAGTAATTTGCCATTTCCTTCTCCATCTCATTTTACAAATGAAGAAACTGAGGCAAATGGACTTAAGTGACTTGCCCAGGGTCACATAGCCAGTAAGTGTTTGAGACAAATTTGAATTTGGGTCTTCTTTATTCCAGGCCTGGCAGTCTATCCATTGTGCAACCTATTTGTGTGTATGTATGTGTATATATGTATTTTGTGTGTGTGTGTGTGTGTGTGTGTGGTAGAAGCAATATCCTAACCTCTCCCTCCATGCAGATTAGGGTAGTTTTTCCATAAAGGGTATTAAGATAATCCCCTTGCTTCAGGAGACTAAGAGCAAAGACTATTAACAAAAGCTATGAGGGGTTGAAGGAACTCTCAGATGTTAGGCTAATAGATTAATGAGAACTTTACTCAACTGAATCTACTAAATAGGTTCTTAAAGTCTTTCCTTTTTCCTCTCTTTCTCTCTTTTTTTTTTTGGCAGGACAATGAGGGCTAAGTGACTTGCCCAGGGTCACACAGCTAGTACCTGTCAAGTATCTGAGGCCAGATTTGAACTGAGGTCCTCCTGAATCCAAGGCCAGTGCTTTATCCACTGCGCCACCTAGCTGCCCCATGTCATTCCTTTTTAAATACCCTTTCTGTGTTGTTGTTGTTCTTGTTCAGTCATTTCTAGTCATATGATTTCTTTGTGACCCCATTTGGAGTTTTCTTAGCAAAGATACTGGAGGTGGTGTTTTTTGTTTTTGTTTTGTTTTTGTTTTTTTTTCCATTTCCTTCACTAGGTCCTTTTACAGATAATGTAACTGAAGCAAGCGAGCTTAAATGACTTACCAGGTTTACACAGCTAATGTCTGAGGCCAGATTTGAACTCATGAAAATGAGCCTTCTCAACTCTGGTACTCTACCCACTGTAGCACTATGTAAACTCCTCTTATTAATTGTTTAATCACCTATGAGAATCTCATTTTACTTCAGTATTGAACCTCCACTACTAGGGGACTGACTACTCAGTTCTAGTCCAGAATACCCTGTGATCTGGAAAAATATTTATTTTTTCTGAAGCCTCAGTTTCCTAATGTTTAAATGTAGATATAATACTACCTATTATTCCTCACAAAGTTGCTAGGGTAAAATGATAATAATATATAAGGAAAAAAATCTTAATAAAGTTCCATCTAGATGTCAGTCATTATTAATGTAACATGCTGAATACTTAGCCAAACTCTATATTGTATTCATATTGAACATACATCACACAAAGTGATCTGTAAATAATGAGACTGGACAAGTTGATACTTATATTCTCAAACAACTACTTCTACAATGGAAAGGTCAAGAAACCTCAGTTCAAATCTTGGAGTTTCCATTTACTACCTGTCTGACATTTAGAAAGTTATTTAATCTTTCTAGATGCTGGTCTCCGCATCTTTAAAATGAGATGGTTGGGTTAGATGATCTCCAAGGTATCTTTTCTAGTCTAAGTTTTATGATTTCATGACTGCTGTATGAAATTTACATCCCAGTGGCCAAAAGCCCCACCCTCAAAGTGCAGTGAACCCTAGAAAGCCATCCAACTGTAGCACCACATATTTCCAAAGAGGGTTGACAATAATGAAAAGTTAAGTTGCTCCTGAAATAGGAAAAAAAAATCATTAGAGAATGTATGGGAGAAATTTCAGCTTTGACAACCTTACTTACTAAGATGACATTGAAAGTACCCTTTGGCAGTGACCAGATAACTGTGGCCATGAGCAAGTTACTTAAACTCTCTGAAACTCAGTTTCCCCAGTCATAAAATAAAGATACTTCAAGAGTATTCAAAAGAAGGTTTTTTGTACAAAACTTGAAACATCTATAAATGTGAGCTATTATTATTATTATTATTGACATTTAGCATCTCATATCTTTTTTTTTTTTTTAGTGAGGCAATTGGGGTTAAGTGACTTGCCCAGGGTCACACAGCTAGTAAGTGTTAAGTGTCTGAAGCCGGATCTGAACTCAGGTCCTCCTGACTCCAGGGCTGGTGCTCTATCCACTGCGTCACCTAGCTGCCCCTCATATCTTTTCATGTATATCTTGTTCTATACTTCAACAGTCTATTCCGAGGTGTACAAAGAGGAGGAGAAGAGAAAAGAACAAATATTTATTAATGACCAGTACTACATGCTTTAAAAATATTATCTCATTTGATATTCCCAACAACCTTGGGAAGCAGATGCCATTACCATCTCCATTTCACAGTTGATGAAAACAAGGCAGATAGATGTGCAATGACTTGCTCAGTGCTCTATTTTTGGAAGCAAAGAATTGGAAATTGAGGGGATGCCCATCAATTGAGGAATGGCTAAACAAGTTGTGGTGTATGAATATAATGGAATACTATAGTGCCATAAGAAATTATAAGCAGATGGATTTCAGAAAAACCTGGAAAGACTTACATGAATTGATGCTGAGTGAAATGAGCAGAACCAAGAGAACGTTGTACATAGTATCAACAACTGTGTGATGATCAAACATGATACTTAACTCTTCTCAGCAATACAATGATCCAAGACAATGCCAAAAGACTCAGGGTGGAAAATGCTCTCCATATTCAGAAAAAGAACTATGGAGTCTGAATGCAGATTGAAGCATACTATTTCCACTTTTGTTGTTGCTTTTTTGTTTTTACTGTTGTTTATTCTTTCTTGCATTTTTCCTTTTGTTCTGATTCTTCTCTTACAACATGACTAATGTAGAAATATTTTACATATAAACAAATAAAAATGAAGATGAAAATTATTACTTGCTCAGTGTCACATGGTGAGCTAGAGGTCACATAGTCTGAGTCTGGATTTAAACTTAGGTCTTCCTGATCTAACCATTGTGCCACCTAGTTATAGTCTGTAACCTTCCTGAAGTATCATATAAATGTGAATTGGTATTATGGTTACTGTTCATTTAATTGTTGCTTATACATCCATTGATGAAAGGAATTATATCTTCTTTTTCTTGTACCTAGTACAATGTTAAGTATGTATTAGGTTTAAAAAATGAACAACACAGAACTCTCTTGCTAAAAGGCTTAGCCCCAAGGAGAAAGACTTAGTACTGAAAGGTTTACAGCTGTATTTTGTGTGAGGTAATTTTTCAGCAGCCTCAGAACTATACTGCACATAGATGATAAAAGGGAGAAGGCAAGTTGCAGAAAGCAAAGGTGCCATTTTATCTCTGTGGGAGCCAAGTTACAATGAGAACCGTTGACACCATGTGGTAACTCCATGGGCCTCCAGGGTATTCCTTTTAGTTTGCCAGGTGAACAGTAGAAGTACAGAAGAATTTGATTCTACCTTCCCCTGATTTTGATATTTGAAAGTCAAGGCAGCCCACGGAGCTTAGCTAGGAAAAAAAAATGCAACCTTTCCTCTTGTGTCACTGCTTCTAGGAATGCATACCTACCATGTGAAAGGCACTACAAATTCCATACTTTATCAAAAGTTACAGGTGGGAGATGGAGGTGGACATTGGTACAAAGGTTGAAGACATGATCATTGTCTTCAAAAAGCTAACTATCTAAGAATAATATCTTCAATTTATTAATGCATAATTCTTTGCATTTTATAAAACATATTCCCTATATCCAGGCATCCATAGTGTAGTAGATAGGACACTAGATTTAGAATCGGTCAGATCTGGATTTGAATCCCTTCCTCTCATACACATTGACTCTGGACAAATTACTTAACCTTTCTGTACCTCAGTTTCCTCAAGTGTAAAATGAGGGGGTTGGACTCCATGGCCTCTAAAGTCTCTTCCAGATATATATATATATAGAACTCATGAACCTTGTGAGAAAGATAGTACAAGTATTATGATACCCATTTTACTGATGAGGGAAATGAATGTCAAACAGGGGAACTGGTTGACTCGCAATCCTCATCCACCATGCTATGGAGAATGTGCTTTTTCCTAATAAGTCACAGAGCCAAAAATGAAATCCTGTTCTCTTGATTCCAAATCCATTGTTCTTTTTGTTCTAGCTCAATGATTGCTTTCTGCTTTGGGGATTCTGTCAGAGAGAATACAGTGGACAAAGAATGGACCTCAGGGAGGAAAGGGTCTTGGATACAGGAACATCAACCAGAGGATATGGTGAAGTACTTTTCCCAAATGGTCAGAAATCATGGGTCTGTTCACAGAAAGTAGATTAAACATTTCGACTAATTGCTTAATAAACAGATACATGACAACTGACTGGTTAATTCAGTTAGTTCAAACCACAGATCAGGAACAAGTCAATTATACATAAACAAAAGTCTATTGTACAAGCAAACTGTTTGTCCAGAACCAAACTTTATGTACAGGCATTGTAGATCTGTGGTGCTTTTAAGTGGGACAACCAAAAGACTTTGCCACCCATCCACCCGCCCAGAGTTTCTTCTATTGCCTTCAATTCCTACATCGGTCTCATCCTTTATAGGCCTTTACAAGTATTTTGCATTTATGAAGAGGACTGAGGCATATACTTTCTGGGAAGTGCTAACACATTACCTTAATGTTTAGAGAAATAACAGGGTATAGTTCGATGAGCACTGAATAAATAGTTAGGAGACCTGGCTTCTAGTCTCAGGTATGAAACTAACAACCTTGCAAAAGACATCCATTTTCCTTGAGTCTAGGTATACCCAAAGCATATTGGGAAAAAATGCTACTCATTTGTTGGTAGGACCAAAAAATAGCATCAAAATATTTTAAGAACAAAGCACCTAAGAGCACTGGACTGAAAATAAGGAATTCAATTCAATAAACATTTATTAAGTACCTACTTTGTGTTAGTCCCTGTGCTAAGTACTGGGGACACAAGAAAAAGAAAGACAGTCTCTGCTCTCAAGGAGCTTACAACATACAATACACAAGGAAACTGAAAAGGGGGGAAGTGAGGGAGGACAATCAATGGATACCTGGTATGACGCCAGGAGAAAGTTTCCCCTAGGGACTCAATTTTCCCCATAGTGGAAACCAAGCAGAACCATTGATAGAGAATTGAGAGATACACAAAAAAGTTCTGAGCCCTCTATAAAGGACAGCTTTAGGAAGAGTCTACTGCTCCAACATTCAGCCCCCCAATCAGAGGGGAGAAGTAACTGAGGGAAGTGAAAAGGTATAGACCATCACAAACTAAGTCAATCTGATGAGATTTCAGGAGGTGGCCTGATAGTCCATAGAGTGGAAAACAAGCAGAGCTGCTGATGGAAAATGGAAAGTAGGAAGGCCTAAATTTGAATTCTACCCCAGGTTGTTACTAAATGTGTAACATTTGGTAAACCATTTAACCTCTCACAATCTCAGTTTCTTCATCTGTAAAATAGGGATAGTAATACTATATCTTTCACAGGGTTTTGATGAAGCTGAAATAAAAAGAAGTATGTAAAGCACTTTATAAAATTTGAAGTGCTATATAAACATCAGCTTTTTTCAAGAAACAAAAGATGATTTGGAGAAGGAAACCTTTCTTACTGAGGAGTGGCTTGTTTAAGGTGTTAAGATGTGAGTTAGATAACACATTGTTCAGATATGTTTTCACCATTTCAGTCATAGGAAGAACTCTCAGGGCAGATTCTCCTTCCATTCATGTGGATGACAACCCTATAATTTAGTGTCTTAGAGATTTTCCTGGGGGTACTGAAAGGTTAAGTAATTTGCTCATGGACATACATATAGTATGTGTCAGAACTGGAAACTGAACCCAGGTTTTCCTGACTCTAAGGCAGGCCCTGTTATCCATGAAGACCACACTGCCTTTCAGCCAGCATATGACACGTTGATTTATCTTACTCATGTTAGTGGTGGTCTTTTTTCCTTCCTTTTGTATTATAGAGATCGCTCCAGAGAATGGTGCTGGCTAGGGATAATAAAAATGGAAGAACGGCTAGAAAAATGACCCCTGGACAGGGGTGATAACCAGCAGAGATGGCTTTGAATGATCTGAATAATCCCATCCCACTGCTGAAAGGAGCTAATTGGGGATCAACTGGGACCTTCATCAGTTCCCAAACAAGAGAAAAACATTTCCTTGGGTGGCTTCTCTCAAGTGTCAGTGGGAAAAAGGACATCAAAATTTGTGTACCTTGGTTCACAATAGGGATTCTCTTGAGACTAAAGCCAGAAGAAGCCCTAATTCAAAACATATTGCTCTATTTTCTACTGACTGACTAGAGATCTGGCAAAAGGAAATGATCTCCAGTAAAAAAAAAGCCCCCTATCTGATATAATACATCCATCACAGAAGATCTGTGCCTCCTGCTCATCAAGAACTCATGAGGTTTGGGGCAGCTAGGTGGTGCAGTGGATAGAGCACCAGCCCTGGAGTCAGGAGTACCTGAGTTCAAATCCGGCCTCAGACACTTAACACTTACTAGCTGTGTGACCCTGGGCAAGTCACTTAACCCCAATTGCTTCACTAAAAAAAAAAAAAAAGAACTCATCAGGTTTTCCACTTGTTGATGAAGATTTTGCCAAGAACAGGGAAAATCATGTCATAACTTTGAGGGATTTTTGGTCTCATCTGCCCTGGCCAAAAAATAACTGTGACTGAGAGAGAGAACGGTGCCCCTGGGGGCCTCTTCTGGAAACAACTGGAGAGCAGTGCCTAGGGACATATGCTTAGAGTTGCTATGTATAAAACCTTGTTGGAAGATACTTCTTTTATTATCTAAAGGTTCTCTTTGGGTTTCTGCTTTGCTATCCTCCTTCTTTCAATAAAACCTACCATAACACTTTGAACTGTGTATTTGCAAGTGAGGAGTCAGCCTCAATATAAGAGTGGGCACTAGGTGCTGGATCCAATTCCAAACAGTTCTCAAGAACCAACTTAAATTTTCAGTGTCCACATTTCCACCTTGGAAATCACAAACCAGAAACTATGATGAATCAGGTTTTGATCGATTGTTCTGTTGATTATGTAGACTGGAGAAAATTTTAATAATTAAAATTAAATTTAAAAGTATGTTGTGTGTACGTTTTTTTTGAAGAGTTGGTTGTTAAACATTTACTAGCACACAATTTACCAGTCAATTATCTACATGGTGGGGGAGGGGGAAAGAATGGTTAGCAAACATACATAGGATCCGGAATGGAATATTAGGGTCGTCTAGTATTTCTGAAATACCTTATGAAGCCCTCAATGAAATCTGACCAAATTAGTGAAGGGTTGCGTCTTGGAGAAAGGAAGATATTTTTTTTTTTTAAATTATTAACAACAACAATTTTATTATTACCCCTCAAGCCTACATTTGGGGCAGTTAGGTGACACAGTGGATGAATAACAGGGCCTGGAATCAAGAAAACTTATCTTTATGAGTTCAAATCCAGTCTCAGACACTTACTAGCTTTGTCACCCTGGGTAAGTCATTTAACCCTGTTTTCTTCAGTTTCCTCATCAGTAAAATGAGCTGGCAAAAGAAATGTCAAACCACTCCCATATCTCTGCCAAGAAAACTCCAGGGGCAGCTAGGTGGCACAGTGGATAAAGCACCAGCCCTGGACTCAGAAGGACCTGAGTTCAAATCTGGCCTCAGGCACTTGACACTGTGAGATTTAAAACTGGATATTAGATCATAAATCTCCCCTCTTTAACCTTTCCCTTAATTTTTTTTTACGTGCTTGAATAGAATTTTATTTTCCAAAATATATGTAAAAACAAATTTTAACATCAATTTAAAAAAAAAATTGTTCCAACTTCTCTTCCTCCTCTATTCCCACCCCCACCCACTAGAACTCAAGCATTTCAAAATAAATTATACATGAGTAGTCATGGAAAACATTCCCACATTAGCTAGGTTGTGAGGAAAAAACAGTCAAAAAACTCCCAAAACTTCAGACTGAGGAATTGTCAAAGAGAAAAAACATTTTTTTTTTAAAAATGTGTTTCCAGGGGCAGCTGGGTGGTGCAGCGGACAGAGCACCGGCCCTGGAACCAGGAGCACCCGAGCCCAAATCCAGCCCCACACACCCAACACCCACCAGCCACATGACCCCGGGCAAGTCACCCAACCCCAATTGCCTCACCAAAAAAGAAAAAAAAAAGAGAAAAGAAAAAAAAATGTGTTTCCAACTATTTCAGATACTATCACTTCTTTCTCTGTAGATGGGTTGCCATTTTCATAGTCCTTCAGGGTTATATTGGACCATTGCCTTGCTGAAAATAACCACATGCTTCCCAGCAGATCATTTTACACTATTGCTGTTATTTTGTATACAGTGCATTTCACTCTGCTTCAGTTCATGTAGGTCTTTCCAGGTTTTTCTAATAGTATCCTGTTCATCATACCCTAAATAATGTACCTTAAACTTGACAAAGAATTTTCTTCGTATTAGCCCAGCAAAGTCATCATAACTATTTCCCTCCATCCTATTCCCTTCCCATGATATTTACTCTATTTTCCATCTTCTTTTAAACTATTCCTCCTCAAAAGTATTTTACTTCTGACTGTCCCCTCCCCTGCTCTACACTCCCTTTTTTTCCACCCTTCCTTCCTTATCCTCTTCCCCTCATACTTTCCTGTAAGGTTGAATAGATTACTCCTCCCAACTGGGTGTGAATGTTATTCCCTCCATGAGCCAACTCTGATGAGTTTAAGGTCTTTGAGCCAATTCTATGTTCCAAATTTTCTTCCTCCCTCTCTCCTCAACCCTCCCTATGAAATCAAGCAATTCAATATTTCATACTTGTGCCGTTATGCAGAACGTCTTCACCTTCCTTGAAAGTATTTTGCTTTTTACTACTCTCTCCCAGAATCTGCCTTTCCCTCCTTCCCCTCCCCCCCCTTATCTCCCTCCCCTCCCTCAGGGCAAAATATATTACTATACCCACTTGGGTATGTATGTTAGTCCTTCTTCGAGTCAATTCTGATGATATTAAGGTTCAATCACTCCCCAATTCCTTCCCCCTCTTCCCCTTCCCTCCATAAGCTTTTTTCTTGTTTCCTTCATATGAATAACCTCTCCCCAGATCATCTCTCCCCTTCCCCCTCCCCCAGTCTATTTCTCCTACCCTCAACCCTATTTTAAGGATGTCATTATGGGTTAGTTAGGTGGCACAGTGGACAATGCACCAGCCCTGGACCCAGGAGGCCCCAAGCCCAAATCCGGCCCCATACATAAGACACCCCACAAAGAACAAAACATAACTTCCCTTCGTATTCAGTTCAGACCTGTGTCCTCTGTATTATCTTCCCATATAGGAATGTTAACAGTTTGATCTTTTAATATCCCTCATGAAGTCTTTTTCCTGTTTATCTTTTTATGCTTCTCCGGGGTGTTGTATTTGAAAGTCAAATTTTCTATTCAGTTCAGGTCTTTTCATAACAAATGCCTGAAAGTCTTCTTTCTCCTTGAAGTTCCATGTTTGCCTCTGAAAGAGGATGCTTAGTTTTGCTGGGTATGTGATTTTTGGCTGTAGTCCCAGTTCCTTTGCCCTCTGGAATATCATATTCCATGCCCTCCGGTCCTTTAATGTAGAAGCTGCTAGATCTTGCTTTATCCTTATTGGAGCTCCACAGTATTTAAATTCCTTTTTTCTAGCTGCTTGCAATATTTTCTCCTTGACATGGGAGTTCTGGAATTTGGCTATAATATTCCTGGAGGTTTTCCTTTTGGGATCTCTTTCAGGAGGTGATCGGTGGATTTTTTCTATTTCTATTTTAGCTTCTGCTTCAAGAATATCAGGGCAATTTTCCCTCACAATCTCTTGGAGGATGGTGTCTAAACTCTTGTTTTGGTCATGGTTTTCAGGTAGTCCAATGATTTTCAAATTATCTCTCCTAGATTTATTTTCTAGGTCAGCTGTTTTTCCAAGGAGATATTTCACATTGCCTTCTATTTTTTCATTCAATTGGATTTGCTTTACTGTGTCTTGGTTTCTCATAAGCTCACTAGCTTCCATTTGTTCAATCCTGATTCTTAGGCAATTATTTTCAGCAGATAGTTTTTTAATCTCCTTTTCCATTTGGCTTTTCAAACTGTTGATTTTTTTCTCATGACTCTCCTGCATTGCTCTCATTTCTCTTTCCATTCCTTCCTCTCTTTCTCTACATCTTCGTTCTATCTCTCCTACTTTCTCTTCAAAGTCCCTTTTGAGAGCTTCCATGGCCTGAGACCAGTTCATATTTTTCTTGGAAGCTTTGGATGTTGGAGCTTTGACCCTATTATTATCTTCTTCTTCTGAGGATGTATTGTGGTCTACCTTTCCCCCAAAGAAGTTTTCGATGGTCTTCTGCTTTCTCTGCCTACTCATCCTGGCTTACTGTTTCTTGGCTTTTTACTCCTTAAAGTGTAGCGCTGCTTCCCGGACACACCATTCGTGCTACAGCGTGGCCCAGGGGGTGATTGGGCTTCTTCTCAGCCTGCCTGGCTTGTGAGTAATCACAGCTGCTTTCTCTTTGACCCGGAAACAGAAGTCTGATTGAACTCTGATTCTCTATGGTCGGAAGCTTGGCGTGCTTTTACCCCTCCCCCACTGGGCCACCACAACTCGATTCAGCCCACTGGTTCAGACCCAGGGCGCTTTGCCCCAACTCCAGCAGATACTGCCTCCACTTCACCCCGGCCTACCTCCGAACCCCCTCACCAGTCCGTGATCGGAGCCTCAGAAGCTGCTGGTGCTGAAGACTCTGACGTGTTGGAAGCAGTGTCCCTGGCTGGGTCCGGACCGCGCTGAGCTGTTCAGCCTGATCAGTAGGTGATCAGAATCGCCCTCTTTTGCGGAGAAACAGTCTCACTCTGTTCTTATGTGCATTAGGCTGTTCTGGGTTTTGATTTTTACCGCATTATTTGGGCGTGAATGGACGGGTTTATCTGGAGCTTGTGGGAGTCACAGCCTCTCCTCCGCCATCTTGGCTCCGCCCCAAGGAAGATATTTTTTGTCCCCTTTGGACCCAAAGAACAGAACAAGGAACAATGAGTAAAAGCTGGAGAGAGGCAAATTTAGGACTAACGTCAGGAAAACACTTCCCAACAATCAATATAAGGTATCCCAAAATAGAATGGGCAACCTTGAAAGGTATTAGTTGATCCTCCTTGGAGGTCTTCAAGCCCCTGTTAGATGACCACTTGTCAGGTATGCTACAGTAAAGATTCCTTTGAGTTTTGATTGGTACACCAAGTTACTAAGGTTCCTTCCCACTCTCAAATTCTGTGATTGTGCAACAGTATTTCCATTTCAGCTTTATGGTTTATAGTTTGGATGGTCATGTTTGAAAATAAGAAATCACAGATTTAAATTCAATCTCTAATGAGAGATGCTTTAGTGGAAAGATTGTATAGTAGAATCTTGGATCTTGGCTCCTGTTCTTTCTAGCTAGAGACTACTAGAAAGTCAGATTGACATTTGGGCCTTATTCTGTTCATCTATAAAACTGGAATACACTGTCTGCCTTACAAGTAAGTGTGTTATACGAAAAGTCCTTAAATTGTAAAGCATCATATGAGAGGAACTGATTATTGCATTTAACACTGCTTTTAATTGCTTATTTATTATAATTTTTACCAAATCCATTGATATGGCCTAATGGCATTTGGGAGCTGATGTAGATAATAGTGACTTTGGGGCATATAGTTTCTGCACTGATAATTAATTCCCAGCAGCTATCCCCCAGATGAAGAACATGCTCCCAATCAACGCTTTCTAATTATTTGATTGGATTTTAATAATGGAAGCAAAAGCCATTTCTAATTGTGGCAGCACAGTCAGACATCTAATGTGACTCTCTCCTGTACTAAAGGGACCATGCAGGGAGGTCTCATATATACCCTTCTCTCTATGTTCTGGGCTGGAGAGGATCTGACCTTCAGAGGTTTCCTGGGACCTGGGTTTCCCAGCTTTGATCAGACAAAAATGTAACCTCATTAAGACACAGTAATATAACATGACTACTTCCAGTCTTGTGTATAGTTCATGTACATTCTGCATCCCTAGAGTCTCACATGTGCACCTGAGATATCCCCTCCTGACCCTCCATATGGTCATCACCGCTCCCATATAAAAAATTGACCAGTCAGGGTAAAGGCTGAGAGCTGTCATAACCAAAAGCACTTCAGCAACATGTTTAGTACAGATTGAGAAGGGCCCTTTCAAAAGGCCTAAAAAGAGTCTGAAGTTGTTTCATTCCACAAATGCCTTTTGGAGACAGGCCTTGTGAACTAGGTTAAACTGTGAATGGCATAGTGGATGGAACACTTGATTGATTGATTGATTTTTAAATATTTATTTGTTTATTTTGAGGGCCAATGAGGGTTAAGTGACTTGCCCAGGAATCACGCAGCTAGTAAGTGTCAAGTGTCTGATGCTGGATTTGAACTCAGGTCCTCCTAAATCCAGGACTAGTACTTTGTCTACCACGCCACCTAGCTTGCCCCTGGAATACTTGATTTAGAGTTAGGCAACCTAAGTTCAGATCAAAACTCTGGCATTATCTAGCCCTCTAGATGGCTTTACTCACATAAGTTTGTCTCACTACCCCTCAGTCTGTTAAGTAGGGTTAATAATACTTAGGCTACCTACCTCAGAGTATCGGTTATGAGGAAATTCGATTCAATAAGTATTTATTAAGCATCTGCTATGTACTAGGTACTGAGTTGTTTTGGGGATCCCACCCAGGGGCAATGAGTGTTAGGTGACTTGCCCAGGGCCACACAGTTAGTAAGTGTCAAGTGTCTGAAGTCATATTTGAACTCAGGTCCTCCTGAATCCAGGGCCGGTGCTTTATCCACTGCACCACCTAGCTGCCCCTGTAAACACTGAGTTTACAAAGACAAAATGAAAATGAAAAAACAAAACAGTCCCTGCCCTCAAGGAGGGTACATTCTGCTAAGAATATAAAAGATCTACATAAAAGTACATATAAAATATAGAGTAAATACAAGGTATATACAAAAAATATTTTGTACTTAAAACACTAGATATGGGGTGGCTAGGTGGCTCAGTGGATAAAGCACTGGCCCTGAATTCAGGAGTACCTGAGTTCAAATCTGGTCTCAGACACTTGACGCTTACTAGCTGTCTGACCCTGGGCAAGTTACTTAACCCCTATTGCCCCGCAAAACAAAAACAAAAACAAAAAACACTACATATGTGAACATTTTAATTAAGGTTGGTCTAAATTTTCCCATTTCCATCCACTACCATCTAAATGTTAGGTGGAGCAATAGAGCACTGACACTAAAATCAGGAAGACAAATTCAAATCTTATCCTAGACATTTATTAACCAGGATCCTGGGCTAGATGCAACCTCTCTCAGCCTGATTTTTTGAATCTGCAAAATGGGGATAAGAACAAAACCTAATTCCCAGGGTAATTCTGATGATAAAATGAAATAACCTTTGGAAAGTAATTTGGAAACCTTACAATACTGGGAAAATGCTAGGTATTATTGTTAGTACTACTGCTGCTTCTGCTGCTGCTGTAGTAGTGGTAGTTTTTATCAAGCACAGCAACAATATAGAAAAGCCTACTAAAGGTGGAGAAAGTGTCACTATTCTAGCATTTTGGCAGGCCTTTCCTTTTAAGGAACTGAAAGGGGTTTTGTCAACATATACCTTTAAAGAATTCACATCTAGCTGTCATTCAGTCATGCTAACCCTTGTTTTGGGGGGTTTCCTTGGCTTCTTTCACCTTGTACTAATGTACTCAACTGGGCTTTTGCTGTAGAATCCTTATTTTAAGTATCTGACATAATCTATCATCATTTCTTTTCCTTTTCTTTCTCTCATATGGTCAAGTCTTTCATTTCCATGATGCCTTTCTACTAAGTCCTCCTTTTCACTCAAACCCTAAGGTCAGATTCTATTCTAGAGGGAAGCAATGTTTTACCTAAGGTTAGGCTGTTCTCTGCTATATTTTGCCTGCCCCACCCCACCCCAACCCTACTCCATGCACAAACCCCTCCCAACCCTTCTGACTCAACAAAATGTACTACAGGTACAATGATTTCTAGTTAGAGTACTGGTCCCAGCTTTAGCACTGACCAGCTTCTGTGATTCTGAGCAAGTCACTTAAGCATCTTTGTATGCCTTAGTTTCTTCATCTGTAAAAGAGGGGAAATGACTTCAGGGTTGTTGTAGGGGTCAAAAGAGAAGGTAGAAGGGAAAACAAAGAATCAGAACACTGTATATCAGACATGTACTTTTTGACTTTTTAGAGAGGAAAGGGGTCATTGCCACTCTGGTCCCTCTTGTCAAGAGTACCTCTGAAACTAGCTCAATACAAGAAAAAAATACTATTTCAAGCCAACTTCCTATGTGATCTTGGTGGGGTTATTATTAGCCCAGCTGTCAGACCAACTTCAGATTTAATCGATTGGGTAGCATTTCATAAAAGTTCCTTATACATGGTGGGTGTGTGCTTCCCTCTTTGTCATGGGTCTGTATTACCCTAATGAGTTCGGATGAGAAATCTTGGCTTATGTTGGCAGAGCACCATAAAGATCTATCAGTTGACCTCTCCCCTCTGGGATAAATTCTAATTCAAAGAGAAAAGTATTAGACATGAGCCCTGGAGAGTGATCAGGATAAGAATGCATTGCATTGGGCAGACACAGAAGCACATAATTTTTAGTGAGAGGTCATAATCAGGCCACCGATTAATCAGTGGCTAAGTGAGTCAAGGAACATTATAGGTTTTGAGAATGCTTCTTGGAGAAGATAACCATAGCAAAAAAAAAAAAATCTAGTACTAGGCTTTGTGACAAAAGTGATATAAACAAAGGGTCTCTAGAGCCCAACATGACTTTTTTCTACTGGACTTTTCTGTACTGGTCATAGGATATTACTTACTTCTCTAGGTGGTAAATACCTTTGTGCCATGCTGTCAGGCTGCCAGAGACCCAACACTTGGGAATTTTACCCAGACTTTCCCCTCTACAGTGTCTACTCTCTAAACCTATTTTCTTTTCTTTTATTCTTTCATCAAAATTTGTCCTGTCCTGTGTGCATTTCTCTATGGTCCTACTAAGTGACTAAAGGTAATCTGTAAATTAATTCATAGTAATATGTGAAAAACTGATAAAGATTCAATATACTACCAATGGTATCTACATTTCTACTAGGAGAGTCCTGAAGACAGAATGACTCTATAAAGAGAAGGTTCTTAACCTGGGATCCATGGATCCCCAAGATACTGATGTAAAGATTTCACAATTAAGAAAAATTACATCTTTATTTTGATATGTTTTCCTTTGTAAACTTATTTTATTTCATGCATTTAAAAACATTCTAAGAAGGGGTCCACAGGCTTCACAAGACTACTATATGTGGTCATGATCTACCAAAGGTTAAAATATTTTGCAATAAGATATTTTTAATCACTGAAGGCAAGCTGATGGGGTAAACCAAGGGATAAAAGTTACTCCATTTGGATAGTATACCACCTCAAACTGAAGCTAAAGTCCAAATTATCATCTTTTCAATCATAGATGCACCAACCTCCAACCTCCATGTCTTTCTGATATTGAATAATGTCACTATTACTATTCCAGTCAGTCTCCAAGGCTTGAAGACTTATTATCTTCTTTTATTCATCCCTCTCCCTTGCCCTCAACATCTAATCAATTAGTCAGCAAATTCTACTGATTCTTTAAAATTCTTAATCTTTTGTCTTTCATTTGTTTTGCACTGCTACCACCTGGTCCAAATCTTTATTAGATATATCAAGCATAGCGATTTTAATTGCCAGTGTAAAATAGGGCAAAGGCCAACACCTAGACTAGCATCACTTGGCCCATTTTAAGTCTTCTTCCCATGCTGATTTCCATGACAACCAGGGATATCAAGGAAGAAGGAAAAGGGAAGGAAATGAGCTTTTATATAGCTACTACTATGTGCCAAGAACTGTGCTGTTATAAATGAAATGTCTCAGTTGGGTGGAGTCCCACCCAAGATTGAAAAGCAAAAATTTGGGCAATTTCATCCATAGCAATATCCTTCAGATGCTGGCTGAATAATGTACAAGGGTATGATTTCTGAATGGGGAAATAGAACAGGGAAAATCCTAATCTTGATTAATAATTGGTTATTGACATAGGAGAGACATAATAATTTCTCTCAGTGCTAAGTGCTTTATTATCTCATTTGATCTTCATAATAACCCTGAGAGGTAGATGGTGTTATTGCCACTTCATAGTTGAGAAAAATGAGGCAAAGAGAGGTTGACTTGCCCTAGATTATACAACTATTAAGGGTCTGAGGTCAAGTTTGAATTCAGATTTTCCTGACTCCAGACCCAGGATTACATCCACCTAGCTTCCTATTAGTGAAGTTGAAAGGTATATTCTCATATGACTTTATAGCTTTGCTAAGTGGGTTATTTGAAAGGGACCATAGGTAGTGACCCAGGGATATGGTAGGGATTAAAAAAAAATTTGGGCCATGAGAAAAACAAGAGAAAAACACAAGGAGGAAAGGATTTCAAGATAAACTTTAAAATGTCTAAGGACTACTCTAGCTAGCCAGTTGAGTATAATTGGCTAGAGCTTTCATCACAAAAGAACAAAAAATCAAGAGCTATCAGACCCCTGCAACTCATAGAAAAACTTTGGTTCACAACTGAAGACCAACTAGTGGCAGCAGAAAGGCTGCAAGAAAGCTATAACCCAGCAGAGGTCTGGACAGGAAAGATGGGAAGAGGCTCCATATCAGCAGAAAATCAGCAGTAGAAGCAGAAGGCATAATGGAGATAACCAGCAGAAAGCAGGTGAGGAAAGACATCTAATACATACAAGTGCAGCAGAGTGATAAGAATAGCAAGGAACCCTAACTTAGCTGAGAAAGCAGTTCACCTTATAATAATAGTACCTACCTTCCAGAAGTATTTCAAGGACAAAATGGGATCATATTTGTAAAGTGCTTTACAAACCTAAAAGCACTATATAAATGCAAGTTATTAAATTTATATGTATTTATATCCCTTGGACACAGTAGGCAGTCATATAATACTTATTGAGTGAACGGGAAAAAAAGATATTATATAGTTAGTTATGTAGTGAGGATATATGGTCCAATATATCCTGAAGCAAAAATGTTTCATGGTTAAGCTGGGCTTCATTGGGCCAAAATAATCTGAGTCCTTCAGTTCAAAATTGGATGACCCACCACATACTTAGAATATTCTTTGACCAACCTTGAAGTGAGTTCAGGTTGACTTTTTAAAAATACACATATCTCCTTGAGACAGAATGCTTTCTTCTTTCTTTTTTATGGGGAGGGCATTACTACTGCTAACCTCCTTCCTTTGGCCATGCTCCAGTTAAAAATGAAGAGAAAGAAAAAGAAGGGGGGTAAAATGATCAATAAAAATAATCAGAATCACGCCAAAGAAATCCACATAGGAGCCATGTCCATAAATGTATGTCTCTTTCTGAACTTTGTGGGCATCATCTCTGTCAGGAATGGGGTAACTTGTTTCACTATATGTCTTCTAGAGACATAATTGATCATTATCTTGGTTGGAGTCATTAAAAAGTTGTCTTCTGCTCACATCATTATGCATCAATTCAAACTAGCCAGGATTATTTGAAATTGGGTTTTTTGTCATTAGTTACAGCACAATAATATTCCATTATATTGATATGCCCTAATTTGTTCAACCATTCTCCAATTGTCTAAGAAGCAATCTAAGTCATTTTTTCTTATATTCTAGGTCTTTTTTTTCCTCCTTTTCATTCCCGCTTCAGAATCAGATTTGTTTTGCCTGTAACTATGCCTTTCCTTATTTTATCATACTTCCTAAATTATTCTGCCTGCATGACATTCCCTGCTTATTTCTGTTGAATTAGATGTATTCTTTCAAGATACAATGCATGTGTGTGTATTCATGCCTCCTTTGTCCATTTCAGAGAAGAATGTTCATCTTATGCCTACTCCTTCCACCCTGTGTTCTATGTTTATATATTCTTCTCACATATATCCCAATTATGAGAAATTAAAAGTTTACTCTCTTTTTTCTTTCCCTTCTTAAAACCTTCAGACCAAAATAAATTTCTCCCAGTACTTCTTACTTAACTCTTTTAATCCTCTTTGAAAACATTAAAGTTATGAAGTCATGATTTTTTTCTTTTTCCTCTATTAGAATGTTAGCACTACATCATCCTCTGTATTCTTGTAATTACCAAAAGGATTTTAGGTTTCTAAGGTTCTCTGGACTTTTGTATTTTCATTTCAAAGTTCAGCTTTGGTCTTTTCATCAGAAATGTTTAAAAGTCCTCTCTTCCATTAAAATTCACTTTTTGCTCTTAAGGTGATACCTAGCTTTGCAGGAAATAGTATTCTTGGTTGTAAGCCTATATCTTTTGCTTTTTGGAAAACTGCACTCCAAGATCTCCTCTAATTCTTTTTTTCCTGGGCAGTGAGAGTTAAATGACTTGCCCAGGGTCACACAGCTTACTAGCTGTTTAATTCTATACTAGGTGTTTAATTCAGGTCCTCTTGAATCCAGGGCTGGTGCTTTATCTACTATGGCACCTAGCTGCCTTTCTCCTCTAATTCTTAGTAGAAGCTGCCAAGTTCCATGTGTTCATAAATTAAATTCCTTCCTACTTTGAACTGTTTATTCCCTGAAGTATTATTTGTTGCATTTGAAAGCACTGGATTTTAGCTTTTCTGTTTCTGGGAGTTTTCTTTGGGAGTTCATTTCAAGGAGTTAGCAGTGGATTATCTCTATCTTGCCCTCTTTTTCCAATACAGGTGGGCAGTTTTAATTGATCATTTCTCAAAATCATGTTTTCCTCATAGTCTAGTGATTCCTTGATTACCTTTTTTTCTAGGTCAGCTTATTTTGATATCAGTTATGTTACAATTTCTTCTTTTATCATTCTTCTGATTTTTGTTTGATCTAGACTAGTTTTCAGGGAGTTCATTTTTTGAGCAAGGTTTTCCACCTTCTCTTCTAAGTTTCTTATTTTCCTTCCAATATTTTCCCTTTTATTTCATTTTTTATCTTTTGTTTTATTTTTTCTAGACATTCTTGTAGTATGTGTAGAAAATTCATTTTTCCTTTGACTCTCTGTTTGCATTTGTTATGGAGTCAGATGTATAATTTATTTTCATCCTTTTTAAATTTTTTCTTTGATTTTTTCATCCCTCCAGCCATAGTTATTGGCTAAAAGCTTTATGACATGGAAAAGCTCCATCATCTAATACACTTTGGGGTAGAGTGGTCAGTTCTGCTTGGTCTCCCTCTGGATACTCTAAATTACTCTATTTTCTAGATGGAATACCACCTGGACCTTTGAGGTTTAGAGGTATGGATATTTGGGCCCCTCTCTCTCATCTCAGTACAGAAGACTAGGGACCTCAGTTCTGATTCCAGGCTTGAATACTGCAGTACCATTGTGCTAGTTGCTTCCACACTGATCTCTACCCATTACCACTCACGGGGACTTCTGAGATCCCCACTGTGAGACTTGTGAACCACTCTAGGGCTTTCCCAGGGAAAACCTATACTTGCTGCCTTTGGACACAGAATCTTGTAGGTTATATGTCTACCATTTCTCATGATGCTGGCTCTCCCTTTGTTGGAGAGGCACACTTTCCTATTGACCATGGGCTAATGGCAGACTTTTTGTGTTGATCTGTATTGTAAAATATGTGTGCAGGAAAATAACAAATGCTGGAGGGGGTGTGGGAAAATAGGATGAGAGAAATTATTATTTCTCTTTTCTATTAATAATTCATGATTAAATTATGATCAAGGCTTTCCCTTTTTATTTCCTGATTCAGAAAAAAAAAACCCTACATGTTATTCAGCCAGTCTCTGAAAGACATGGCGACATATAAGACTGCCCAAATACTAAGGGTACATGCTTTTCAATCTTGAGTGAGATTCCACCCAACTAGGAGATCTTATAAACAGAATCCAGTTTAAGTGGGATCTTGCCCTTAGGAAATAAGACCCTGTCTGTCCTTGGAACCTTCCATTAGAAGGGGGAGACCAATCAGTGATGTCTGGGCAGAGATGGAGTCTTTTGCCCAGATTGTTGGAGGCAGTTGA
Organism: Dromiciops gliroides; assembly: GCF_019393635.1. Taxonomy (NCBI): domain Eukaryota; kingdom Metazoa; phylum Chordata; class Mammalia; order Microbiotheria; family Microbiotheriidae; genus Dromiciops; species Dromiciops gliroides. The sequence goes on from NC_057865.1 coordinate 90,118,780, forward strand.
GTCTCATGATTAGATCATGTTCTCTGCAGGAAGAGCTGTAGATCTTTTGCCTACCTCCTCACTGATATGCCCAACCCCTTATTATACCTCCTCATTGATTGTTAACTAATCAGTTGATTTCCATCCTTAGGGACAAATTCTTTTCCAAAGGCCTTTTAAACACTTGATATCTTCCAGGAAAGGTCTTTGGTTTATGAGAGAAAACCAATGACCATTATATTAATAATCTGCTTGCCATAATTAATGAAATTATTAATTACCCAGAAAATATGCCTGTCAAATTTTTTCATATGTGACAAAGGATGATAATGTACCAGTTGGGAACTGCTCCAATCATTCTGGAGAACAATTTAGAACTATGGCAAAAAGACTAAAATGTGAATACCCTTTGATTTAGCAATACCACTACTAGGTCTGTAACCCAATGAAATTAAAGAAAAAGGAAGAAAGAAATATTTTTGTACAAAAATGTTTATAGTGGCTCTTTTTGGTAGTGTCAAAGAAAAGCAAATGGAGGGGATGCCCATCAATTGGGGAATGACTGAACAAATTGATTATGATAGAATGCTATTGTGCTATAAGAAAGTATGAGAATGAAAGTTTCAGGAAAAAATACTAGGAAGAATGAACTGATATAAAGTGGAGTGAGCAGAAACAAGAGATCATTATATGTAGTAATGATGATCAACTATGAACACTTAGCTACTCTAATCAATACAATGATCCAAGAGAATTCCAAAAGATAAATGATGAATAATGCTATATACCTGCAGAGAGAGAACTGATGAACTCTCAGTGTAAACTGAAGTATATTTTTTCACTACTCATTTTTCTTGATTTTTTGGCAACATAGTTAATAATAGCTAATAATTAAATAATATTAATGTAATTAATATCGTATTAGATAATATCTAGAAATTCAGTGACAGACTATGATTTTTAACTTTTTGTTCACTGTTTAAAAATATTTATTTTTAAACATTATTTAAAAGATTTTTTTGACTTCTAAATTCTTTCCCTGAAGCCCCTCTCCCACCCAAGTAAGGCAAATAATATGATATTAATTACATTGCTGGTATATAGCATTATTCATCATTTAGCAAACACCATAAAGAAATATTATGGTTCAAGAGAGGCCAAAATGGTAAACAATCATTACCATAAAAAATGGAATAGAAGGAAGTAGCACAGCCTAGCTACCTCCACAAATAGTGCAACAATGTTTCAAGAAGAACACTGGAATGAGTAATGATGGAAACATTTAAAGAGAAACCACAGTGGGTCATCTCTCAAAGATAAAAAAAAAAAATCAGCATGTAGTCAAATTATCAGGGAAGGGAAAATAATATAGGAATGGCCCAGGATCACAGACACAGCACCTTGGTTCCTGAGTTTAGCCAAAAGTGCAGGGATACCCCAAACTGATCCAGACTTGTCCCTGTGCCAACATTGAAGGATCTTTTAGAGAAGGCTAGTATGTTGACAGCTTCTAGACTAACTAAAAAAAGAGAGTAACAGTCATGATCTCAGACAAGGCAACAATAAAAATAGACACAGTTAAAGGAGATAAACAGGGAAACTGTATTATGCTTAAAGGTACAATAAACAATGAAATAACATCAAAAGTTGATATATCTGCACCAAATTTTACAACTTCTAAGTACTAAAAGGAAAAGTTAACTGAATTATAAAGAAAATAGAAAGGAAGCATATAAATCAGGAATCAATAAACTTCCCCCCTCAAACCTAAAAACATCTAAGAAAAAATAAGAAAGAAATTAAGAACCTGAACCGAACATTAGACAAAATAGGTATCATAAATCTCTGACAATTACTAAGTGAAAGTAGACAGGAATATACATGGTTTACAACTATGTTTGATCCCTTTACAAAAATTGATCATATGTTAAGGCATTAAAAACCTACAGAAAGGGAGGAATATTAAAAACATAATATAATGCATTAAAATTACAATGTATGAAGTGTCTTTGGAGAAATAATTCAAGCACAAATGGAAATTAACTTAATTCTAAAGAATTTGTGAATCAAAAGAGAAATCAAAGAAATAAGAAATAGATAATTTCATCAAAAATGATAACAATAAGACAAATATAACAAAATTCTAGAGATACAGTCAAAGCAGTCTTTAGGAGTTATATCTGTAAGTGCATTCATTAACAAATTAGTAAAAGAATAGATCAATTCATTAGGCATGCAACTAAAATATACATAAAAGAAAATAGAAAACATATATATATATATATATATATATCCTGAAAAATCAAAGAAGAGATTAAGAAAACATAAAATTACATTGATAAATAAAACTAAGACCTGTTTTAAAATTAATGAAATAGATAATACATTATCTAATCTGATTGTAAAAGAAGAAAACTAAACTACTAGATAAGATTTCATCCAAGAAATGGAAGAAATTCAGTAGGGAAAGTATAGTTGCTATCACTTCAATCTTCAACCTACCTCCTAATCCCTTGACACTGATTTTCCTGTAGTCATTATCTGCTGTGGACAGGGCTCTAACAAGGCTCCTGACTACTGAAAGGTGCTCTGTAAATGTTAAAACACTATATGAATGTGATTTATTATTAAACACTGCAGAAGATTCATGGAAAAGGAGACATGGGGTCAGAAGTAAATGTTTAAATGTAAAACCCACTTTGACATAAACTAACATGTAACCATGAGTCAACTATTGTACCTCTTTGTACCTCAGTTTCCTCATTGGTAAAATGAGAATAATACAATAGTAATTTCCTATGTCACACTGTGGCTTTTTTTTTTGTGGGGCAATGAGGGTTAAGTGACTTGCCCAGGGTCACACAGCTAGTAAGTGTTAAGTGTCCAAGGCTGGGTTTGAACTCAGGTACTCCTGAATCCAGGGCCGGTGCTTTATCCACTGTGCCACCTAGCTGCCCCACACTGTGGCTTTTTAAAGAGTGTTTTCTATATCTTAAATAATTACATAAATGTGGTATTATATTTATTAACTAATCTGGCATGGCCATACCAAAACAATAGACAAAGTTGTTGTAGAATGCCAGCTACAAACATCCAGGGAGCATGCAAATTTCTGGCACGTGGGGCCCGGACTAAAACCCTGGCCTTGACAGAAAGAGGCTCCCAGAGGAGAAAACTTCTGATTCAAAAAGAGAATGAGGGATACCAACCAAAATGAAAAATTTCTTGATAAGACTGGCATTCCCATGAAATTTGTTTTAAGACAGGAGTTCTAAACTTCAGGTATATGAACTTTCAAAAGCATTTATAAATTATATTTCAACAAATAAGTTTCCTTGTACTCATATGTATTCTACTATATGCATTTTTAAATATGATTCTAAAAGAAGTTCCCCAGGCTTCACTAGACTGTCAAAGATACCTTTGTCACACAAAGCAAGAACTCGTCTTCTAGTTTCTGACTAGCTTACTTTTGTTTTGATTCCCCAAGTAATTATCTCATTTTCTACATTTTATTCCTTTTTTCCCATCATAAACAGTCTCAATGTTTTTATTGTAAAACTCAACTAATTAAAATTTGAGCAAAATACAACCCAGTTAAGGAAGTATGTTGTATTAGACTAGCTATTCATCCAAAACAGAAGATTATAAAATATTCACTTCTAACATTCAGCCCCCCAAAAGCTTAAGAATTCTCACTTCAAGGCCAGAATATATGGCTTTCCCGAGGAAGAAACTAAAACTTGTTGGAGGAATGAAATTATTTAGTGGTCCCCATAGAGACTGGACCTTATATAAAAAAGGATGTATTTCTTTTTCTAACAAGCAGAGGGTTCCAAAAATATGAAGAAAAAAAAAAACAAACCACAACTGAGTAGGTCTAAGGCTCTTAAGATAAAGTCTCTTCATTTGTCTTCTATTCTTTCCAAATTATCCCCATGGAACTATCCAGAGTAGTGAATTGCTTCAGTCTTAACTGATCTGAACCAATGAACTAGGTTTCTCTGCCTCTGGAACTATATCTTGCTCTCCTGATTTTGATAACTACTGATACCAGCCATTTATAATAATCTATATGATGTCTGATGTCCCTTACACTTAAAATAGATACCTACTTCTCCTGCTAGCTGTTCAAATGCCCCACCCCTTCTTTTAAGGCCCAACTCAATTCCTACTCCTTCAAGAATTCTTTCCAAAATTCTTTCCAAAACAAAGAGGATTACTTTTCAAATTTCTCAAAGTAATTTGCATAATCCTCTCCTTTACTCTTCTTTTGAATGTCCTGGTCACAAAGTCATACCTAAGTTTGTATCCTTACAACTCACCACCATACTTTGCACATAGCAGGTAATTAATAAATGTTTGTTGTATTTAACTGAATTGAATTGTCTCCTGTGCCTGTTGTCTGGGCCAACACAAAGCTTAATTTAAAGTAGGTATTATGTTTGCTGTCTGATCTAACCATGTTCTAAAGCAATGATACCAAACTCAAATAGAAATGGTGGCCACTAAGCCATATGTCAGTATCTCTATGATCCACATACTGACATAGTTTTGAAGTGCAATATGATCTATATTCTGGTATTTTATTTATTTTGCTCAATATTTCCCAATTATATGTGACTCAGATTCATACAGCAGTCAGGAATATTGTGGTCTACCTGCAGTTCATGGACTATATTTTTGATACATTTACTCTAAATCAGTAGTTCTCAAACTTTTTGGTCTCTGGATCCCTTTATACTTTCGCAAATTATTGAGGACCCCCTAAAAAGCTTTTATTTATGTAGATTATATCTAGTCATATTTACTATATCAAAAATTTAAATGTCTTGGAATTATTATGAAATATTTTGACCTTGCAGATCCTCTATTAAGTTTCTGGAGACCCTTAACCATCCCTGAATCACACTTAGAAAACCATTGCCCTAGACTGCCAGCCAGTCCAGTAGCATAGCATGGTTATCAGCAGTTGCAACATGTTAGGGATTACACTTTTTTAAATAGAAGCCAACAAAAACAAAACAGTCAAAAAAAAAAGGGGGGGGAGGGGGCAGCTAGGTGGCACAGTGGATAATGCACTGACCCTGGATTCAGGAAGACCTGAGTTGAAATCCAGCCTCAGACATTTGAATCTTACTAGCTGTGTGACCCTGGGCAAGTCACTTAACCCTCATTGCCCTGCAAAAAACAAACAAAAAGGTCATTTGAAATTCTTGAAATTCTTATCCAGTCTTTTTTTTTTTTTTTTGGTGAGGCAATTGGGGTTAAGTGACTTGCCCAAGGTCACACAGCTAGTAAGTGTTTAAGTGTCTGAGGCCAGATTTGAAATCAGGTACTCCTGACTCCAGGGCTGGTGCTCTCTTCACTGTGCCACCTAGTTGCCCCCTCTTATCCAGTCTTAATTATCACTTTTAATTAGCATGAAAGCCAACTTTCTAAATTATGCCACATTATTAGTGTGAATGTATACATCCTCTGAAGGTGTTATTTGGGCTACCCATTTCAAGTCATCTTCTTTCTCCATAAAGTGTTCCCCAAGCATCACTAGTGATCCCTCCTTCCTTTGAAACAACATGGCATAGGAGGTCAGCAACTAGAAATCAGTTAAATCTGTTTTGGAATGCTTCCTTAGACACATGCTAGCTATATGATTTTGGTGAATAATTTAACCTCTCTAGGCCTCAGTTTCTTCATCTGTAAAATAAGACAGAGGTGGGACTCTATGATCTCCAGGTTCTTTTCCAGATCTAAATCTATGACCCTATATGATCCTTATCCTAAAAAGTTCAATATACTCCATTTTTTTGTCCCCCATTTGGCAATTAGCCCATGCCACCTTTTATTACTCATTGCTTTTTATGTATATGTCCTGTCATCCCAATTGTAAGCCCCTTTGAAGGTAAGTTCTATATGTTAGATTTCTGAGTAGCTCCAGTATCTACATGCACAGTGGGTGTTCCGAAGCTTCTTGATAATGACAGTAATTAATGATGGTATAATTTGGCATTGGGTATTCCATCGTATCAACTCTTCTTACATAAAGAATTTACAAGTCCTGTTTTTCTTCCTTCCCTTCTGGTCTGTCTAGATTCGGGGCCTTAGTACGTTGCACATCAATACATCAACAAGAAAATAACTAGACACACCAAAGCGCAGCTCCGAAAATGTAATTATGTAATCTTCTGGCAAACAAATAAACCCCTGGCTAATGCAGAGCTTGTTTCCTAAATGTTTTTGCTCCTTTCTGCCCAGAGCAGGCTCATAGATAAATATTGAGTGTGCCAGGAAGTTACTTAATTATTCATAGACTAAACTTTTAAAGTCATAACTGGGAAAGACAATCTCCTTGAATTTACCTACTTGCCGAAAGCCATGTGTTATTCATTGGAGCGGAGGAGGTTTTTCATATTCCTCTTATTTACCTGTCAGTAGTTAAGTCTCCAGGTGGAAGAACTGGTAATGCATTTTGAAGCAGCTTAATTTTATCCCCATAGATGTCTTCATTAAGCCAAAATGCAAATGATTCTAGCCCATCACTATTTGGTGTGAGATTTTGGTATGCCTCTATTTTTAAAGCTGGGAAGGCCATTTTATGCAGCCTGGGCAAAGTTTGAAAATTCTGCCCCCTGCCGATTACTGTCCACTGGAGGCTTAGAGATGTCTCTGTAACACATGCAGTTTCATTTATTCAAAATGAGACAGTTATGTGCCACAGAAAATATTATTTTCTGACATTAAAAGTAGGCACACATTAAAAAATAATAATTTGAAGTGCTTCTCATTGTACCCCCAGGCAACTATGTATCTAATAACCAGATCTGGAAAGGACCTTAGAGCTCACAAAATCTAACCCCTCACTTCACAGTGAGGAAGCTGAAAGGGAAGATCAGCAAGATGTTCCCTCTCTTAGAAAGGAAGAGAACAGTGAATAAGCAGCAGGACCAGACTCTAAGCCCAGGGTCTCAGACTCCAAATCCAGTATTTTTCCACTTTACCATGACTGTTTACCTTCCCTACATTGGTCTTGTTTTGGAAAACATATAGTTGTATTGGTTAATTTACAATTATTTATTGAGAGCCAACTATGTAATGAGGACTCTGGATACATGGATATGTCATTTAAATGTCTAAATACATTTCCATTAATAGGTATATATGTGTACAACATAGAAAGACTCATAGATGTGGCTAGGTGCCACAGCAGATAGAGAGCTGGACCTGGAGTCAGGAAGACCTCAATTCAAATACTGTCTCATACATTTACTAGCTCAGTGACCCTAGGCAAGTCACTTTACCTCTGTCTGCCTCAATTTCCTCATCTATAAAATGGGGATAATAATAGCTACCTGCATCCAACAATTGTAAGGATGAAATGAGATGATATTTTAAAGCATTTTATAAACCTTAAAATACTATATAAATGCTAGGTTTTGTTGTTGTTTTATTTTTACGAGTATTGTGATTATCATTATTAGAACACAAACAATCCCAAAGGCATTTATTAACTGTCCATCAGTAGCAAATCAGCAGCTATTAAGTACCTTCTGTGTGCCAGGTACTTAATATGTGATATATGCTTGGAAAGTTTCCTCAGAGGAGATGGCACATGAGGTGAACTTTGAAGAAATGTAGGGATTTTAAGAGATGAAGGGAAGAAGGAAGTACATTCTAGGCATGAGAGAAAGATTATGGAAAGGCATGGAGGTAAAAGATGGAGGGATAAGTTCAGGATAGTAAGTAGGGCAATTGGTTGGAATGTAAAGTTCATGAATAGAAGAAATATGAAAAAGTTTGTTCAAAATAGACTGAACTAGCTTTCAGGAAAATTGAAAGGCCTAGCTAAGGAATTTGCATTTAATTCTAGAAGCAAAAAGAGAGCCATTGATGGTTCTTAATCACACAGGTGATATGGTCAGACACACACTCTAAGAAAATTTTATTGGTAACTGTGTGAAGGATGGGTTAGAGAGGAAGTATACTGGAAGATGGGAGTCTAATTAGGAGACTTCTATAAAGAATGAGGGCTAATGATGGCCTGAAGTAGGGTCATTGTTATGTGTGTGATGGGAGAGAAAGGGATGGATGAATATGTTATACAAGTAGAATACATAAGAAAGGGCAACTGGTTTGAATATCTGAAGTGAGTGAGAGGGAAGAGTTGAGAATGATGGGAAAGTTACAATTCCAGGATGAATGTGTTGCATAGTCACTTTTCAGTGATATCAGCCTACCCAAACCCTCTAAAGGGTATCTAGTCGCCTCTCTGAGTTTGGAGCAAAGATTTTGTGAAGCCAAAGTTATGAAATATATACCTGGGTTGATGAGTTTCCCTTCTACTTCAAATGAAAACCAGTACTGGCTCACCTGAACTGTTTGCTGCTAATAAAGTAAGGAAGAGAAGATAGTGAGCATAACTCAGTATATCATAGTTTCCTTACAAATTCCACAATGTACAGATGATGGGTCTGCAGACATGCCATCTTTATAGAGGGAGAATTGAATGTTGGTCCATGGAGGAAGCATCTGGAAATCATATAAATGTTCCCCATCTAAAGAAGGAAGAAAGATTATTACTTTGGGTATACACATATTTTCTACCCTTCGAGTATCTTGAATCCTATATCATTAGGGCAAATATGTGGTATTCTAAACCAACTGCTAAGCACAGTTCCTGCTACATGGTAGATATTTAACAAATGTGTATTGACTGAGTGGTTAAATACCTGAATCCTTAAGCCTTCGCTTTTTGGCTTTGGGGTGGTTCTTTTTATAAAGCTCATAAAGGGCTATAATAACATATTTCATAAGAGAGCAAAGTTGTGCTTCCCATTCATCATGATTTTGCCCTTCGTGGAAATTATATCCCAAACAAGGCTCCATGAAGCACTCAGAAACCTCCTTCCTGTTGGACTTTCTACATAAACTATTACAGACTACATGATGCATTCTATGGAGGAAGGTCAAAGAATTTCAGAGCTATAAAGGACACTTGAGAGATCATCTAGTACCAATCCCATAATTTTAAGGAAGGAAAAGTACAGACACAGAAAAGTGAATTCAAGGTCACACAGAATAGTGGCATAGCCATAATTAGAACCCGGTTCTTCTGACTTCCAGTCCTGTGTCCCTTACATTGCACCATAGTGTTTTAATAGCAATTCACAGATTTTACTTCATGCTTTACAAAATTCTGTCTTTTTCAATTTGTCTCCATCTTTTCCCACCTTTCTACTTTCCATTCTATCCTATGCTCGCCTTGAATTCTATCACGTTTGCATGTTCAGGCCTTTTCTCAGAATTTCTTTGTCCCAATTCCAACTATAATAATCTCTAGTTATCATAAAATCTGTTCCTGCTCCCATCACAAGACCTTCCAACCTTCTGATGCCAAGTTTCCAGAGGCAGACAACACTGCCTCTCAGTGGCCAACATTCAATACTACAAATAAACAAGTCTATTCGGCATTATCCTCTATAACAAGTTAGGGATTGAAAAAGAAATCAACCCCCATGGCTTTTTTTTTTTCCACACGGGACTTAGAAAGAGGAAGATAAAGCCATCCCCAAGCAAAATTATAAAGTCGCCAGTTTGACTTTAAGATCTCCAGTTCTCCTGGGGCTTCTCCTTCTTTTGTGACACCTTCAAAACCCCCTAACCCCTTCAGGCTCTCAGTACTCTTCTGCTCCACCTCATATTTCACCTCTCCTCCCTTAAAAAAAATGCTCACATAAATGACATGAGAACAGTCATTTACTCCTTAGTTTTCACTGAATTCTCCATATTACCCTGTATCAGGGAGTATTTCCTTTTTATCAGTATCAAATCCCTAAACTGAATTTAATTGAAAGAAAAACTGTTGGGGTGGGGCAGAAAAGGAGAGATTCAGTACATAAGAGCCTTAACCAACTCCTTGTAGTTCACCATGTAGTCAGTCCCCTATTCTATGAACTCATAAGGCCAGACCTGGAGCAGAGCCTAGGAAGAAAGAGGCCTATAGAAACTGCATTCCATTTCATCAATCAGGGAATTATGGAAGCATCACTCCTTCCTGGTAGCCATTATGTGTATGTGTTTTTGGTTTTGGTTTTGGGTTTTTTTGGTGAGGCAATGAGGGTTAAGTGACTTGCCCAGGGTCACACAGCTAGTAAGTGTCAAGAGTCTGATGTCAGACTTGAACTCAGGTCCTCCTGAATCCAGGGCTGGTGCTTTATCCACTGTGCCACCTAGTTGCCTCTGGTAGCCATTATGTGTGAGGCATCCATGAGCCTCTTTTCCCAATTTTCCTGCTCTCTGCAGGCTGTCTACTGACCCTTATTAATGCATGAATTGATAAGGCTTAGGGTTATGACCTAATATATATGCCTGTTTTTATAGAGGACTTTCAAAGATTGAAAAGCTTTTAGCCCATCCAGGTGAAAGTGTTTCTCAAGATAGGATTTCAGGTATCCAAGCAAAAGAGTGGGGTGTTAGGTTGAGAGGCAAAGCCCTTCCTAGCACACTTCAAATCATACCACAAGATACCAATTCAATCTACTCATAAGATCAGTTCATGACCAAGATAAATCTCTTTTGAAATTGCTTTTAGGGTTATATTAGGAACCACATGAGAAAATCATAATCATTACCTTATAGTCATGCCTTAGTGTTTTACTCAGAAATGCATAATCTACCTTGATCACGTACATTATTCACAAGACTTGGCTCCAAATGACTCTCAGCTATTTCCAAAAGTCAAATCCTCTCCCAAGAGATGAAGGTTTCTCATCAATGAGGATATTCAAAAGAAAGTGGCAGACAATTAACAAAAATAAAACTCCAAAAGAACTCCTGACAAGTCATTTGTGAATGAATAATCAGAATACTCTTTTTAGAGACCAATTATCTGTTTTCAACCATGTTCCCTTTTGGAATTTTAGAATCATTAAATTTCAGAGTTGGAAGCAATGACAGAGATAAAGACATAAGAAATTTTGGAATTAAAAGGAACCTCAGAGATCATGCAGTCCAAAACTTTCATTTTAAAAACGAGAAAGAAAAATGAGATGAGAATCTAAATGGTTTGTCTGAGGTGACTCTGGTGGAAAACAACAGAGTCACAACCAAAAGCTGTGCCTTGTGACTTGGCCATTCAATGATATTCCCCAAGTGTCTGTCCTGTCTTTGCTTGAACCCTTCCTGGTGACAAAGAATTCAGCACCTCCTGAGTCAGTCCACTCCATTTTTTGGACACTTTTAATTGTTTGGGTTTTCTTCCTTATGTTGAGCTGTCACTGGTTTCCCTCTAGCTTTAACATGGAAACCTCTGGAATGCAGAACATGTTTACTAACTCCTTCCCAAAATAGCCCTTTAAATATTTAAAGACAACTATCATGTTCCCTTTATATCTTCCCTTATTCAGGATAGATGTCTCTAGTTCTATCAGTCAAGCCTTATATGATAGGATTCAAGTTCTTTCAAGATACCACTTTCTCTATTCTGGGCTATATTATGGAATTATGCCTCTTTCCTTAATCATTATAAGAAAAGGGAGCAAGGGGTCAAGAGCTACTGTATAGCTTGTAAATATTTTCAAATCTGCTTGATTGCTATGGTAACCCTTTTCCCTTTTATGAAGCATTTTCTCTAGTGAAAACAAGTCATCTAAAAAGTTAGAAACACTGCAAAAACAGGAGAAGAATGAGGCAAACCCTCCTCCTCCTCTTTCTTATTAGCCACTAATTCATTTCTCTGCTCCCCAAGGACTGAGATATCACAACCAGTACAAAATCATAAGGAAAAGAAAAAAATGGGCTTCAAAATATTACAAAGACATCTTCTGGGCAGAATGAGAAGTAAGAACCATCTGAGGGCAACTATAACTTGTAGCCTGGCATCGTTTCTGTGATCACAATTGCTCAATTATTCATTGTTTAAAAGTGTAATTAGCCTGCCTTTGATAGTCCTGGTCTCATATCCTTCTCACACAAGAATTCTTTAATGGAAGAAATTTACTGAAATTCTAATCAATAAAACCCTAATCATGCTGCTCTACTATTTTGTGAATATAATTTAAGATTCTAGAAAAATCACTTTTTCAGAGCTTGGAGAATTTCAGAATATTCAGCCTCAAGGAGCTTCTTTTTGTTAAGATATTTTTTTGGGGGAAGGATTGGATTATTGACTTTTTGATGAGATGAAGAGGAGACTAGAATCAGTCATAAAAGTTACACCTGAAAGGGTTCACCTATCCTAACCATTCCATTTTATAAGGGAAGTAATTTGTCCAAATCCAGGGTGTGAACTCAGGTCCCTCTTGACTCTTGGTTTTTTGTTTTGTTTTGTTTTGTTTTGTTTTGGTTTTTGGCAAGGCAATTAGGGTTAAGTGACTTGCCCAGGGTCACACAGCTAGTAAGTGTTAAGTGTCTGAGGCTGGATTTGAACTCAGGTGCTCCTGACTCCAGGGCTGGTGCTCTATCCACTGCACCACCTAGCTGCCCGCCCCCACCTTGACTCTTAATGCAAAACTTGTTCCATACCACCATCCTAATGGGCTAGGGCCAAAACATATTTCATTTCTTTGGGGAGGTAAGTCATTGGGATTTCTACGAAATAAATCCTGGGACAGGCATCACCCAGAGCAAAACCACACAGTTGAAGGTGAAAAGGATCAAGTTCATAATTATTGTTGTCAGGTCTTTAAAAAGTCAAATTATAGGAGACCACCATCTCCCTGAAAAATGAATCTTTTACTGAATAATTTATCCCTAAAATTGTCCTTTCAAAACAATCCAGTCTATTTTGAATAAAATTCTCAATCCCTTCAGCTTCCAGTTGTCCCATACAACTGAGATCAGTCTTCTTTTAGCCTGGACTTTTACCTGGATAAGTGATGATAATCATTGCCTGCCAAACCAGATATGAGGCCTCATCTCTTTCTGTAATTATGCCCTCCCCCATTTTCCCTACAAAAGGACAGACCCCAGATAACAAACTAGTCAATTTGGACCTCTTTAGTTCTGACTTCCTCCCAAGACTGGCCCAAGTAAAGGCTCTCCACAGACATTGTTCTGCTAAGAGTCATGTGGCTTTTATGGGAGGTTAGCTGTTTTTACCTCTAATTAGGTTTTGTCTCCTCTTCCTTTTTCTTGTTTTTGACTTTGTACTACCTCCCAAGAAAACTTGAATATATTCGAGCATCCTCCCGTTACCACATTTCTGCTTAATATACACTGCAGTGATGCCCAGCCACAATGTCAAATTCTTTGAAAATGATGTGGCCCCATAAGTAGTAATTAATAAAAGCTAACATAGTAACTACTCTGTGCCAAGAACTTTACTAAGTGCTTCACAATCATTACCTTATTTGCTTTTCACAACAATCATGGGAGGTAGATACTATTATCTCCATTTTACAGATGAAGACATTGAGGAAACCAGACTTTAAGTCACTTGGCCAGAATTACATAGCTGGAGGCAGCTAGGTGGGGCAGTGGATAAAGCATGGGGCCTAGATTCAGGAGGACCTGATTTCAAATCCTGCCTCAGACACTTGACACTTACTAGCTGTGTGACCCTGGACAAATCACTTAACCCTCACTGCCTGTCCACCAAAAAAAAAAAAAAAAAGGATATCAGAGGTTGGATTTGAACCCTGACTCCAGGCCCAGTACTCTATCCACTGAATCACAAATGAAAAATAATTATTTATTAGTGGGTATGAGGGTCCTTCTCTGTCTCTATCACCTCTATTCCTCCAAGTTACTCAATACAATGTGTCACTATGAGACTTTTTGCTCAGGATTTGCACAAGGCAGTAAAGTATCCTCTCTAAAGTATCACAACAGACCTTGATTTATAGAGAAGTGACCCATTCAATTGTATTTCAAATGCACTATTATAGTTAAATGATTAATTTGAAAGGTATTTCCATTTTTACATTTAAACTTGCAAAATATCTCTAATAAGCATTATGTAGGCATAAATGTAAAATGTTCATGTAACATCAAGCCCTGAAACTTGATAACAATTAGGGCTGTACAGAAGTAGAGTGTGGTGGACAAAGCTTTCCATTACTAAAGGTCATTAAACAGAAGTTAGGCGAACACTTGGAGATCTTGGTACAAGATGGACCTTTACAAATCCAAAGGACTTTTCCAGATCTCTAGATCTGGCATTTGGAGATGCCAAAAGTCTTAGGTATTCAAGCTGTTACAAATTGTGGAGGATTAGCTAAACTATAAGAAGGCATGGAGCACACCAGCCATTTCTGTGTCTGAGGAAGTAGCAGACAGCCTCTTGGCAGACTAGAAGACAATTAGCCTGGTATATCTGCAATGCACATCAATGAATAAGAACAGAACATTTTCAGAAGAGGAAACACAGATTGCTAATAATCACTTGAAAAGGTGTTCAGCCTCACTGATAATCAAAGAGACACAAATTAAAATGACCTTAAAATACCACCCCACACTCATCAAATTGCCAAAACTAACATAACAAAATGGTGTCAGGATCATGGAAAATCAGACTCATTTATTCACTGCTGGTGGAATTGTCAATTCATAGATGACTTCTGAAGAGCAATTTGGCAACATACAATAAAAGTTCTGCAAAGAACCATACCCCTTTACCCAGATTAATGGAATCAAAACTACATTTGCCTAACAAAATATAAAACTGCTATATGTTGGGGCATCTAGGTGGCACAGTAGATAGAGTACTGGCTCTGGATTTAGGAGTACCTGAGTTTAAATCCAGCCTATGACACTTGACACTTACTAGTTGTGTGATCCTGGGCAAGTCACTTAACTGTCATTGCCCTGAAAAAAACAAAAAACAAAAAAAACCCTACCATATGTTAAAATAGATTTTTTTTAAAAAATGCATTCATACTTTTGCTGTACTTCTGGCAGAGGTGCTTCACAAGGGGTTATGCACCTCATAAGACAGTAGATAGGCTGGACTATGGCTTTCATGGCTATTGAAACAAGCAAAGTTATTTCCTTCCTCCCCTGCTCCCTGGACTTTAAAGCTCAAGGTTGTATAAAAATTAATTTACATGGAATTGCTTAAGATTATTGATTAGCTCCTTTAGTCAGCTTCCAGCAATTTAACAGCCTACTCCTTAAAAGAATGCAACAATAAAAAAGCAATATGTCTACTACCATTGAGCCAAGACTCATGCCAACATAGCCTTATGATTTATGAAGATATTTGTTTTGTTTTGTTTCAACACGGCCAAGTTGTTTGGGGTTTTTGAGGGGTTTGTTGATGTTGTTGTTGTGAGGTGATTCTGTACAGGATTTTTGTTTCATGAGGATTCTTTAGTCAAGGAAACATTATAGCTGGAATTTACAGAAGGAAGGGGAAAGTTGTTTCTCTGAGTGCTTTTATACTGAAGGACACAACTGAACGAGTCAACAACAGCAATAAATGTACAAAGTCCTGTACTAAATGTTGGAGACAAAACCACACACACACAAAAAGCCACTGTCCTCAAGTAGCATACAGTCTATAGGAAAAATAAAAACTGAAGCTTTCAAAGTATTTTACACAATCTCCTTTGGCCCTAACAATAGCTTGGGGAAGTAGTACTACAGTATTAGGATTCCCATTTTGCAGACAAGCAAACTGGAACTAAGTGACTTGTCCATGATCATTCTGCTAATGATATATCAGAGCATGGGATTCAAACACGCCTCTCTTGTTTTTGCCTGTTGCTTCTGAAATTATAACAAGAGACTGTTCAAATAATGACCATTCCATGGAAGCTGCTTTCCTCAACTTATTTTTAGTCTGTAACTATCTTTCCTCGAGGTATTTGTGTAGTTATTTATGTATTTTATATTAGATATAAATCAGACCCAGAAAAACAAATGTATATGTCTTTGATGACTTATCTCCCTAGCTTGGTGCATTGATCAAGACATCAAAGAGAAGACATTATTTTTTCATAAAAGCTGGAAGAGGGTATGAGCCAAGAAATCATTAAAATAATGTCGGCTCCTCAACTAACACAGACACTCAAGTTTCTAACCCTTTGAAGGCTAGTCTGTCACCTGTCTCCTGCCCCTTTCTCTTTTTTTTTTTCCAGTAATGGAGAATAAGGTAAATTGAGATACATAATTTAATAGCAGTAAGCAGTCTAGCGAAGGATACTGGGGTTTGCATGGCAATGACCTTTCCTTTTCTCATTCATTCGACGAATGAGACTTGAAGTTTCTCTTTTCTCTATAAAAATCAAGAGTTCAGGTCATCATGTGTTTTTTGATAAAAGCATGGGACCTTTATTTTAATTGAAGATTAACAGAAGTTTCTCTCCTTGAAGACTGGGACGCCACTGCTGATTTTCTTGATTGAGACTTATATCATAACCCAAAGGATGTTCCTTTGGGATTTCTTTCTATCAGTAGAAGCACCTGAATCTTTTGTCTCCTTTCTCTACTGTTACTCATCCCTTTCCATATTGCACACCTACTGTTTACTTTCTCTTCTATTCCTATGCTGATGAACAATACTAAAGGAAGTCACACAACTCTGATGCCTAGGATAACTGCCCATTTTTATTTTTTTTTTGGTGAGGCAATTGGGGTTAAGTGACTTGCCCAGGGTCACACAGCTAGTGTCAAGTGTCTTAGGCAGGATTTGAACTCAGGTACTTCTGAATCCGAGGCCGGTGCTTTATCCACTGCGCCACCTAGCTGCCCCCTACCCATTTTTTTAAACCTAATTTCAAGCAGGTATTCACTACTGCATGGAAAAGCTTTTACTCTTCCTTGGCTGACCCCCTATCATTGCACTTTCTACCTTATCTGTTCCAAACCTTTTCTACTCTTCTTAAGTCACCTATGTCAAACCCACTTTGTAAGGATAGGACCATACCTCATATATTAGAGAAAATATTAGCACATCTTTATGATCTCTTTCTCTGTCCTGATTTTAATACTCAGATCTCCTCAACTTCATTTCCAGTTTTCCCCTCCTTTGCTCCAGTCGTATAGGAGGTGGCTGGCCTCCCTCCTGAGGCAAAACTTTCTATTTTTGCTCTTGACCTTAACTGCTACCCTCTACTCCGAGATATTCCCCTCCTTGATCATCATCATTTTATCCCCTGGCTTCTTTTCTGCTGCCCATGAACATGCCTAGATCCCCTCCATATTAAAAATAAAAACAACCCCTTATTATTCCATCAACCCATCATTCTATTTAATGGGTGTCAAACGCAAACTGCAACTTCTTGTTGTACAAGCTTAAAATGAATCTTACATAGCTAAATAAAATGCTAAGTATGGTTTTTACACCTTTAACCAAATTTTATAGTTATTTGGACCTCAGGCCATTTGCAGACCCCTGCTGTATTACTCTTCCCTTTCCTTTAATTCCTGGAGGGGGGCAGGGGCAGGTGATAGCTGCCTACACTACTCATTGCCTCTATTTTTCCACATCCTACTGAATTTTAATCCCTTTGAAATCTAGTTTATGACTACACTACCTGGCTGAAACTGCTTCATCCAAGGTCACAAATGATTCATTAATTACTACTGCCTTTTGTCATCTCTCATCTTTCTTGACCTCTGTAATATTTGCGATATTAATCAATCTGTGCTTCTGGATACTATTTTCCCTGGGTTTTCCTAACATTGGTCTCTCCTGATTCTCTACCTATCTCTCTATTTCTTCTCAGGGGTCCTTTGCTGGATCTTCATTGATGTCCTACTTCCCTGTGAATCAGTGTACCCTAGGACATTGTTTCAGATCCTCTTCTTTTTTCTCTCCATACTCTCTGTGTGGTCAGGCATAAACTTCCATGCATTTAGTTTAATCTCTAAGCAGATGACTGAAAAATCTACCTATTTATCCCATATTTCTCCTGAATTTTAGTTATACATCAGTAGCTGCTTTCTGGCTATCTTTACCTGGATGTCTCATTGCCATCTCAAATTCAAGACATTCAAAATATAATTTATCTGTGTTAAGATCAATTTTGTAGTAGACTTTCCAGCTGAGATTTTCCAGCTGAGAAAGGACATCTAAAGAACCTGAGACTTATCTGCAACCATGCCTGAGACCACACCCAGAATACAGAGATGCATCAAGATGATGTCCCAAGAATCATCTGGAGATGAAACTTCCAGTGACTTCAATGGACAGTTTCCTTTTTGTTTCCCTTTTCCCTGTTGCACACATTATTTGTAATGTCTACCCCCTAAAGAGAACTACCCCCTTTAGTTTTGTCAATGTATCACTCAATTTTTTCTTTTATTTTCCTTTACATTGTTAATCATCATAAGCCTCATAGTTAAGAACCCTTTGTAAAGTAGTTTTAATATTAGTTATTGCTTCATTAAGGAAACATTAGTTTCTTAATGAAGCACATGGGGGATTATGAGAAAAAATTATTAATAATGAGTTTTTTGGGAGAACCCACCACCACCACCACCACCAGGGTTAGCTCAGGAACCTTATCCGGTCTCTTTCAGAGCCTACCCAAAGGTACAATCAGACTAGCTCAGTGAAGAAAAGGGATTAAAACCACACCTATCTGAAAGTGCCTTTGTCCTCAGGGGGTCTGTCTCTGAACTAGACCCTGATGTCAGCATCATAAAACTCATTTTCATATGGGCCACCCTCAGGTTTCATCAACCAATGGAATTGAATGATTCTAGCCAATTAGCTTTCATTAGTGTGTAAGAGCCACCTCTATCAGAAGAGTAAAAAGACAGAACAGGAGGTAAATGCCACTCTGGGTCACATGCTAGGCAAGGAAGGCTGTCTGGTAGCTGAACTCTCTCCTCTTTAGGTAAGGGCTTCTGAACTCTGCTTGGAGCCATGTGATCTCTCTTTTAGAGACAATATGCTGCTGGGGGGTGGGGGGGTTTCGGCTTGTGTTAAATGTGGTCAATGCTCACCTAACATTTAATATGATTTAACAAATGCTTACTACCATATATATATATATATATATATATATATATATATATACACATATATATATATATATATGTATATGTGTGTGTCTGTGTGTCTGTGTATGTATGTACGTGTGTGTGTATATAAATATATATATATATATATATGCGCATGTATATGTGTATAACTTATCATCTTCTTTCCCTCCTCTCAAAAGGACACACTCACTCTTCTCTATACCTTTCCCATAATTGTTGAGGGGCTCTACTATCCTTCCAGGTACCCAGGTTGACATAACTGTAATCATCCTCAATTCTGGACTCTTTTTTTAGCACCCATAGCTATATAGTTGCCATATATTGATATGATCTCATACTAATTGCTTTTTCTCCACTCACACAACCTCCATCCTAATTCAGACACACTCCTATTCAGAGACTTTATAATACCTTCCTGATCATTCTTCCTGCAACCACTTTCTCCTCTTTTCTTTTCTTTCTTTTAATCTTTCTTTTTTTCCCCAGGAGGCAATTGGGGTTAAGTGACTTGCCCAGGGTCACACAGCTAGTAAGTGTCAAGTGTCTGAGGCCAGATTTGAATTCAGGTCTTCCTGACTCCAGGGCTAGTGCTCTATCCACTGTGCTACCTAGCTACCCACTGTTTCTCCTCTTTTCACCCCATCCAATATACAGCAACCAAACTGATATTCCTAAAGCAGATTTTAATTATGACACTTCTGTTCTAGAAGCTTTAGTGTCTCACTATTGCATCGAAGATAAAATTCAAATACTTTTACCATTTAAAACCCTTTACTGTTTCCAATCTACATTTTTAAAGCATTCCTACA
The DNA here is from genome assembly GCF_019393635.1 of Dromiciops gliroides. Classification (NCBI taxonomy): domain Eukaryota; kingdom Metazoa; phylum Chordata; class Mammalia; order Microbiotheria; family Microbiotheriidae; genus Dromiciops; species Dromiciops gliroides. Next base: position 90,138,498 of record NC_057865.1, read on the forward strand.
TTACTCCCCCATCACCCACACTACAGTCCAGCCAAACTTGCCCACTTGCATTTCCCCACAAGTGATAGTACATTTCCCAGTTCTGCATCTTGGTATCATCTATTCTCCATTCTAGGAATATTATCCCTCTGTATTAACCTCTGCCTTTTGGAACCTCTACTTCCCTTCAAAATTCAGCTAAAATTCAACATCTTACATTTTGATCCCCTGTGTTGTGAATACTTACCCCCACCCCTCTCTCTTTGCCTTGACATTTGATACTATGTATATTATATTTACTTATCAATGTACTATAGTTTCACCCCAGTAATATGCATGTTCCTTGAGGGCAAGAATTGTTTTCCATTTTTATTTTCATACCCCTGCCATTTAGAACATATTAGGTGATTAATAAATGGTTGTAAAAGAATTTATTTTAATTCATCAGTATTATGATGTCTAATGTGATTATTGAGGTCTGTATACCTTCAGATCTCTTTACCCAATATTAAAAAAAAATACTGGCAACATTAAAATGGATATTTTACTATATAGAATTTGTGACAGGAAAAAAAACCTGGGAGGCACTATATATTAATCAAAAATAATAATATTGCATTTATACATTCTTTATAATGTTTACATTTTAAAATTTCATCATTTACTTTCTTTTGTTCATCTCTTCAAAAGCTATTAGTGAAGTTGGATAAGAATTATAATTTTCATTTTACAGTGGTCAAGAAAGGTTGTGACTTGCTACTGGCAAGCCAGACCAAGAGCCAAGATTTCCTAAATGCTACTTTAATGTTCTTTCCAAGGTATCTTGCTACCATTTGGGGCAGCTAGGTGATGCAGTAGATAGAACACTGCCCTAAAGTTGGAAGAACCTAAGTTCAAATATGACCTCAAATACTTACTATCTGTGTGACAGTGGGCAAGTCACTTAACCCTACTGGGGCCATCTCCAGTTGTCCTGATTTATATCTTGCTACTGGACCCAGATGGCTCTGGAGGGGAGAGTGAGGTTGGTGACTTTGCACAGCCCTCTGTCACTTAAATTCAATTCTCTGCAAGTCATGATGTCACCCTGATGCCATAGTCCTCTTCAAGAATGAAAGATAAAAACAGCTACCATTTTAAAGTTGGTAACCATGAAACATGATGCTCATGAAACTGAACAAATAAACAATCCCTAGATTCTTTTGTACATGCCATTTAGAGGTAAGTCAGATTAGAATGCACACCTGTATCATTATCATTTCTTGCGTGTCACTAGTTATTCTGTTTCTGTCATCTTGTCCCCTCTCCTGTGGAATGGGTCATCTCATTCCTTATATGAGCACATATTTGACTGACCCTAGGTTCAAGACTGGATAGAGAGAAAAGAGAAGCCAAAATAGTGTTGAGAGAAGAGGAAAACTGAAAGGAACCTAAGGACTGAAGGTCATGACAAAGGCAGAGTACAGGCATGCAAGTTTTAAGGGAATGGGAAAGATGGACATAGAAGATTAATAGTTCCAAATGATAATGATGCCTAAGGCTTGATAATCTTAGGGGAGAGCTAAAGTGACCTAGAAGTGGAAGTCATAAGAGTTCAATAAACTATGAGGACAGAGTGTTACAAGGGTCATTAATAAAAACCGACAATTATAAAGCATGTTTCCTACTACACTTACATTATGTGAATGAGTAAAAATCAATTTGCACAGTTACCAGGAACCCATCTATCTCAGGAAGTTTGCAAAGTATTTTACATAGAGTATTTTGCTTTAGCCTCACAACAAATGAGTGATTTTGGCACTAAAAAAATATTGTCTCCTTTTTACGGATAAATTAACTGAGGCTCTCTGAAGTTAGTGACTGGTTCAAGATCACATAAATGTCAGAGAAGGAATTTGAACTCATATTTTCCTGATTGTAGGTCCAGTATTCTTTCCATTATGCCAGGGTACTTCTATAAAATAGAAGTCGTCATTTCCTATAATGGTCCTGAGAAAGGACATACAGAGTAATAATTTAATCTAAGTTGTAAATAACTGTAAATATCTGTTATCTCATTTGATCTCAATAACAGCTCTGTAAAAAAATGGGAGAGTGGGTAGCATAATCTTCATTTTACACATAAGGAAATAAAGATAAAGTGACTTTTCTGAAGTCACACAGATAATTAATGAAAGACCAAGACCAAGAAGCCACATCTTCTGATACCTCATACAATGCCCTTTCTTTAAATCCATATTGCCTTTATATGACATTAAACAGCCAATTTATTTGGCATTTTTAGCTGAATTGATTGGCTTTTTTTTTCTTTTAACAAAGACTAGTTGTTTTGCTATTACCATGTAGAGATAGTCTCACTCTCAATCACAAAATAATAATATACCATGTGATTCCATTACTCTAAGGTAAATAAAAATTCACTTACTTGACTGTTGTTTTGGCTACTTAACAGAATATTTTTCCCCAAAACTAGATGCAACTCAGCAATTCTTAATAACTCTCAACTTCTGCCTACTCTGCAGTTCCAAATTAGTTGCTATTAATTTTTAAAAAGCAAAAATTAACCTCTTACTTTTAAAAATGCAACAGAGGGAAAAGAACTTCAAGATGGGAAATTACCTCAGTGGAATAAGCTAATTGGGAAATGAAAGGGTTGGAATCTAAGTAAAGTATGTTATAGAAAATTGCTGACCAAAGCACATAATTGTTCTCTGAGACTAGTCCAGTTATACAGATGTCTCTCTTTTTTTGGTTTCCTTTGTAAGGGAGAAAGGGAAATTTGTGCTGATTTCAGCCAAAGGATCCAAGACATTGTGGATCTTTGCTGCTTCATAGGACACACATTACCATAAAAGGGAAAGCAGAAGAGATGAAAAAATCAAAAGGTCAATGTTACCCTGAATTCCTTCTGACCTCACCCCACCCTCATAACTCTTTCAGAATATATAATATAGCCTAAGAGAATCACAGCTCATTAAACTATAGAACTAAAAATGATCATAAAGTTTTCTTAGAGGCAGCTAAGTGAGCACAGTGTGATAGAATGCTGGATATGCAGTCAGGAAGACCTGAATTCAAATCTTACCTAAGATATTTACTGGCCATGAAAGACTAGGCAAGTTACTTAACCTCTCTTTGTCTCAATTTCCTCTAGAGTAAAATTGGAATAGTAACAGCACTTACCTTTCAGGATTGTTATCAGGATGAAAGGAGGTAATACTTGTCAGGATCTTTGTCAATGTTGTTGTTGTTCAGTCATTTTCATCATGTCTGACTCTTTGTGATACCATTTGGGGTTTTCTTGGCAAAGATAATGGAGTGGTTTGCCATTTCCTTGTTCACTCATTTTATAGATGTGGAACTGAGGGAAACAGGGTTAAATGACTTGCCCAGGTTCACATAGCCAGTAAGTGTCTGAGACCAGATTTGAACTCAAGAAGAGTAGTTTTCCTGACTCCACTCCCGGCACTCTAACCAATGTGCCACCTAGCCACCTCTTAAAGTACCATATAAATGTTATCTATTATAATCTTTATTACATTTAACTCTTTTATTGTACAGATTTTTTTTTAAAAGCCAAAGTAGTTAAGTAACAACCTAAGGTCACACGGCAATTTAGTACAATGAAAGCACTAAAAATCTAATTTTCCTAATTCCCCAACCTCAGCTTTTGCTGCTACAAGGAAGTGAGTGAGCCAACCAACTGAAAAATATGAAATAGTGTAATCTCAAAAGAATTGAAACTATAAATAGGCCCAGGGGTGATAGAAAGAAACATGTTGGCTATATGGAGGCTGTGGTACATGAGCAAGGTTAACCTGGAGGTGAGAAGTAATGTAACAATAAATAGCATTTAAGACATTATTGAGGATACATAAGATTACATCCTACCCAGAGATAATAAAGGGAACCATGTTCTGGAAGGGTTTGAAAATCTAGCAACCTGGTCAGCTAGGTGGAGCACTGGATAAAGCAATGGCCCTGGATTCAGGAGGACCTGAGTTCAAATCCAGCCTCAGGCACTTGACAGATGTGTGACCCTGGGCAAGTCACTTAACCCTCATTGCCCAGAAAGAAAGAAGAGAGAGACAGAGAGAGAGAGAAAGGAAGGAAGGAAGGAAGGAAGGAAGGAAGGAAGGAAGGAAGGAAGGAAGGAAGGAAGGAAGAATCTAGCAACTTTACCAAACTGAATCACCAAGTCTGAGGCATAGTTGAACCAGCAATTAACTTAGAAAGGATGGAGGGGTAGGGGTGGGAAGTAGTTGTGAATAATTCAGACAATGGCAAGAATGTACCTCTCCCCTGGCCCAGCTGCTTCTATATTTATATGAAGGATCAGGGTCAGCTTTTTAGATTTTTTAACACTTTAACTTTTCCCTTTTGTTGGAAATTTTATATCTCTGTAATTTCTTTGCACAGACTTACAATAAAAACCCTCAAGAAATCTGAAAGGTTATGTGCTGATTTCAGGGAGCAGGGCAAAAAATAATGTGGAAACCATTCTGGGCTTCATTTTCCTTATCTGTAAATGAAAGGTCTAAATAACCTGTTAGCTCCTTCTTATTTTGTTTTCACAAATTTAACCCATGACTAATCTTACTCAGGAATATTAGAGATAAGGAACCACAACCAAAATCAGAACTGGTGATAGAAAAAAAAATAAGGCAAGAGGAAGAACTATATTTTGAGCCATATTTTGCTGCTTGCCACTGGGGATTGGGGAAAGTTGTGAATGTGAGTACAATAGGCTTATAGCACTGCAAAGTCCCTTTTCAATATTTCCTTTCAATTTACTTTTTTTTCCAATTAAATCAGGAGAAATACCTACTATGTATGTTTTTGTTTTGTTTATGCTACCATAGAATGGAGGGTCCCATGTATGTAGTGAAGCATCATGTGTAGCAAGGCCTTCATTGTGTTTTGGCTCAAAGGGAGGTTAAATAGACATCTCTAGCCTCTTCTGTCTCCACCCTTCTCCAATGGAGAGTTTCATTCCTGCCAGGAGGGAAAGCAAGGGGTAAGGACCAGACGTCATTACTCTCTTCTCCTCAGAGAGACGGGGTACAGGCCTAGAAGAATATCTGTCTACTTCCTTAAATATTATTTGTCTAGGGAATATGAGAAGGTATGAGCTAATTTCTGACCACTTTGTCATTATGGAGGGAAGGAGAGACTCCAAGATCTATATCCAAAGTTTGCCCCCTTTCCCACTCAATAAGAATTTCACAATGGATGCACATAAAGAATAGCAAAGAAACCCATCTATGCAAATCATAGCAAAAGAGAAAATTAGAGAAGGTATACATAGGAGAAAACATCCCAGACAATACAGAGTAAAGGAGCTCTCCTATTAGGAGAATGCTAATTCAGCTTAACCAAGAGAAAGTGTGCTAGGTCTCACCCAAGGAGAAACTCTGAAGGCTCTAGAATAACATCAAGCTAGAAATAGAAACATGACAGAGACTGCCTACTCCTCTCCCATCTTCCCAGGGTCTTTTCCTTCAGAAATCTGAAACAGGGTTTGCCTCTTTCATTGTCTCTCTTAAATTGGAAGCCAGTTCTATGACCAAAGAAGATTCTGCTTGATGAGTCCCCATAGAGGATGTGAAGGATATTGACTGACAACTGAAATGCTCTCTCCTTTCACCAACTCTGCTCCTCATGCAGGGCACGGCATTCATCTCCATCAATCAGGAGAGCACCCCATGCCTTAAGACAAGAAGAAGAAAGCTACAAAGGAGTCAAGAAGTTCTAGTCCCAGACTCTGACAGTAAAAGCCAGACTCTGGCTTTGCAACCTCAGGAAATCATTGAACATTTCTGTATTTGCCTAAATCATATCTAATGTCTTTTCCAGATGTAATATTCTATGGTTCCCTGTGTTCAGCATGATCCTTTCCCTCTGGGTACTTACATTCTAGTTGAGAAGATAGGACACATGCACATAAATAACAAAGTCATGTGTGATTTGACGTTAAAATGAGTGATGCTGATTTGAAGTTCTGTAGTTGAAATAAGAAGTTGATCATTCTGGGCTTCATTGATAGGCTTCAAAGATGAGCTGGCAGTTGGTTCTTCACAGATGGGAAGGATTTGATGGGAGGAGGTACTAGAAACGTAGTAGGTAGGAATACAACCACGGGCACTGGTAAAGAACAAGCAATGTTCAGGAGACTGGCCTGATTAGTGAGCAGAGGACTTCTTTCACTACTCTACGAAGGATTCTAGACCTTATAAATCATGTCAGCTTTCTATTGCTCATGAATGAGCCATGTGCTTTGGATCCAGAATGTAGTCACAGCTTTTGTGTAGGCTTAGTGTCACAATTACTCTCTCTTTTTAATCCCTTAAATTACCTATAAAGTACAGTAGGAAAGTGAAGTGAGCCAGAGCCATAACTTCCTTCTGAATAAGGATTGACTCAAAAAATATATAATATTTATACAGCAATTTCAGGTATGCAAAGTGCTTCGCAAAAATCCTCTCAATTATTCTGGTTGCTATTTTTATCCTAATTTTTCAGATTGGGAAACTGAAAGTAAGGAAACTTGACTAGGGTCATGAAGCCAGTAAGAGTCTAAGACCAGATTTGAACGCATGTCTTCCTTATTCCAAGTTCATGGTTCTCTCCACTGCACTATCTAGTTGCATGCAAGGACATACATATATACACCCATTGAATGTGAGTACAGTAAACCACACTGCTTAGATAATATTTCTTATTTCTTTTCCCTTTTGCCCAGCATTATAGTTGAAGTGTGATAAGCTAAATGAGCATACTGAAAAGTATTTGAGGGGTTCCCCTTAAATGGCAGGTTAAAAAGTCTGAACGGTAAGAGGCAATGGGGAATCACTGAAGGTTTTTGAGCAGAAAAGCCATATAAGCCCTCTTTCTAGAAGACTGACAGCGAATGGAAAGAGAGACATGGGATGATAGCCTGAGAGAATACTCAGGAGTAAGGAGAAATTTCATTCAAGCTAAGAGAGACCTGGCTGTATTAGTTGGTAGACAAATAAGGAGGCAGTAGAAAAGGGAAGATTGAAGTTGCAAGAAAAGAGGAATAATTGATGGGGAAATGGAGAGGGCAAAATTTAGAAATTAAGCAAGAAGAAAAGGTCTGTTCTTTACAGACAGAAATAAAGGCAGAGATAGTTGGTTAAAACAGAGATCTTCAGGTGGAAAAAAAGGAGAGTTGAAGTGGACTCAGTCTTTTCAATAACATAGAAGGCAAAGTCATCTGCTCAGAATAAGGACAAGAGTAGGAAGGGAAATGAGGAATGTGGCCCAAATTCATCTTCCTTTTACAGGCACTTCTAAGGTAGGTTCTTTGTATTCTTTTTCCTAGCCTTCTTTTTATTATGGACCTTGGATACTCTCCCAGGGCACTTTCCTAAGGAAATAAAGATAAATGCCAGAGAGTAAAAAGAGACTACACAACAGAGCAGGGAAAGCTACTTGGAAATTTTTAGAGCAGTAACAAGAAAATTTCAAAAATGCTCTTGTGCTATGTAAATGATATGCAAGTAGATATCCTATGGATGCAGAGCATGTAACTTGCTAGCCACTCCATGCTCTTGGCTGTGGCCACTGTTATTGATAGTAGGTCCAAGGCCCTGGCCTGTGCTTACTGTCACTATGGTCTACTCACGGATCACCCTCATGGACTCTGATACCCAGATCAGGTACTAACTTATTCTAATATAATGCTTCATAGATCACAAAGCACTTTTCTTACAATAACTCTATGAGGTCCAGAGCGTGTGTTATTATTCTGCTTTTATAGATGAAGAATGTAAAACTCTGAGTGGTAAAAGAGTTTACTCACAATGACATAGTTAATAATTGTTGTAGAAAGAATTTAAACCCTGATTTGACTCCAAATTTACATAGTCAGAGGTTCTTCTTTTATAACAGAGAAAAGAGACACTATGGATATTCTAAGTAATAGTCCAACCATATTCACATGAGGTGAAAAAAATGAACAGGATGGATTTAGAAATTACTTTTTTCAAATGCTTGCCTATTTTTATCTTTAACTGATATTCACTAATGACACTATAGTTACATTTTTAATTAACAAATTATAATGGGCAATTAGTTGGAGAAGATGAAAAAAATTCCAAACCTAATATAATGAAATGAACATTTTCACTTAATCATTACAGAGGGGAAATGTTTTATTTATAAAAGCTGGCATCTCACCAAAAGATTGGTCTTTCCAAATGAGGAGGAAAATGCTTTAGGAAGAAAATGAAAGTGTAAAACCTTTTTGGAACAGTGGTTTGGGCTACATTCTAATATGCATCCTCATTTTCTTTTGCTGGATGGAAACAAAAGGTCTTCATTTCCTGGGGAAACTATAGGTAATCTTGTTTTTGCTGATTACTAGTTCCTCAAAAAAAAAAAACTATTGGGGGGACAAATATTTTCTCACCCTAGCAAATTGCAATCATATGATAATTGTAAAAGATCAGAAAAGGACAGTAGAAATGTTACCCTGGGACAAACCTATGGTTGGTTGTGACCTCTCTGGCTTCTTCATAGTTCCTGGTTCCTAATTACTTAACCTGGTTTAGAGCTGCTACATCAACTCCTCCCTACCACCACCACCAGTTTCTGAGCTATATTTGCCTCACAACCATGTCTTAAACTACTTGGCATTCCTCTCAGCACTCAGTACAGCAACTAACACCCTACATCGATTCCACAGTCAGCTAGTATTTTGGTTAACTTGGGACATCCTTAATTACATTATTCATCACAACTCATTGAAAGCATCTAAGTCTCTGTCCTACTGTCTTGTCCCAAGTCTTCAGTTTCAGTTCTCTTTCAAAAATGTTTTTTTCAACCTTTTCCAGTTTCATAATCTTATGGATAGTAGAGAGACTGGGGTAATGGGTGTGGCCTATAAACAGAAAAGAGAACTACAGGAAAGGGCTTCATTGAGGAGAAATTAACTGTCACTCCAGCAGGATATCTAGGGGAGCCAGGTGAGGGAAGGGGGCTGGTGCATATTGGATTGAACAGACCTATTCTTGTCTGTGAGATTTAACATGCATAGGAAGGACACTGACTGATGCTGGTAATTGTATTTAATATACTGTTCACTGTGGAACCCACAATGTTAGGGCTCTTGACTTCAAAATCATGGCCCCTCGTAACTTCATCTCCCCACCCATCCTACTTTTCACTTTCCTTTTGTGTACAGTCTTTCCCACAAGAATAGAAGCTCCTTGAGGGCAAGGACTCTGTTTATAATACTTAGTGCTTAATAAATGCTTGTTCCTTCCTTCCCAAGGGCAGATGTCCCTTCCCTAGAACCATCACTACAGTAAATGGATGTTTCTTGGTGTCTGTTTTGTTCTGGACTGGAAGCTTGTGCTGAACCAAAATGGAGAAAGCATCACATGAGAAGAGGAATCAATGAAGTCACCTTCCAGAGATGGCCTGTTGCTGTCTATTTGTATTTTACTCATTGAACTTACTCTATGTTTCCCAGTCTCCTTAGAAAGGTGTTCAGTGCACTAATGCATTGTTGGTGGAGCTGTGAGCTGATCCAACCATTCTGGAGAGCAATTTGGAATTATGCCCAAAGGGCGATAAAGCTGTGCATACCCTTTGACCCAGCAATCCCACTTTTAGGTCTTTTGCCCAAAGAAATCATGGAAGGGGGAAAGGGACCCACATGTACAAAAATATTTATAGTGGCTCTTTACGTGGTAGCAAGGAATTGGAAGTTGAGGGGGTGCCCATCAATTGGGGAATGGCTGGACAAGTTGTGGTATATGAATACAATGGAATACTATTGTGCTGTAAGAAATGATGAGCAGGAAGAGTTCAGAGAAACCTGGAGGGTCTTACGTGAGCTGATGATGAGTGAGATGAGCAGAACCAGAAGAACATTGTACACAGTATCATCAACATTGAGTGTTGACCTACTGTGATGGACTATATTCTTCTCACCAATGCAATGGTACAGAAGAGTTCCAGGGAACTCATGATAGAAGAGGATCTCCAAATCCAGGAAAAAAAAAAAAGAACTGTGGAGTATAGATGCTGATTGAACCATATTATTTCTTTTGTTTTGGGTGCTGTTGTTTTTTTTTTCTATTTTGAGGTTTTGCATCACTGCTCTGATTCTTTCTCTTGTAACAGGATTAATGCAGAAATAGGATTAATGTTATTATGTGTATATATATGTGTGTGTGTATATATATATCTATATGTTTATGTATAGAGATATATAGATATAACCTATATCAGATTACCTGCTGTCTAGGGGAGGGGGGAGGGAGGGGAGGGAGGGAGAAAAATCTGAAATTGTAAAGCATGTATAAACAAAAGTTGAGAACTATCTTTACATGTAACGGAAAAAATAAAATATCTCATAAAAAAAATACTTAAAAAAAAAAAAAAAGAAAGGTGTTCAGTGGGGCAGCTAGGTTGGTGGAATGGATAAAGCACCAGCCCTGGATGCAGGAGTACCTGAGTTCAAAACCGGCCTCAGACACTTGACACTTACTAGCTGTGTGACCCTGGGCAAGTCACTTAACCCCCATTGCCCCACAAAATATATATACTTGCTAGACAAGAAAGCTGAAAAGTTGGGATTAAATGGTTTTATTTATTTATTTATGTTTGCTTATGTCTGTCTGTCTTTCACTGTGTGATTTGGCCCAAAGACAATAGGCTTTTCCCTTCTAGGACTAAAACACCATTAGGACATTGGGGGTGTCTGATTTCACTGATATTATACCTTCCCCCAGTTACCTGTAGGTTTTTGCTGTAGTTCATAATAATGTTATTCTTCATAATTATTTCTAATGCCTTATTAGTAAAAATGTGAAATTGTGAAATTTTGTGAAACTTGAAAATTGTGTTGTCTCACCCGGCACATTACTTTAAAATCCCTTTTTATTTTCCTTAGAGTTTTTCCACAAACTTTAGCTCATTTGAGGCTTTAGCCTTCATAACATTCCACTTATGGATTCTTGACACTCTCTTTTTTGTTTGTTTGTTTTGTTTTTATCATAAAAATATTTTATTATTTTCTAGTTAGATGTAGAAATAGTTTTCAACATTTGTTTTTATAAGATTTCCAGCTCCAAATTTTTCTCCCTCCCTCTCTTCCCTCTCCCCTCCCCAAGATAGCAAGCAATCTGATATAGTTTATATATGTACAGTTACATTAAACATATTTCTTCATTAGTCATGTTGAGAAAGAAGAATCAGAACACAAGGGAAAACCTCAAAAAAACAAAAACAACAAAAAAAGTAGAAACAGTATGGTTCAATCTGCATCTAGATTCCACAGTTCTTTTTTCTGGATGTGGAGAGCATTTTCCATCATGAGTCCTTTGGAATTATCTTGGATCATTGCATTGCTGAAAAGAGTTAAGTCTATCACAGTTGATCATCATACAGTGTTATTGATAGTGTGTACAATGTTAGCCTGGTTCTGCTCATTTCACTCAGCATCAGTTCATGTAAGTCTTTTCAAGTTTTTTCTGAAATCCACCTGCTTATCATTTCTTACAGCACAATAGTATTCCATTACATTCATATACCACAACTTGTTTAGCCATTTCTGAATTGATGGGCATCCCCTCAATTTCCAATTCTTTGCCCCAAAAAAAGCAGCTATAAATGTTTTTGTACATGTGGGTCCTTTTCCCTTTTTATGATCTCTTTCAGATAAAGTGGTATTGCTGAGTCAGAGTATGCACAGTTTTATAGCCCTTTGGGTATAGTTCCAAATTGCTCTCCCGGATGGTTGGATCAGTTCAAAGCTCCACCAATAATGCATTAGTGTTCCAATTTTTCCACAGCATCTCCAATATTTACTGTTTTTCTTTTGTTGTCATATTAGCCAACCTGAAAGGTGGTTCTTGCTATTCTTATGCATACATTAGACAGAGTCATGGAAGCTGAAAGTATGTTAGAGAACATTTAGTCCAAACATCTTCACTACAGACAATTCTATATAACAATTATCTAACATTAGAAAAGGAAGAGGTGGGAAATGAGCAACAGTACCAGAAAAAAAATTAGGGGAAAGAGAAAAAACACATTAGGTTGGGAGCTCCTTGGAGAAAAAGTAGTACCTTTTGCCTTTCTCTGCATCCCCAGTGCTTAGCATAGTGCCTGTCACATAGTAGGTGTTTAGTAACTATTTATTGACTTAATGATATACAGATACATCTTAAACCACATCCCTATGTATGCCTCATATTCCTGGACCACAATTTGCCATGTTATCTCCCACTTGATGGGCATCTACTTTTCCAATTCTTAATTATCACAAAAAGTGCTGATATAAAACCACAAAACCCACATCCTTATTCATATCACTTCAATTTGAGGGAGAGATTTAACTCATTTTGAGTAGCTGCCAAATACACAGGGTAACACAGTAACAGTGCATGACTAGCCCCTGAGTGCTTCATTCACACATGCTTTGCACTGTATGGCATGCAAAGATAAATAAGATACAATCTCTGACCTCAAGAAGCTAATTCAGTATTGTGGAGCAGAGGAGAGAAGTCATATAGATCAATAACCACAATACCTGGCAGTGAATGACAAATGCCTTATGAATGATGCTTGGGAAGGTTTAATGAAAACAGCTGGATTTAAACATTTGTAAGGAAGACTTGGTGGAGTATGGAAAATGTAAAACAATCACTAACATTTTTTGTTTTAACTGTGAATTAGATACATTTTAGCACTACTTTATACTTCCACTGTCATCTTCCCAGACTCCCAGCATAAACACATTATTTCAGCCAGTTTGGAAGATGTAGTGTCCTCTACAAACATCATGGTTATTTTTGCTCAATTTAGCCTGGGCTTACAAGGAGCATTCTCTTTCTTCCTATAGTCAAATTCTACTTATACTTCCATGGCCAATACTGACTCTACCAGTCAACCAAGAACTCCCTCTCCTCTAACTTCCCATAGTACTTAAGATCTGAACTACACAATTAAGCAATAAATTATATAACTTCTTGTCCCTTTCTCCAAGTACCTCTAGTATATATTTTCTTCTTCCCAACAGGATTGCAAGCCCCAAATAACCAGAAAATATCTTCTATTTTAAATCTCCCATACCAGAGCATGCTGGAACCAGATTGAATGGAAAGCCATTTGTTCAATTTTCAGTGTGTTCATTTGCACATTGGAAATCGGAAAATGCTACACCCAGGGTTTGACATTGTTTTGTTTATTTTCTAGACATTTAAAAAAGATAGAGAAAGTATTAATAGTGGAAGATAAAATAAAAAGTGTATCCTGCATATGTTTTTTGGAGAATTGATTGCTAAACATTCAGCAACACACCCCCATCTCCAATGCATCTTGTATATAGTGCTAAAAATCCAATTAACTCTCAACATGTGTTAAAAGCAGCTGGAAAAGAGCTTAGAAATAGAATGAAGAATTATATCACCAATAAGTGATGTAAGGAAGCTTCTTCTTTCCATAGAGTTTCCATAATGCACTTCTCATTTTATTTTAGTAGGATAAGAGACAGCATGGCAGAATGGCTAGAGAGCTGGCCTAGAAATTAGGAAGGTTTGGATTCAAGTCCTGCTTCTGACACAAATTGGCTATATGACTCTGGGCAAATAACTTCATCTCATAGTGCTCTAGGCAGCTCTCTAAGACTGTAAATTGGAGAGAAACAACATACCTGCATTGGTAGGAAGAGTTTCTTCATCTATTATGTCCCTATAACAATGAAATTACAAGACTACCAGTCTCCATCTCTCTCTATGATGAAATAGAATACATACAGAACTAAAAATAAATTTTAATTGATTACTTTTGTTTCTTATACCATAATAGTTACCTCAAGTATCCATCCTTTTAAAAATAAATTTATGCAAATTAAAACACCCATCAGAGTGATTAATATGACAAAGTAAAGGAAAATGTTGAAACTTGGAGGGGATGTGGGAAAACTATGATACTGATGCACTGTTGGTGGAGTTGTTAACTGATCCAATCATTCTGAAGAACAATTTGTAACTATGACCAAAGGGCTATCAAACTGTGCATGGCCTTTGATCCAGCAATACCACTGCTAGGTCTATATCCCAAAGACATTCAAACAAAGGAAAGGGGCCTATATGTACAAAAATATTTATAGCAGCTCTTTTTGTGGAGACTAAGAATTGGAAATCAAAGGAATGCCTATCAAATGGAGAATGGATGAACAAGCTGTGGTTTTTGTTGTAATGGAAATGACAAGCAGGATTTCAGAAAAACCTGGAAAGACTTACATGAATGGATGCACACTGAAGCAAACAGAACCAGGAGAACATTGTACACAATAACAACAATATTGTTCTATGAAAAACTGTGAATGACTTGCCTATTCTCAGCAATACAGTGATCTAAGACAATCCTAAAGGACTAATGATGAAGAATACTATCCACCCCCAGAGAAAGAACTGGTGTTGATTGAATACAGACTGATGCAGGCTATTTTTCACTTTATTTCTTTCATTTTTTTCTATTATTCAAGTCTTCCTGTATGAAATGATGATTATGGAAATGTTTTACATAATTTTACATGTATAACCTATATCTGATTGCTAACCATCTCAGGGAGGAGGGAGGAGAAAGAATGAAGGAATGAGGGATAGAATTTGGAACTCAAAACTTTAAGCAAAAATGTTTAAAAATTGAGGAAGAAATGTAATTGATATATTATGTTTCATATACCACCATAGTTATCTCAAGTATCCGTCCCCCACCCCAGAACCATTTCATAAATAAATAGTATTTTTTTAGAGAGGAAAAAATCAGCATAACTGATTGATATATTTAAAAAGTCTAAAAACAATCAAAATGTCTAAAACCTATGAAACTTTCACCTCCATGAGTTGGGGGTATCCTGTGATAACTTTTCATTCAAGTACTGCTTGATCCTACTTGAACTTTATAAATTTGTTACATTTTCTTATGATTTTTAGTGTATAGTTATTCTTTCCATTTACATTATTGTAGTTACAATTTATATTGTTTTCTTAGCCTTGCATACTTCAGTCTATATCGATGCCTATAGATTTTTCTGTAATTCTCTACATTTATCACAAACATAATTTCTTATAGCATTAGATTCTTGTACCATAATTTGCTTTGCCATTTCACAATTGATTGACATCTCCTTTGTTTCCACTTCTTAGCTATCATAAAAAGTAATGATATAAGTATTTTGGCATATATGAAGACTTTCTTCTTATGGATGGCTTCCTCAGAATATTTGCATAATTCCAAATTGTTTTCCAAAATTGTACTAATACTCAGCTCCGCCAACCATGTAGTAGCATGCTTATTGTTTCACCACCCTTCCAACATTGACTGTTGTCATTTTTGACAATTTGCAGGATGAAAAGGGTTGTTTTTGTTTTAATTTCTCTTTATTATTAGTGATTTGGATCATTATTTCATGTGGTTGTGAATCCTTAGATAACTCTTCTTTTGAGAACTATTTGTCCATATCCTCTGAACTCTTATCTCTTGGGGAATGGTGATGAATCTTTTTATAGGTTTATTAATTTTTATATATCTACATATCAAACACCTATCAGAGAAATTTGATTTTTTAAAAAAACTCTGATTCAGCTACTTTTTTTCTTATTCTCGGTGTATTAATCTTTTCTTTGCAGGAGTTTTTCAGTTTCAAGTAACCAGTTATCTGTATTATCCTTTGTAATTATTTCTATCTCTTGTTGAGTTAAGGATATCTGTTTCTCTTCTATTTTTTTTTTTTGGTAATATAGTCTTTAATATTAAGGTATCCCTTTAAAATGTATTTTGGAATACGGGGTAAGGTATTGTTCTAATAATTTCTGCCAGAGTGCTTTCCAACTTTCCCAAAAGATTTTTTTATGGAAAAAATGAGTTTTTTTTTCCTAGATAATTTATGATTTTTACTTTATTAAACATTGGGTTGAGTTTTACTGATTCTGATTCTCTCTTGTCTGTTCTATTACAATGAACTTTTTTTTTAAACAAATACCAGGTGGTTTTGATGATTGCTGCTTCATGGTATATTTTGGGATCTGGAAATCTTATCCTTCTTCATCCCTACTCTCATCATTTACCTTGTTATTTTAGAACTTGTTTTCAAAATGAATTGTGTTATTATTTTATCAAGTCCTATGAAATACCTCCTTGGTAATTTGATTGGTATAGCATTAAAAGGGTAAATTATTTTAGGTAATATTGTTCTTTTTATTATTTTGGCATAGCCTAGCCATGAGCTTTGAATATTGTTCCAACTATGTAAGTTGTTCTTCATTTCTATAAGTAACAAGTCTTGTGTGTGCTGTGGGAGGTTAATCGCCAGAAATTTTATGCATTTTATAGTTATTTGGAATGGGATTTCCCTTTCTATTACTGCTTCTTGTGTTTTCTCTTTATTATATAGAAATGCTGTTGATTTGGGGGTATTATATTTTGCAGCCTACAACTTTTCTTAAACTATTAATTGTCTCAATTAGTGTCTTTGCTATTTCCTTGGGATATTTCAAGTAAACCATCATAATCATCAGCAAATTGAAATAGTTTTTCTCCTTTTCTTTTATCTCCTATTATCTTTATGCCTTTATACATCACTTTTGTATTTACTGGAAAAGGTTCTAGTATATCCCTACTGTATATAATGCTTTTTGGGGTTTAGATAAATGTTTTAATGTTACTTTTAAAAGGCCCCCAAATGACTATTTTTACCTTATATTTATACTTACATATTTATACTTTACCTTAATCTTTTTAAGGTTGTCCTGTTTCCACTAGCTCTCTTTCCCACAACTCTGGTCCCCTTCCTTACATTTGTTACTCCTTTCTATTTTAGGTTTTATTTATTATTTCCTTTTTCTCTTCTGCTTTTATGTGATTATATAATTCTTCCTTTCTTTTTTCCTTTCAATCAAGTAGATTCCTTATTCTACTCCCATTGAACTAGATCTGTTCATTAGTTTTGGGTTTGTTTTGGGGGGAGGGGGGCAATGAGAGTTAAGTGACTTGCCCAGGGTCACACACCTGATAAGTGTCAAGTGTCTGAGGCCACAGTTGAACTCAGGTCCTCCTGAATCCAGGGCCAGTGCTCTATCCACTGTGCCACCTAGCTGCCACCTTCATTAGTTTTTACTATTTTCATTTTGTACTCTGTCTCTGACTCTGTCTCTGTCTCTGTCTCTCTGTCTCTCTCCTCTGTATTCCTCATGCAATCAAAGCTTCCAAGTAATTCAGTCTATGCTCTCCTCTCAGGGAGGTTTCTGCCACTGCTTTGCAGTGCTTGCCCCATGTATACTCTTTTTATTCTTTGTGTGTGTGTGTGTGTGTGTGTGTGTGTCTGTGTCTGTGTCTGTGTCTGTGTCTGTGGCAATTGGGGTTAAGTGACTTGCCCAGGGTCACACAGCTAGTGTTAAGTGTCTGAGGCCAGATTTGAACTCAGGTCCTCCTGAATCCAGGGCCAGTGCTCTATCCACTACGTCATCTAGCTGCCCCACCCCCCATGTATACTCTTTTCCATTGTCCCTTATTCCCAGAACAATATCTTTTGTTGCAGGTAGTTAAAAAGGACACTGTCCTATAGTAAGGTGCCTCCCCCACAAAGTTGCTGATAATGTAGCACACTTCTATATATTTGCATCCCCAATCTATTACTGTCTCTCCTGTTACTTTGCTAAGATTTAACATCTCAACAGAATCTAGTTTTTCTTTTCTGTCCATTATTTTGCTGTTGAATTGCTAATTATTTATGAAATTATGAAATGGGGACAAGCACACCCAGCTCTCTGAGTACTAAGTGGGAAAGACCGTGATGGCAGTGAGAATGAGAATGAAATCACATTTTAATAAGGCACAGGGGATGTAGGGGAAAACCGCAGTGAAAACACAGAGATTAATGGCATAAAGAAGGGGATAGAGAAGCAGAGAGTGTGGGGATGGGGGAAGGGTGGTGAAGGAAGGCAGGAAGTATGGGGAAGAGAATGGGGAGAAGCACAAAGAATCACTCACAAGGGCTTAGAGTTGGGAGCACTGGCAGCATGGACTCAGATGGAGATGGAAGAGTATTGCGGGGTCAGGAGTTTGTGATCTAATTTTACAGGGTATTTTGAGTAATAGACTAACTCTTATCCATGTCACCTTGGAGTTAGCTCATTAATATATCCAAATCATTTCAAAGTTGTCAGTAAAACGTTAAAGTTAACATATCCACATCATTTCAGAATTACTGGTGACATTTGGTGTTCTGCTGGTCTTACTGTAGATGTCTGGAATTTATCGGAGATTTCCATATCATGGGACCAAAAGGTCTGACATTCAAGTCCAGGTGGCCTCCCCTGATTTAGTTCATATTACCAGGATGTGATTTTGGGCTAATATATGATATACTCTGAATTATGCTCCTTTGATCTTTGGGATGGTCTGTATGGGACTTCTAGATTTCCCCCTTGTAACTTATTTCCTGCTACTTATAAACTTACTATACTGACCAGAAGCAGGACGGGTGCTCCGGGGAACCAGAAAACCACATAATTTTAATACAACTGCGTAGGCCATAAGTTATGCCGTCATAATTCTCATTTGTCTTTTGAACTACTTAGAATCAGCATGTCGTGGTTCCATATTCTCATCACATTCCGTAGGGTTCTCTGTCTTGTCCAGGGTTAGATCATTGTTCTTTGTTTTACAGTATTTATTCAAAGATGCCTGCATTCATTTATTAGGTTGGCAGGCCCTATTTCCTTCTGCTGTTAACATTCCCCATGTTGATTTATATGCTTATGTTCAAGGTTTTTGACATTTCTTCTTTCTGAGATCTTTGGTAATTTCATTCTTTTTTCCCTCTGATTTTCCCCTATTGACTTTCCAACTCTGTCCCCTTTGACAGTGGTTTCCTTGGCAGGTGGATCTTGACATATCTCAGCCTCCTCCCATGCTGAATAATTCACAGTTCATCAGCCTAGATTTTTACCTCAGATGATATTTGGGTAGTCAGAATTATCCCCAGCTGGATGTTGTGCTCTTTCCCTCAGGCTCAACAGAGTGGTACATATACTCCATGTTTCCTGCCTCACCCTCCACCATACACACACACACACACACACACACACACACACACACACACACACACACACACACACTGTGTTCTGTTCTTATATCCTGTCCTGCTCCCTCTTTTAATTAGGTCTCTGGCTCAGCACTAGCAGTTTAGAGAGCTGTGTGTGATGGGATTTTCTGCCCTGGCACCTACAGTTCAGTGTTTTGCAGCACTGGTGCTACAGAATTACTGCCCCCAGCATACTTTTGCTCCTAAAGGGCTTCAGTCACTCTGGCATGTTGCTGTAATAGTAATGGAATCCAACTCACTAGCCAACGAAGGAAACCCTGCTCCTTCTGCCAAAAGCAGAACTGATACATTTATGATCGGCCTAAGTGATCATTTCATCCTCCAAAAGAGAAAGGAAATAACAAAGTGGACTCCTATGCCATAGTTGATAGGGACCAATAAGGAGAAACTGCTTGCTAAAATAGAAATGACGGCAATCTTAGGGAAAAAAAATGACTATTTGATAATCAAGTCTATGACAGAAAAAGAGAGAAACGCCAGGCAGAGATTAAAAATACAAGGGGCAGCTAGATGGTGCAGTGGATAAAGCACTGGCCCTGGATTCAGGAGGACCTGAATTCAAATCTGGCCTCAGACATGTGACACTGTATGACCTTGGGAAAGTTGACCCTCATTGCCCCCCCCCCAAAATACACCCTAGATTTGGAGAGAGTGGATTTCAGAGGGTAAAGAAATATTCAAAGCTTAAGATTCTAAAAGGGGGCAGGTAGGTGGCACAGTGGATAAAGCACTGGCCCTGGATTCAGGAGTACCTGAGTTCAGATCCAGCCTCAGACACTTGAAACTAGCTGTGTGACCCTGGGCAAGTTGCTTAACCCCCATTGCCCTGGAAAAGGGAAAGTTGCCCCCTAAGGGATAGGAATCTTCCAGGAACTAAATTCTGAAGACACAAACAAATGATTATCACCAAAAGGAAAAGATAATTGCTTCCTAAAGATAAAAATGTGGCTATATAAGAAACTTGATAACCAACTTATAATTTAGCAAGATATGTAGAAAAGATAGAAGCAAAAGCAGGTGAACTGAGGATGATTTTTTTTAATCTCACAGTCTTGTGTTATTTTAGCAAGATATGTATAACTATTAAGTGCTTGCTTTGTGCCAAGCATGATGCTAAACACTTTACAAATATTATCTCATTGGTTTGATGGAAGTAAGGGCAGGTGAACTGAAGATGAATATAAAATAAGAGGTGGCTATGTGGCATTATATAGAGAGTACTGGACCTGGAGTCAGGAAGACTTGAGTTCAATCCTGCCTCCAACATTTACTACCTATGCAATCCTGGACAATTCACTTAACCACTCTCTGTCTCAGTTTCCTCAGCAGTAAAAGGGGAACAAAAATAGCAAAATAGACAATACAAGTAAAAATAATTATGGCTAAAGGAAAGGAAATAACTGCTTAAACGGATCAATGTGGTTACATAGGGAATTTGATGACCAGCTCATTTTAGCAAAATAGGTATCAAAGATGGAATTAAAGACAGGTGAACTGAGTATAAATAGCAAATAACAGCACAGTCTTGTGCTATTAAAAATCTGGATTGTTAAATACCAGAATGAACTGCAAGTGGCATTGAATAAAGCTAAGGATGATAAAAAGTGCTTTTTCAAAAGCTTTGTTGGGAACAAGAGAAGGATTGAAAGAGAGATAGTACTGGTGTTTAGGATGGGAGGGGAGCCAGGGGTGGTGACACACACCTGTAATCCCTTCTTTTGGGGAAGATGATATTGGTGGAATATCTTGAGTTAGGAATTTTGAGCTGTAATAGGACTATCCTATGGAGTAGCTGACCCAGGGAGCATCTGCCTAAAGAGGGACTGATCCAGCCTATGTTGTAAACAGAGCATAATTAGCAATGAGATTAGGATCCTAAGTGGCTGCTGCCTGGTGAAAACAGAAACCTGTTCAAAAAATAAAAAAAATTAAAAGCTTGGAATAACAACAAAATTTAAACTACTTAACCTCTATTTTCCTTTTGTTTTGTTTCCTGAGGTGAATGATATTTGAATTTAAAAGAACAGAACAAAAATGGTTCATAGTGAACTAAAACAAATTGTAAATGGGACAATGTTAAGAGTGTACCTAGCACCCCACCCCTCAGTGAGTTCACATTACCAGAACCAAAAGAACTATATCTTACGCTACTTGAAGGACTGACATTTTGCTGATGAGCCACTACTGTTGATTTCTGAAAGGTCATAGGGAGTTGGAGAGGTGCTGCAAGATGGAAGAAGGGCAAGTGATGTCCTGATTTTTGAAGATGAGAAGAGAGAGCAATCAGCCAATTACAGGCCAGCAAGACTAACAAGATTCTCTGATATACTTAAAGGGGCATATTGTGAGAATTTAGAAAGGAAGGCAGTGATATCTATATTCCAACATGGATTATCAAGAACAGGTGATGACAAATTAACCTCATTTCCATTTCTACCAAGGTTATAAAACTGCTAGATTGAACCTTCTTAAACTATGGGTCATGACCCTCTTTGAGTAACTGAATGTGGGGGATTGTGAGAAATTTGGCAATAGTAAAAGGTTATATATACCTATTTGATATACCTATATACTCAGAGTCACATAAAAATTCCTCGGGTGAAAAGGGGTCACGAGTGGGAAAAGCTCAAAATCCCTGTGCTAGATCCTAAGAATGGTGTGAATATGGTTGACTTGGATTTGAGCAAAACATTTTGTTGTGGGAGGAGCTCCATGTTCTAGGAGGAACTCCATCCTGGTTGAACAGAGCTACCTCATCCAAAGATTTGGGGCATCACAGCAAATCTTGTAAAATAGAGAGATTTATTAGGAGAGAGGAATACATGGCCTGGAGACAGAGTCGTGATGAAGAATGCCTCCCCAAACAGAAGAAGAGTTGACCTTATATGCAGTTTACAGACAAAAAAGGCTATATACCAAATGAAGGGATTGGAAGACTACTTGGGGATTAAGTAATGGGTTTTTGGTAAATTTACCTCCTGCTACACAAGGAGTGCATATCTCAAACATATGGAACTTGCATATCATCTTTGAAGACATCGGTATGCTTATCAGTGTTTATACCACAGATGGAACTGTTATGGGCCCAGAGCACCCCAGAAGTTCTCTGGGGTACATCAAGGAACCTTCTCCTTGAGAAGCTAAACCAAAGGACAGATACACCTAAAGAGATAAGTGGAAGCAGATTGGACTGAGCTAGTTTCAGGACCTCTACCCTTCATTCTAGTCTCCCTCAACCCTGAGGAGATAAGATTAGGTGTGGCTGCTTCCTTTGTGTCCTGAGGAGATGGCTTGAGAGATCTGCAGCCACCCCTCACTCAATTCCTCTAGTCACTACCAGTGGGGGATGGTCCCCCACTCCTCACCCAATTCTCCCAGCTACCACCAGCGGGGGATGGTCCACTCCCATCAGGCCTCTATAAAAGTACTTTCCAGTCTCCTGTTTGGGGAGATTTGGTACCTCTGAGCCATGTGCTTTATGCCAATCTCCCCATGAAAGTCCAAGGATTTCTTTCATGGTTTCCCTCCCCCCACCTTCCCTTGCTCCTAAATAAACTGTCACCTTATTCTAACTACTTTTTGTGTGCAAGAGGGTGTAATTCTTTAAAGAGGAATTCCTAAGAACCCCAACCCCGTAGCCCATTTTCCCACCATTACAATAGCACAGATGCATTTGGAACTGGCTGAATAAATAATCAGTATTTATCACTAAATCAATCAATGAGTATTGATCACTATCCTAGGACCCTTCACTATATAAAACTAAGATGAAAAAACAGTCTAAACTCTGGAGCAGAGAATCTCACAGTATAAAATCAGGATCATACACATACACATTCCTGTTTCCTAGTTGGGTTTATATGTATTATGTTCCTATACCCCAGCCCAGGGGAGTGGTATATTTAAGGACTGGCTGGGGATAAGGAAGAAAGAGAGCAGGGGAGATAGTGCCAAGTATTCATGGCATTCAGGTTTAATCTACATTGTGAACATTTTTCTCCAACACTTTTTCAAGTAAAGACAATCAACAAACTAAATCAAGCCCTAATTTGCACAGTTTAAGGATCTCCACAGTGTAAATGCTCACACTGAAAATTTAACAATCAACTCCCTTAAGCTGTATTAGTTGTGTACAACATACCCTTGCTACAACAGACCTAGCAGTTTTACTACAAATTATACTGCTGATGGGAATGCAATGTTCATGTCAGTCCAGGTCCTCTAAAAGAAAAAAGACAAATCAACTCCTGAACATTTTATATCATAGTACTTTATAAGACTCTTTCCATCTCATTTTCACTCTTATAACCAAACAGTAAAATAGATAGTAAAGATCTTGTTCTCTTTTACAGATGAAAAAACTGAGTCTCAGTGACTTACTCAAGGTCATACTGCTAATTCCTGTAGAAGCAGGCACCAGAACCCAGGAATTCTAACTCCAACAAAGCTCAAAGTTGTTTCCCTTATACCTTTGGACTTAACTTCTCCATGGTAGTCTTTTCCGAATATTTTTAGGAGAGAAGCAAAGAGCTAGCCTTCTGGTATGTTACCAGCTAGAACCTTTAACCTCCCCTAGTGCCTAAAATTCCGGCCAAAAGGGTAAGGTTTTACTCCACTGAAGGCCATAGTTAAAATGTAAATCTCTCAAATGGAATGGGCAAAGCACTAACCATTAGCATCCCTTAACACTGATCAGCATATCAGAGTAGCTGGGAAAGGGAGAGAAAATAGACAACACTTTCATTTACATACTGTTTTGTACTTTTTGAAGCCCTTCTGAGCCCAAATTCCCTTTTGTCATTTTCTGTGGATCATCAGTCCATGAAGCAGATGGGACAGGGATAATTATTCTCATTTTACAGATGAGGAAACTGAGTTTCAGAGAAGTTAAGTGACTTTTTTCCCCCAAATTCCCACAACTAAATTGGGGTTGAGTAGCAACTAGAATCCATTTCCTCTTACTTCTATTCTAGTTCTTTTCCCATGATATTATGATACTCTCCTGGAAAAATGTTGATTGACAGAGAGGAAAAGAAGGGGGCCAACAAGTTTTATCCAGGGAGGGCAACCATGACAGTCAAAACTGAACAAGCAGGCTTAGTCAAGGCCCAATGAACAAGATGAAGAAAGGGGTTAGAGGTGAGGTGAAGGGAGCAACAGGCACCAAAGACTTTTTGCCCCATTCATATTTTGCACAGGACAAGGCCTACTAACATGACAATCAGTGAATGAGTCATTTTTAGAGCATGCCGCACAAAAACACCTAATGATCTGAACTGGTCTGCCAACCTAATCAATACCACCACCATCCCAATTGTTATTAAATCATTCAGTTGTTCTGGAATCTTCATGACCCCTTTTTGGCAAAGACACTGGAGTGGTTTGTCATTTCCTTCTCCAGGAGATTAAGGAAAACAGAAGCTGAAGGACTTGCCCAGGGTCACACAGTAAGTAACAGAGGTCAGATTTGAACTCAGGTCTTCATGACTCCAGGCCCAACACTCTTATCTTCTGAGCCAGCTAGACATCTTCACCACCCCAATCCCATCCCCAGAAGTAGTAGCAACTAAAACTGGGAATATATTTTAACTATAGCTGATCAGAGAATCCCTGAAACTCAGAGCTGGGAGAAACTTTAGGGACCATTTACTCCAACTTGTATCTAAATAAGAATTCCTTATACAAGATACCCAACAAACAAGTAGTCTGTTTTTGGAAGACCTGTGTCCCAGAGAAAGCTACTATACTCACCACCATAAGAGGTAGCCACAATGTACAAGAAAGCTAAAAGCAGAGAAGGCCACTGTCAACAAATAAGGACCTGGAGTGGGGAAGACCTAAATTCAAATCTACCGTCAGATATTTAATAGTTATCTAATCTTGGACAAGTCACTTAATCTATTTGCCTCAGTTTCCTCATCTGTAAAATGGGGATAACAATAGCATCTAACCTCAAATAAGTTCCATTTAAGATAACACATATGAGGCAGCTAGATGGCACAGCAGATAAAATGCCAGCCCTGGATTCAGGAGGACCTGAATTCAAATCCGGTCTCTGACACTTGACACTTACTAGCTGTATGACCTTGGGCAAGTCACTTAACCCTCATTGCCAAACCAAAAAAAAAAAAAGATACATAAGACTTTTCAAAAACTTTGAAGTATAATATGTGTTGCCATCTTCTTATTATCATCACTATCATTATTATACTCTAAGTGGTTTTCTTTATACCTCTATATATTTTATTTTACACATTTAAAAACAGTATTCTGAGGGAAGAGACCCCATCAGCTCCACCAGACTTCCAAAGGGGTTCATGACCCCAAACAAGGTTAGGAATCCCTGCTCTAAGGTCTATGGTAACTCCAACATTCTGCTGTTCCTGCATGAAGGAATTGAGTTAAGTCAATATAGGAAAAGAGAGCTATTCACCTAAAAAGATTCCAGAAGGACAAAATCAAAATGTCACACGCTGCCCATTGAGGAAAAGAAACTGGATGTAAGAGAAATAGGACTTCTGAATTTCCTGAACACATTTGTTGTTTAGGGGCCTGGCAAATCCCACTCTTGAACACTGCTGCTCTGCTATTCTGCTCTCTTCTGAAGCAGATATTACTGTACTGTTAGTCATCATCATCTAAAATAAATGTTCAACTATTTTTTTAAATGCCAAGGGAAATGCTTTCTCCATCACTGGGGCTTATCTGCATTAATCCATCCAGTCACCCTTACCAAATCTCCACCTTTGAAAAATAAGAAAAAGCTGATCCTGCTTATGAAACTGCTGCTTTCCTGAAAGCAAAACCCCCAACTACTTCCCCTCAGAGACTGCTGTGCTTTAGAAAATGGTCACCACTGAAAAAAAGAATGGGTGATGGCTTCAAAGTCACTCACGTCATGTACTACAGTCTTTAGTAAATGCAAAATGTTTGTATTCTAATAAGATGCATGGTCCCTGACCTCAAGGAGTTTGCTATAATAGCTGACATTTATGGAGATCACTGAGGTTTGCAAAGTATTTCCCTCCCAACAGCTGTGAAACATAGATAGTGTAAGTACTGTTATACATACTTGAAAACTGAGGAAAGTCCTACTTCAACATAGTATTATGGTGTGGAGGTGACAAAAGGTTTTCTGAAGCTATTCCAGTGAAGCCCACATTCTTGCAGGTTCTTTAAAACCTTAAACGGTATTTCTCACAACAGATGGCTCCTGCTTCCCAAGGACCAGCCTAGCTAAATACTGAGAGGCGGTTTTGCACAGTAGACATCATAATGGTCATACAGCTCTATTTCAGTAAATGTTTTAAGTGCTCACCATGGACCAGCCACTATACACACATTTCAAACACCAGACTGAGTGTCTCCAAAGAGATTACATTCTTCTGGGAGGATACAACATCTAAGTCAAATCAAATAAGCATTTATTAAGCACCTACTGAGTGATAAATAAATACAAAGTACCATCCAACTGGATGCTGGTCAGTAACAGCTCAATCCTGAGAGCCATACAGATGCAGATCCATCAAATGCAGTCCTTGGATAAGATTCCACCATAATCATACCTGGGGAAACCTCATCACAAAAAAACAACAAACAAACAAACAAAAACAACTCATCAATCCTTTGAGAGTACAATAAAGCTAAGGGCAGCTAAGTGGTAGATAGAGTGCTGGGCCTCAAGATAGGAAGATCTGAGTTCAAATCTAGTCTTAGATGCTTACTACCCATGTGACCTTAGGGAAGTCATTTAAGTTTGCCTCAGTTTCCTCATCTCTAAAATGGGTGTGATAATAGCACCTACATCCCAGAGTTATCAGACAATATTTGTAAATTACTTAGCACAGTGCCTGACACATACTAGGTACTATATAAATGTTAGTTATTGCATCAATTCTAGTACTTAAACTTCATCAGTAACTTCAGTACCCTCTGCCCCTCAGATTGGAGGGCTAGAGAGTGAAACAAGTAAATCTTCTCAAAGTTTACCTTTAAATATGGCTCTGAGGCCAGTTAATTCCTCATTTCCTACCTGCTTTCACTCCTTGAACTAGACTCCACCATGTCCCTACTTTAGGTAGCCGGGTACTTTCTCCAAAAGGATTTTCAGCTTCTTTTTGTATGTTGTCTTCCTCAGTTGGATTGTAAGCTCCTAGAGGCCAAGAAATATCTTTCTTCTTCTTATCTGTATTACCAGTGCTTAGCACAATGCCTGGTATATAGTAGTTGCTTAATAATGGTACACTGACTGACTAATGACCCTGCCTCTTTACAGAAATTCATCATAATATGGAATGAAGGAAATCGACTCCTCAGAAAATGAATAAGAATTCTGTTTCCTGTCCATGTTCTGTTTGCTAAAGAAGAGCCCTTTTATTAACTACTGAACCAGAACTGAGAGGACCTACAAAAGGTCCCAGTGGAGAAACTCAGTCCTTTTTTTCTTACTTCAGTTCAAAAGGCCTGAAGATATCCTTTTAACCTCTAGAGGGAGAGGGCAGTATAAGGGATAGATGTGAGCTTCCCATCTTACTGGACCACATTATGAATCTATGACTTTCCAGTCAAGACTTTATCTAAGACTGGGCCACCATCATTTGTGTCTTCTTTCCACTGGTACAGGAAAAGGCTGTAAAGTTAGAAGAACAGAGGTTCAGTGACAGAAGTCCATACCAGAGTTTGCTGGCAGGTAAGTCCAATATTAATTAATTAATTAAGTCCAATATTATCCCTTAAGAACAATCTGCTTGGCTCACTCTAAAAATGAAGAGACCCAATATTAGTATATTTTGTCCTGTAAGTAAGAGAGAAACTTATCCAGCAGCTTTGGTCCTTTTGGAAATGGAATGACTTTGAAATTTAGTAGGACCATGAGCATGAAAGCCTTGGCCTCATGTTTTTCTCCATATAAGCCTCACTAACATCATAATTGTGGCCAGAGACTAAGTATATCAGGGGGAGTATACATACCAGGTTTACTGGGGGAAATGTTTTGTAACAAACACTTTTATTATGCTGTATTAGTAAATTCTTTTGCTGTGAGCCAGTTTTATCTCCTGACTATTAGTGGGAAGGACACTGGGAAGGACTTTTGAGCTATTAGGGACCAAGAATCACAATCATATGGGAGTAGCAGGTACTTCTCAAAACCCAACCTATAAGTTCAAGGGCAGGGGTTGGGGGGAACTGGGGCAGGGAGGCTGGAGGAGGGGGTGGAGGTGGAAAAGATAATCAAAGAGAAGGTGCAACATGATGAAGAAAGCCTACCATTCAGACTATGAAATAAAGTTAAATGAACAACCCACAGATCTAGTCCATCAGCAGATCTATTTGGAAAAGAAAGTACAAATGGATAATGACCTAGACTGATAACTGAACAGGAAGAGGAAAGGTAGAACTGATTGCCTTTGGGAACTCATGCTGCTATTTTAATGACTCCAAGTATCTCTCTTAAACTAAGACCCATGTTTTATCACAAATATTCTTCTAGTGCTGTGAACCATAGAACACTGCAAACTCCAGAAAAGTGATGTCAAGGATCACCTATAGGGCAATGTAAAAACATATTGTGGGTGAGAATAGGCTGCAGCTCATTACAGTTGGAGTAATGACTTAAAAGAAGCATATAAATGAAGCAATAAAAAGCATCTGTTACTGGGATGTGGGACAGGAAAGAGATGTAACTAAAACAAGAGATAACTGATGTACAGCCTGCATGTTTCTTTGGTGTCCATATCATGTTAAGAGACTGGAAGGAAGGTACCCAGTATGTGAAGTGGGCCTCCTATGGTACATTTGTGAGAGAACATTAATCTCATAGGAGAAACAGATATAGAGGAGCTGTTATCTACTTCATTAGAGGGAATACTCCTCATCAATTAGATCATTATTCCATTGAAGTAAACAGGTGATAAAACTAATAAAATATACAGGGGTACAGGAGAGTAAACTACAGAGATTGTGCCTGGCCCAAGGTTACACAGCTAGTATTTTATTTGGAGACGCTGAATTGAGGCTAGTGAAACAATTGGGAAACAGTTAAATGTTTACCTGTATAATACTAATTCCAAGTGCAATTGTAGCTCAAAAAAAGGAAAATTCAATCTGGGTTGAAATAATCAAGGAAGTCTACCTGGAAAAGGTCCTATTTGAGTTATTCTTTGAAGGGTGGAAGGAAAATTAGATGGGTAGAGTTAAAGGAAGTTTCTTCCATTTTTAAGTTTAGGAGTTCCATCAACCATTACATCAGCAACTCCCATTCTCTGCTAGGGGGAAATTAACTGCTCTGATTAATGACTATGCACAGATGAGTTTATGGGGAGCTTTATGAGTTAATGCTTTATTTACTCCTCTTCAACACCAGAAAGTAACACCTAGTTTATCCCACATCTTCAGTGAATGAACTCCCATAAACCTTCTCTTTTTAAGTGCCAAATCTTTTTTTTTACTATTTTAACTATTTACAGACAGTTTAGAGACTTTCTTATTCACCTTTCCTCCCATACCTCCCAACCAAGAACTATATACCCAGAAGGCAGATGTTAGCCAGAAACTTGAGACACTGACAGCTTCCTCCACCAACTCCCACTCTCTTTAATCTCTAACCTATTGTTCACACATTGCCCACTTTTCTATTTGAAAGAATAGTTTCTCCCTGTTGATGATGGTGGTCAAGGGCAGGTGCAATCAACCAGAAGCTACACAATAAGACAGGACAGGACAATGAAATGATAGCAGCTGTCTTTAAGTGCACAGATCTGGAATTCTCTTTTTTCTTGTCTTGCTCTTGAGAAAGGGACTTCCAGGTTATCAAGTTGAGAATGGAAAGCCAATAACCACTGCAAATGACTACTTCTCCCTACCTGTCACATGCATGAGGAGCTACTGACTTTGGGACTGATTTCTGATTCATAGAGCCTGAGGCTCTATCAAAGGTGTCTAGGACTGGAGGAGAGGGAGCTGAGAACAAGGCTGGCCCAGATACTAGAAAAGATGCATAAGGAGAGAAGGTCCTGAGCATAGCATCTCCCTTCATTCTTGGCAGAGGTGAGTGACACTGAAAACAATGTCACACTGGGTTGATGTATTAGTTTTGCTTGAGTGCCCCTTCTCTTTTCTGGGACCTATTCTCCTAATTGGTGAGTTCCTGTGTAAGGACTGCTATTTCACTAGGAGTCCCAGTCATGCTCACTTCACTCTCAGGTCAACTCCCTCTGGACTGTTCAAACTGCCCATCAGCAACCTTTCCCCAGGTACCCACTCCCTGATTTCTAGTTCCCTTTTATGTCTTGCCTACCCCTCTTAAAATACAATCTCTTTGAGAGTAGAGAGTACCTTTTTTTCCCTTTATTTATATCCCCAGTGTTTTGTACCCTGGCACATACTAAGGCTTAATAAATCCTCACTAACTCTATCTTTCTTTCTATCCATCCTTCTATTTATTTTTCTACATTTGTTATAAGGGATAGATGTCTGCAGGGATGAGGAGTAGAGAAGGCATAAATTGGGAAATAAAGGTGATGTAAAAAAAAAAGATATGAATAATTTCTTTTAGAAATACCTTCATGTATATAACCTACTTGCCAGATCATATCAAGGGAATGCAAATCCAAATGGCACAAGAAAATATGTATAAATTATGAAAAATAACCACTATGAATGTGGAGGCATAATT
Source organism: Dromiciops gliroides (assembly GCF_019393635.1). Classification (NCBI taxonomy): domain Eukaryota; kingdom Metazoa; phylum Chordata; class Mammalia; order Microbiotheria; family Microbiotheriidae; genus Dromiciops; species Dromiciops gliroides. Next base: position 90,169,301 of record NC_057865.1, read on the forward strand.
CTTGCGTTGGCCACAAAATTAGCTAGTTATTGCTATTGTCACTGTGTGACTCCCTGTTGCCCCATGAGTGACCCACAACATTAATTCTTCAGAAACTGGGCTATTCTATGACTCACAGCTATACAGAATTACTAGAAGAATATTTTTTAGAAGAATATTAATATTAAAAAGGTAGGTCTTAATTTCAGGGAGAAAGCTTGTGGTCATTAAAAGCACCACATCATTTCTCCATTTGGCCAAATGAATTTTTTAAGGCTTTGTTTTCTTCAGCTTCCTTTTCCAAACTGCTGATTCTTTTTTCATAGTTTTTTTGTTTTGCTTTCATTTCTCTCCCCATTTTTTCTTCTACCTCTTGCAATTGATTTTTAAAATCCTTTTTGAGCTCTTCCAGGAAGGCTTTTTGTTCTTGCGACCAATTCACCTTCCCTTGTGAGGCTTCAGATGTAGACAATTTGAGGCTATTGTCCTCATCTGAGTTTGTGTTGGCTTCTTCCCTATTGATACAGAAGCTCTCAATGGAGAGGGCTCTTTTTTGCTTCTTACTCATTATTGCAGCTTATTTCTTTATTCTTTAAGTTGAGGTCTGCTCTGGGGGCACCAGGGTCCCTGTTTTGGGCTTCTTGTGCAGGTGTATAGGTGCTGTGTGACCGGGCTTTTACTCTGAGGCCTTTATGGTGTGTGGAGATCCCCCGCCCTGCACTTCCTGTCTGATTGTGCTCGGCCAGCCAGGCGCCAGACCCCGGCGTCTGATCCCGCCGTTCGTGGCCCTCTCGGCCGGTGCAGGTAGGTTTTTCCACTGTCCTTCTTGGCCACCAGATTTTTGAACCAGGTTCCGGGAGCCTCAGTTGTTCGGCTGTGGCCCGCAGCTCCTGCTGACTTGCCCTGACCCCCTCGGCGCTGGGTTGCTGCCCTGCGCTGGGGATCCCTTTTGCCCGAGTCAGACCGACCTTTTCCTGAAGTCTTCTAAATTATCTCTGGTTGGAGGACTGTGTCTCTCTGTCTCTTTGCAGGTTCTGTAGTTTCAGAATCCGTCCAGAGGCTTGATTTAATGTTCGTTTTGAGGGAACAGAAGGAGAGCTCAGGCAGCTTGCTGCTTCCTCTCCGCCATCTTGGCTCCGCTCCACATCATTTCTCAAGGACAATCCTTCCTGCTCTCTTTCTTTTACTTAATTTTGGGCCCAGTCAAATGTCTATTTTCAGGGTCTGACCCAGACCCATTTACTGTTGACCCAGCTCTCTGGATTTTCTATCCAATTGCATATCAAATCCTGGGCAACAAGTATTTTTTTTTTATCTACTGGATTATTCCTGTGTGCATAGTTCAGCTGATCTCTTTTGATTGAGAATGGATTTCACTTTAGAGACTCCACAAAGTTCCAAGACTCCTTACATTGTTCACAAATAAGAATATCTAGAGGACCTCACGATGTATAGAGAATTCCTCTTCCATTTGGGCTCTTCTGGACACCTTCCATGAAGATGACAAACAGCATGGCCAGCATGAGTCTTCTTGTTTTGTGCCTTGCTTGATATTAATCATCAGTCATTGAAGTTATTTCTGTTTTTGAAGGAATCCTGCATGATTCTGACATATACATGAGAGATACTTCATTGAAGGATATTCATTAGGGCAGCATTTTGCTTTTCTTCTAGCTAACACAATTGCAGTGGGATATTGCATTCTTTTTATCTTTTAGTCAATTGTGTGACTTAAGAGAGAAAGTCAAGTGTCCTTTCAGTTTTGAAATAAGTGAAGAGTTTGGGTTTTGTTGTTGTTGTTATTGTTATTTAAATTTTTATTTTTACATAGAGAAAAAAATAAAACATACATTTAACCCAATTTGCTTGCAAGTTCCTTAGCTTTTGTCTTTTCCAGCTTAGCAATACAAGCCACTGACTTTGGACACAGAACATTGCCAACCCAGTGATGATGGATCTCATCATATCTGTCACTGTAATTGGTTTTAATGGCTTCTACAAGCTTAGCTTATCTTGAGGGTTAACCTGTGTAAATGCAATGCTTGTGCAAGTCTCTCTGGGAACTAAGCAACCCAGTCTAGTTTTACCTTAAATAATACAGTAAGGAACTCCCATTTTTCGGCACAAGACGGGTAGGAAGACCACTATCTCAATGGGATCCACATCATGTGCAATCACTACCAGCTGTGCCTTCTTGTTTTCTACCAGGGTAATAACAGTGTTAACACCTGCTCTGAGGACAGGTGGTCTATTAGTGAGGACATCTCCTTTGCCTGCAGCTTTTTGTGCAACTCGAGCCAGCAGCTTTTGCTGCTTCTCTTGCTTTGTCTCAGGTCTGTACTTGTGAGCCAGTTTAAACAGCTGAATAGCTGTATGACAATCCAAAGCCTGGGTAAACTGGATAATTGTTAGTGGCACTTGGAAATACTTATAAAGGATAGATCTTTGACTACAGTCTGATGTATTGAGGCCATTTGGCAAATTAAGTGAGGTCCTTTTTGGGCTGGATGTCCTGACCAATGCCAAAGTTCTTGGGCCCCTCCTCAAACAAAAGATTAACCACTTTCTTAGCCTCCTGCTTCTTTACAATAGCAGGAGCCTGAACCACCTTCTTCCCTTTTGGCCTCTTTCTTGGCAGGCAGAATCAGATCAGTGAGAAGATTCACATAAGGAGAAAGGACATCAAGATTTGTTAGTCCTCATGTCTGAACCTCTTGTTGGTGAATGAGACTTTGAAGATTATTTACAATTAGTGGCTTTCTTATTGCCCATTAAATAAAGTATAAACTCCTTATCCTAACATTCAAAGCTTTTTAAAGTCTACTAGACCCACTAACCTTATCTCATTTTACTCCAAACATACTCTGTTATGTGAAACGAGATTTCTCTCCTTCCCTCACTCTCCATTCTTTTGGCCTTTAATCAAACTGCCCTGAAGCTAAGGAATAGATTTACCTTCTTCACCAACTCAATATCCATCTATTGAAATCCCTCCTTTTTGGTGCAGTTAGGTGGTGCAGTGGCTAGAGCAGAGGCCCTGGAGTCAGGAGGACCTGAGTTCAAATCCAGCCTCAGACACTTAACACTTACTAGCTGTGTGACCCTGGGCAAGTCACTTAACCCCAATTGCCTCACTAAAAAAAAAAAAAAGAAAGAAAAACCTCCTTTTCTTAAAGGTCCCAAACAGATGCTATTCCTTCCATGAAACTTGCCCTGTTTACCTCTTCCAACAAACATTCATTGTGTGCCTAGTATGTCCTGGCTTATTTCCAGTCAGCATTATTCAATTACTGTGATTCTATAGGGATAATGATTATTTCTGTTATACTCATTTATTAACAAACATTTAGTTTAGTTAACTGACATCAGTATATATTTATATATTTTACATATCTCCTATTTAGGAAGATATGTTTAGTTTAGATAGATTCTTATTTTAGGCTCCAAAACTTTAGTTATAAATTATAAGTCCATTTGCTCAGCCATTGGATGCTGACTAGAGGACCTCCATCCATCCTTTTGGCCTGATGAGTGAGTGATCAAGGCCAGAGTGGACCTCTGGACTTTCACTATTCTTTTTGCCTAATTATCATGACCAAGCCTAGGATGAAAGAGATAACCTAATGATCTGGAAAATCCCCCAACTCATTTTTGTGCCTCAGACTATTCTCTATAGCCCAACATGAGGGAACACTCATTGCTTTACCACTAAGTCAGAAGAAATGACCCTTGCCTTGTCCATTCTATGACCACTCATCTAGATGCATCATATGCAGCCCTTCTAGAGAGTCATGGTCTGTCAACCAAAGACATAGTGTATTTTATTCTGCCTTATCTATATCATCCAGATATCAAACACAATAAAACTAAGGCCCGGGAGGAAGGGGACATCTCAGTTCATGAGGAAGAACTGAGGTGTCATTCATTGAAGGGGGAAAGTCTGGTCCCTTTAACAAATGGTTACAGGTTTGAGGTTTTGCCTCAGTTTTTCTTTTCTTATCTTTTTTTTTTTTTTTTGCAGATTGGACAATTTTTAGACCCCCTCAATTATGTGCCTGCTATTGCATTATAAAAATAGCCCCATTAACCAAGATTACACTATAAACAAGAAAGATACAATCTGCATCAGTTTATAAATGGGCAGCTGGAGAACCATAGAAATGAGGTGACTTCCCAAGGTCACACAGGTAACAGAACTGGGATCCTCAGGTTCTAAAGTAGTGTTCTTTTGACTTACCCATACTATTTATCAAAGCACAACACATTTACTCTGTTACACTTAGTACCAATTTGGTGTAATTAGTTGTTTGACTTTCCCTTGAACTGCTTTTTATTTCCTTCCTCTTGGATTTCTTTTTCTATCCCTTGGGCTTCTCTCAAGTTCTATTCTATTCTGCCCCAGCCCATAGTCCAATCCAGTATTTCTACTGCTAGATCTTTATAAGACTTGCCTTTTATACCAAATGTGTCCTCTGATTCTTTTCCCTTTCCCTCCTAAAATTCCTTATCTTCCCACTTCCTTCCCTCTTTTCAGAAAACCATTTTCTCTGAACTAAGCCCTTCCCCTTGCCTCCTTTTCTCATGTGAGAAAATAATTGTTAATAATGGGTTTTGGAAGAGACCCGGTGACCCTATCCCCACTCAGGAACTCTGGATGGTTTCTCAGAGCCAGTCCCAAAGGTGCATTAGAGATCAGATTAACTCAGTAGACAACAGAAACCATACCTACCTGAAAGTGTTTGCCCTCAGAGCAAAGTTCAGACCTTGAGCTCAGCCCAGTACTGCTCATTTTAATATGGATCACCCTCAGGTCCAGTAAACCAATAGATTTGGATGATGCCAGCCAATTAGCTTTGAACAGTGTGTAAGGGCCGCCTCTCCTCTGGTCCGCAAGGGGCTTACACTCTCTTGGCCTGGGACGCTGAAGGAGGCAGCCACGTATCCCCGGTCCCCCCTTCTCTTTTCTCTCTAGCTGTCGGTAATGTAGGACTTCTGAAATCTGGAGCCATGTGCTCACTTTTTCTCTATGGCTTTGGGGGCTTTTGGCTTGCCTTAAATGCGGTCAATTCTTTACTAACATTTAATATGATTTAATAAATGCTTAATGCCCCAAACTGGTGTAATAGCCATTAATTTATAAGTAGAAACATATTAGAAACCCCAGCTAAGTTCCCCAATAACTTAGAATAGGGACAGGATTCCCCCGATATTTCAAACACACTCACCAAGCATTCTCGTCTGCCCACTGGCTACTGGCTGCTTGCTGCACTGGTTCATCCCTCATTCCCTCTTTTTCCTCTCAATTCTTACCCACTGCCATGTGAAATTTACTGTTCTTATCCCCACCCCATAGCTTCATGAAGCTCCACCTTAGTACTTTCCCTTTCTCATAGTCCCTGGAGGGCTCCCTATATTTCTATAGGCAGATGTCACCAGTTTGGTGATTTCTATTCAAATTTTGTTCTGGGCCATTAACACTGGTCTTGCTTTGTCTTCTATGTTCATTATTATGTTTGCTTCCTGGAAAATTGATATAGATACACCATTCTTCATCAGAAAGACTGGTATAGTCTTTTTTCCCCAGAATTAGTATTTTTATTTTTTTTAATTCTATGTTAAATTTATGGAATAAAACAAAAATTTCTATAACATTACAATAAAAAAGATGATTGTACATGAAACTACAAATCTACTATGCTCAACTTGCTATTTCTTTCAAATACACAACAAAAGTATCAGTTAAATTTCTTTTTTTACTCCTCTCCCCACCCTAAGGATGGCTACCATTAGACACAATTATATACACATATACCATATACATATACAATATTTATATTATATAAATACATACATAGATAGATGGATGGATGTACAATTATTCTATATATACTTCTATTTTTCAGTTCTTCTCCTGGATACAGATAGCATCTTCCTTCAAATGTCCTATGCAGCTAATTTATATATTTATAATAAAAAAAAACCTTATTTGCTCAAAGTCATTCTTTTCTGTTTGTTTGTATTTTTGTTGGTTTTCTTCAATGACGGTTAAGTGATTTGCCCAGGGTCACACAGCTAGTAAATCTCAAGTGTCTGAGGTTGGATTTGAACTCAGGTCCTCCTAAATCCAGGAGCAGGATTTTAACCACACCACTACCTATCTGCCCCCTCAAAGTCATTCTTTTTTCTTTTTTTTTTTCTTTTTTGGTGAGGCAATTGGGGTTAAATGACTTGCCCAGGGTCACACAGTCAGGGAGTGTTAAGTGTCTGAGGCCAGATTTGAACTCAGGTCCTCCTGACTCCAGGGCCTCTGCTCTAGCCACTGCACTATCTAGCTGCCCCTCAAAGTCATTCTTAAAACAATATTGCTCTTACTCTATACAATGTTCTCTTTTTGCAAAAGTTTCTGTTATGGTTTTATCCTCTACACACAAAACATTCCAGTGGTCAAGATTACATGCTGCACTCAGAGTATTTCTTCAGTCATGTTTTTAGCATATTTTGAAATGAAATGCAGAGTCCTCATGGCATAACGGATAGAGAATTGCCCTTGGTCAAGCATAATAGCCCATATTTTAAAAACAACTAACATACTTATATCAATAAATACAGTAAAAGTTTTTGACAAAATACAACACTCATTCCTATTTTAAAAGGCTAGAAAGGATAGGACTAAATGAAGCTTTTCTTAAAATGCTAAGTAGACTTTCTCTAAATCCAAGAGCAAGGATTACCTATGATAGGAATATATTAGAAGTCTTTCTATTATGATGAGGGGTAAAATAGGGAGTCCATTATTACCATTATTATTCAATATTGTACTTGAAATGCTAGATATAGCAATAAAACAAGAAAAAGAAATTGAAGGAATAAGCATAAGTGATGGGGAAACAAAACTATTGATTTGTCTAGATGATATGATAGTATACTTAAAGAATCCTAGAGAGTCAACTAAAAAACTAGTCAAAGCAATTAACAACTTTTGCAAAGTTGCAGGATATAAAACAAATATAAATAAGTCATCAGCATTTCTATATATTACCAATAAAACCCAGCAGGAAGAGATAAAGTCCATCTAAAGTAACCTCAAACATTATAAAATATTAGGAAGCCTACCTGCCAAGATGCACAGTGATTATATAAACACAATTATAAATCATCCTTCACCAAATAAAGACAGAGCTAAATAACTGGAAGAAATATTAGTTGCTTATTGGTAGGCTATAATAAAAATTCTACCTAAATTAATTTACTTATTCAGTGCCATACCAATCTACAAAAGAATTACTTAAAGAGCTAGAAAAAATAATAACATAGGAACAAAAGGTCAAAATATCAAGGGAATCCAAGGGGCAAAAAATGTGAAAGAAGAGGTACTAGCAGTAAATATCTATATTACAAAGCAGTAATTATCAAAAACAATTTGGTATTGAATAAGAAATAAAGTTGTTGAGCAATGCAACAGATTAGATACACAAAATATAGAAGCAAATGGGCACAGTAACCATTTAGTGTTTGATAAAACCAAAAATTCCATATATAAGGGCAAGGACTCAATTTCTGACACACACACACACACACACACACACAAACTACTAGGAAAACTTGAGAAGTCTGGCAAAAATTAAACACAGACCAACATTTCACACCATATACCAAAAGAAGCAAAAAATGGGTACATGATTTAGAAATAAAGGGTGATATCATAAGCAGATTAGAGGAGCATGGGGACAATTATCTGTCACATATATGGATAGGCAAAGAGTTTGTGACAAAATAGAAGACAGAGAAGTTCATAGGACATAAAATGAATGATTTTGATTACATAAAGTTAAAGGGTTTTTCCAGAAACAAAACCAATGTAGCCAAAATTCAAAGCAAAGCAGGAAACTGAGGGGGAAATTTTTGTAGCATTTTTCTGATAAAAGCCTTATTTCTCAAATATATAGGGAACTGAACCAACTTTGTAAAAATGAAATCCATTCCCCAAATGTTAAAATAACTAGTCAAAGGATATGAACATGCAGTTTTCAGAGGAAATCAAAGCTATCAATATTCATAAGAAAAAAATGCTTAAAAACACTGATAGAGAAATTCAAATTAAAACAACTCTGAAGTAGTACCTCACACCCACAAGCTTGGATAAAATGACAGAAAATGAAAATGACAATTGATGGAGGGGATGTGGAAAAATAAGTATACTAGTTATGAGAAAATAATGGGATTTGGCAGATACTCAAAGGCTCACCTGGAGATTAATCTAAACTGATTGAATTAAGTGAGAGTGATTGACTTTGCTGATTAGCCTACTTCAGGTTAGTTAGATTGTAAGCACACCTGGCTGGCCCTTAAGGAGGTATTGTTCTCAGAAGCTAAGGACTTTGAACTCAACTTAAGACCACCTTCAAGTCCAGTGAACCAATTGATTTGGATGATGCCTACCAATCAGCTTGAAGCAGTGTGTAAGGACCACCTCTGCTCCAGACCTATGAAAAGCTTCCACACTCAGTTTGAGAGGAGTTCATGGTTGAAGCAGGCTCATGGTGGAGGACTTGAGGAAGAACCAGACCAGACTGGAACTCTAGGCTAGATAGGCCTTTTCTTAACTTTCTGAACTCTACATGTTTTTCTTTTTACTAATACCTAGTATGCTTTAATAAATGCTTAATGCCCAAAGACTGGTGCTAAAGCTTCTAATTTAAGGTGACCACATGTTTAGATTTTAAACATCACATAGTACATCATTGATATTGGAGAATAATTTGGAACTATGCAAAAGCTATGAACATACTTTGACCCATCAGTACTGCTACTGTTTGTACCTCAAGAAGATCAAGGAAAAGGAAAAGGACCAATGAATAAAAAAAAAATTATAATATCTCTTTTGGGGGGGGCAAAGGATTAGAAACTGAGGGGGTGTTCTTCAATTGAGGAATGGCTGAACATATTCCTATACTATAAGAAATAATGAAGGGAATGGTTTCAGAAAAACCTGGGAAGACTTACATGAACTGATGCAAAGTGAAGTGAGCATAACCAAGGGGACAATCTACAATAACAGCAATATTGTAAAGATAATCAAACTGTGAAAAACTTAATAACTCTGATCAATATAATCTAGAACAACTCCAAAGGACTCATGCTACAAAATGCTATCCTACAGAGAGAAGAAATACAGTGCAAATGGAAGCATATTTTCCCTTTATTTTTCTTGGTTTTTTGGAATATGGATAATACAGAAATTTGAAAATATATTTTGCATGACTATATATATGTATACACACACATATATATGTATGTGTATATGTGTATGTGTATATATATATATATATATAATATTTCTTGTCCTTTCAATGTGTGGGGGAGATAATGGAGAAGGGAGATAATCTGTAACTGAAAATAATTTTTTTAAAGATAATTTCCCTTGGAGTCAGGAAGACCTGGATTCAAGTCCTTCCCCTTTCGCATACTGGCTGTGTGACTCTGGACAAATCATTCAATCTCTCAGTTTTCTATTTATGTCTCCAAGACTATAAATGAAGAAGACAGTGATGAGCTACATTGTTAGAAAAGAGTTTCTTCTCTTAGGAGTTTCCTGTATTAATGAACTCACATGGAAGGAGAGAGGTGGGGAAGAGAGAGGGAGAGAAAGGGAGAGGGAGAGAGGAAGATAGAGGGATAGAAAGAGGGAGAAGAAGAGGGAGAGGGAGAGAGAGATGAAAGGCAAGTTAACGTCTTCCTTGACTTACAATAGTTCTTTTTCAAAACAACAATCCAATATCAAAACAACTGGCCACTTTTACTTGAGTTGTTTTTTGTTTTGTTTTGTTCTGTTTGGTTGCTGCTGCTGGCCCTACTGCTATTGTAGTTGTCCTGGATCTTTGGTTTCCTTAGGTTATGGAACTTCTGGTGTTGAAACCCTCTCCACAGATATAAATCAGTTAATCAGTCAACAAGTATTTATTAAGTACTTACTTTTTGCCAGGCACTGTACTAAACCCCACAGATAGAAGAGAAGCAAGATAGAGACTCTGTCTTCAAAGAGCTCACATTCTAATGAGTAAGGCAGCATGTCTTATTCTAAAGTTGCTATAACTATATAGTATATATAACTGTATATGTGTATAACTGTACATACAAGATATACAACTTCTCCGTAATTCATACTCTTAGAGAGTTGCCTGGGGCACTGAGAGCTTAAATAGCTTGCCCATTATGGTTGCAGAGCCAAGATGTTTAAGAGGCCAGGACTTGAACTCAGGTTTTCCTAATTCAAGTGATAGTTCTGTCTAGCTTATGTTACATCTCCTTATCACTAGGACAATTAATACCTCCAAATATCTTTTTTAATGGAAGCACATCTTCTGGGTCTATTGTTTCCTTTTTTTTTTTTTTTAGTGAAGCAATTGGAGTTAAGGGACTTGCCCAGGGTCACACAGCTAGTAAGTGTTAAGTGTCTGAGGCCGGATTTGAACTCAAGTACTCCTGACTCCAGGGCCAGTGCTCTATCCACTGCGCCACCTAGCTGCCCCTATTGTTTCCTTTCTAAAGAGAATAAGCTTTGGCTATGGTCTGTTTATTTGAATTGCCAGCAGTCTTTCAATAGTCCTTGCCATTCTTTCTCTCAGTACAGTTTCCTAAATGAACAAATTCTTTGTTGATCCTTTGCTTTCCAAAATGTGTACAAAAGCAAATCTGTCCCTTGAGTTCATCCCAGGTGAATTAGTCTCTGAAGTTGCAATATGTTTTCTTCCCTTATCTCCTAGTCTATCCTTCCTCTCTTGGTTTTTCCTCTACAAGAGACAAAGTAGTCCTTTGCTTTTCTTGCTTCTACTTCTCCTTGCTATCCCACCCAGACTCTTATCTTCCTTCTCTTGTCTGTATCCTTCATAGTGCCCCTTTATATCCCATATCTAGCAGTCCCCAAAGCCCTAAATAAAGATAATTAAAATTCTGTATTTTGCATGTATGACTAGTTCAGCAGCCTTTGAAGCTTTTTGTTACACAACAGATGTGTGTGCCTAGGGTTGAGTCATCTGGACTCTCACAATGCTACAAAATATATAGCCATCTATCCATGACTACTTCAATGGTGAGTATTAAAGCATCATTCTTTCTCTGAGTTTGTTTCTTTCATCCCAATTTGCTCTCACACTATGGTCACTAGGTCTATAGTCCATAGTCTCAGTCTGTATTCACCACCACACAGATATTCAAGTTCTCTCAGAGTCCTGGGAATAGCCCTTTTGAAAGGAAATATACTTCCCCTAATCATTCTAGCTCTTAAACCCCCATCCAATATTTTTTCTATCTATACAACCTTTCACTCATAATGTAACACATCTATGATAATTGTATAATTAGCCACTCTCAATAATGATATTGTTAGATCTTAACCATAACTATGTTTAATGGAAATTATCTTCTCTCCCATAATTAAATATAGCATTGCCTGCTCTTTCAACTTACCATCACCCTTAAAAGAGTTTTTTTAGAAAGTGTTAGTTCTTAATATGAAAAGAAGGTCTTTTTAAGCAAGGGAACTGCAAAACTCATCAAACTAATTATCTTTGGACTATATAGATCAGTCCAGCCAGTTGTTGATTCACCAGGATACTGCTCTGTCTAATCTAAATGGAACTAATAGCAACATCTCAGACTGATCCTTAAATAGGGCTCATCAGGATACCAAAATAGCTGCAAAGCACCTTGAGGTTTTTTTTTTTTTTCTCAAGCCTGAGGTGGCAACAGATTACATTAAGACATGAAAAGTTTCAACACTGCCCTCTACCTCTGTGGTTCCTTTAAAATTGTGTTTATTTACACCTATATTTTTCCAAGTTCTAATAAACAAATGTTTTCTCTGCCTCTTTGAAATATAAACTATGCCCATGCAAGTGAGGTTTTGTTCTATTAAAGGGGCCCCCTGAACTTTTTTTGAGTTGCCATATTTTCCAGAAACACTGGACCTGGAGTATGCAGGAGGCCCTGAACATGTCAAAGATGGAGCCCACCCTGAGCTGACATAATTTGTTGTTTTTACTCCAAACTTGGCTCCCTGTGTGCTCTTGGGAGTCAAGACAGGCACCAGTCACTCTACACCCGACTGAGAAACTACTTGTGCAACTGGAGCCCTTGTAGATAAGGAAACTATCATATCTTCAGAGTCTAGCAGTTCCCAAGGAAAAGGAATGCTGCTTTTGCCATCTTGCTTATTCATGATTTCTCTTCCCCTTTGGGAAGGAATCAGTCCCTTCTCCATCCCTACTTTTCTTTCCCTCCTCCCATACCACTCCCCTTTAGGAGGAAATTGCTGTTCTTCTTCCTTTGTTGCAATTTCATAAATATGCAAGCTTTCTGTTTGGATTGTGAACTCCTTGCACCTGGAGTTCCACATGGATGTTCATTTCTTTTGTAATAAATCCAATTCCAACACATGGCTCATGGACTTGTGATGGGGAGGGGGGTGTTAACAGTTTATATTGTTGACAAAAAAATCCAAGGCCTCACATTTATAGCATAGATCATTTCCTGTCCAAAACTGTCTAAATACTCTCTGAAAGTTATGCTTCTTTATACACATAGATTAAAATGAGGTTCTTTTTATATTCCATTAGGTCTCAAAATTGTCATCTCTAAGAAAAGCTATATCTTATGTTCTTTGACAATATAAATATTTCCCCTAAAATTTTCCCACACTTGTCCACACACACACACACACACACACACACACACACACACACACACACACACACTCTTTCTCTCTCATCTGAGTTCTATATGGTTTATGGTCATGCTATATTCTTGCAACATTCCATTTCCTGAACTCTATGTGTAAGCTGCTATAACGGGTCATACAGACTTGCCGAAGTAATGGTCATGCACACAAAGTAGCATTCATTTGATCCTCACAACAACCCTGTAAATTAGGTTAGGCAGGTATTTTCAAGCTGGCCTCCATTTTACAGATGATTACAAACATAGATAGATGGATAGATAGACAGACAGATAGATAATATATATATATGTATATATATATATATATGTATTATAAACATATATAAGTATATGTAAATATACACAGATTGTGTATAAAATATCCTTGGATCTTACAGCTAGTATGGAGCAGAGACAGAACTATTCACCAAATATTCATTAGATACTAATACATTAGAGTTAAATATTTATTATTTCATCAGGGAAGGCACTGTGCTAGATAATGGAGATACAAAGATCAAAAAGGTAAGATAGCCCCTTTAAGGAGCATATAATCTAATGGAGAGGATAAGACTTGTACAGCACAGCTCTCTATCAAAGCAAGTACAATATGATAGGTGCAAAGGAAAAGGCCAAAGTACTCTGAGAAAATTTGGGGAGAGAGAAATGATGTCCAGCTGGGGAGTTTAGGGCTTTATGGTTGAGGTAGATCCTGAATTGGGTCCTGAGGGAAGGGAGGGATTTCAGCTGGTAAAGAAAGGGCAAGATGGCCCTTTCTTATATGTGGGAAAGTATGAACAATGTCACACAAAAAAAATGATGAGGGATACCAAAAAGAGAATTGTGTGAAAATAAGTTGAAAAAGTGGTTTGGAACCTAATTATAGAGGATATTGATAATAAGAGCCTTGGATTTGGTAGGTAATGGGGGCCATTTTCCCAGAGGAGTAATATGACCATAATATATGAGGAAGAATACTGGACCATGAGATATGGCAGATGGATTGCAAAAGGATAAGGACAAAGACAGTGAAAAATACATGAGTAGGAGATGATTATATTTTCCAGGTAAGAAATAAAGGCTTGAACTAACATGGTTGCAAAAGAAATAAAGAGGAAAGGACAGAAGAGAGATTATGGAGGTAAAACGGACAGAAGTAGAACAAAGCCCTCTCAACTGCCTTCCCGATGTTTTCCACTATAACATATGACTGCTTTGTGTTGTTGTTTCAGTCATGTCCAATTCTTCGTGACCCATTTGTGAGGTTATTTTGGCAAAGATACTGAAGTGGTTTGCTATTTCCTTCTCCAGCTCATTTTACAGATGAGGAAACTGAGGCAAACAGGGTTAGGTGACTTGCCCAGGGTCCCATAACTAGTGTCGGAGACCAGATTTGAACTCTGGAAGAGGAGTCTTTCTGACTCCAGGCCTGGTACTCTATCCACCATGCCACCTTGTTGACCATACTACCACCTAGCACTTTCTATAGATGCACATGTACACACACACACACACACACACACACACACACACACACCCCAAAGAGTAACAGGATAAATATTCTCAATTGACTTCTAAATATAATCCTTCCTGGGAAAAAAGATATGGAATTTTCCTTGTAAATTTAAGGCAAACATTTGCCTTTTACCTAATAAACAAAAATGCTAATCTTTCATATGATTTCTTTCCTTTTCATTATATAACACAATAACAGGCCTAAGATTTCTATAAATAGTTGAAACACAAATGAAGGGCTTTGAAAAAATATTTGCTCTTATCACAGTTTCATTAAGTCTGGCCTGTCAATAGCAGGTAAGATTAAATGTGCCTTTAAGAAGCACAGGTAATTGTCATGCAGTTCCCATCACTATTCTCACCAAAGGGGCATCATCCCGCTGCAGCTACTGCTGGGCAGCTAGCACGAAAAGGGAAGCAGATCCTCCCTTCTCATAATCTGCACCTTGGGAAGAAATGAGTTACCTTTGGAAAATACATTAAAGACCCATTAAGTTTGAGGTGCTTGGGTGACAGCTAAGAGGAAAAAGGTGAATGGGATATTGAATATGCAGAAAGGGTAATGTATTCAATGGCACCCCAGTGCCCTGAAAGCCATAATATATGTTGCAAAGCCATCTAAGTTATTCCCAAGGAGTAGTTTACTAGCTATGAGAAACTGGCTCAAAAGTCATTAGTCTTGTCAAAGCTTAGATTTGATTTCCAATGGAAATAATATCATATCTCTTTGGCACACACACACACACACACACACACAGTGGTGACACAATCACATGTCCTTAAGGATCATAGAGCTAGGACTAGAAGCAGAGTCAAAGGCATATAGGCCAACCTCTTCACTTTATATATTAAGAAACTAAGACCCAGAAGTTTCAGCATTTTGCTTAGTTAATTGATTGGCTGGAAATGGCCATAGATTGAAGCCGACTGATACTCTAGACTTGGCTATTCTATTAATTCATTGTATGACTTTGGGAGAGTCACTTAACATCTAAAAAGATAATTGATTCTGGAATCAGAAGACCTGGGTTCAAATTCTACCTCTAACACTTACTCACTATTTGACCTGGGATTAGTCACTTCACCTCCCTGGGTTTTAGTTTCTCCATCTGTAAAGAAATGGGTTTAGACTAGATGATCTCTAAGATCCCTTCCAGCTCTGGAGTCTCCATTTCCTTATCTTTGATATTTTATTAGATGATCTCTGAGGTCTCTTCTAGCTTTTATGTTATGTCTATTGTTTAGAACAAGGGGTAACAGTTTTTAGGGTTTTTAGGTGAGGTCAGACTATGGGAGACAGCAGCAATCCATCTACATGAATATATCAGGGTAGATAGATAGAGACAGACAGACAGAAATGAAGGAATGAATGAATAAGTAAATAGATAAATAAATAGGTACATGAATGAATGAATATATATTTATATATACATATGCATGTATATAAGTATGTATTTCAGTTATATTTTAATGGAGCTACAAAGTTCACTAACTACATATTCCTTAAGGGGAGAAACTTCAATGTTTTCTAAAATGATATGAATTAGATGAGGAATGAAGTCACGTTAGCATGATAAAATGTAAGTTGGTTTGGGAAAGAAAATGAACTTAACACTTTAGGATTGTTAAATATCATCTTTGAGTTTATGGAGAAATTCAGAGTAAAAGGAAAGAAGTCATTACAAAAACAGCTTAAAGTGCACTGAAGAACAGTGATGGCTCAAGCCCTCTCTGGTGAACTGATTTCTACCAATAGTGATTTCTTTTCTTTTTTAAAAAATAAATTTTATTGCTGCATCACTTCAAAAGAGGATAAGAGGATCTTTCTGATTGGTTCTGTACATAGACAATAATTCTGCTCAGTGAGAGAAACAATGGCAATTATCAGTCCAGTCAACAGGCTTTTAAAAAGAGCCTACTCTATGTAGGCAACAGTACTAGGATAGGGAAACAAAAATTAATAAGGCTTTATACTTGTTCTCAAAGATAATATAGTCTAGTAGACACGAACACATATGTACAAATAACTATGATACAAAAAAGAATACAAAGTAAAAGGATCCACAGTGTTCACAAATAAATAGGCCTTGTGAGAAATGAGCCCAAACCACCTTTCAGCAGACAAATTCATCAAACTATTCCATGTTGGCTATCTGCTTTCTTCAGTCCTTCAGTAGATTCATGATCTTTTATCTCTAAGTGGTCTGCCTACTGGTGTGATCAGAACACATTTGTGGCTTCTCATTCTGTGTGATATTTGCTTAGAGGAGGTGGTATAATATACTAGGAAAATCACTGGATTTAAAAAACAGTTGACCTTCAAAATGGGTATATGATTTAGACATAAGAGGTGATACCATAGGTAAATTAGGAGAAGAAGGAATAGTCTACCTTTCAGATCTTTGGAAAGGAGAGCAGTTTATGACCAAACAAGAGATAGAGAATATTATGAAATGCAAAATGGATGATTTTGATTACATTAAATTAAGTTTTTGTACAAACAGAAGTAATGCATCCAAAATTAGAAGGGATGCAGAAAGCTGGGATACATTTTTTATGGCCAGTACTTCTGATAAAGGCCTCATTTCCGAAATATATAGGGAACTATATCAAATTTATAAGAATCTAAGACATCCCCCAATTGAGAAATGGTCAAAGGCTATGAACAGGCAGTTTTCTGATGAAGAAATCAAAGCTATCTATTGCCATATGAAAAAATGCTCTAAATCACTATTGATTAGAGAGATGCAAATTAAAACAACTCTGAGGTACCACCTGACACCTGTCAGATTGGCTAATATGACAAAAAAGGAAAAGAATAAATGTTGGAGAAGCTGTGGAAAAATTGGAACACTAATGCATTGTTGG
This sequence comes from Dromiciops gliroides, assembly GCF_019393635.1. Lineage (NCBI taxonomy): Eukaryota > Metazoa > Chordata > Mammalia > Microbiotheria > Microbiotheriidae > Dromiciops > Dromiciops gliroides. The sequence goes on from NC_057865.1 coordinate 90,186,377, forward strand.
TGGAGCTGTGAACTGATCCAACCATTCTGGAGAGCAATTTGGAATTATGCCCAAAGGGCTATAAAGCTGTGCATACCCTTTGACCCAGCAATACCACTTTTGGGTCTTTTTCCCAAGGAGATCATAGAAAAGGGAAAAGGACCCACATGTTCAAAAATATTTATAGCTGCTCTTTTTGTGGTGGCAAGGAATTGGAAATTGAGGGGTTGCCCATCAGTTGGGGAATGGCTGAACAAGTTGTGGTATATGAATGTAATGGAATTCTATTGTGCTGTAAGAAATAATGAGCAGGAGAAGTTCAGAGAAACCTGGAAAGACTTGCATGAACTGATGATGAGTGAGATGAGCAGAACCAGAACATTATAAACAGTATCATCAACATTATGTGTTGATCAACTGTGATAGACTGGATTCTTCTCATGAATACAATGGGACAAGAAAGTTCCAGGGGACTCATGATGGAAAAGGCTCTCCAAATCCAGGGGGGAAAAAAAGGAACTGTGGAATATGGATGCTCATTGAACCATACTATTTCTTTTGTTTTTGGTGATGTTGTTTTTCTATTTTGAGGTTTTTCCTTATTGCTCTGATTCTTCTCTTATAGCTTGACTGATGCTGAAATATGTTTAATGCTGTTATGTATATGTATATGTGTGTGTATGTGTGTGTGTGTATATATATATATATATATATATATATATATATATATATATATATATATATATATATATATATATATATAACCTATATCAGATTGCCTGCTGTCTGGGGGAGGAGGAGAGAGAGAAAAATTTGAAATTGGAAATCTTATGTAAACAAATGCTGAAAGCTATCTTTACATGTAACCAGAAAATAATAAAATACTTTTATTTTTAAAAAAAAGAAGAAGAAAAAAGGAAAAAGAAACCTATTGGCTTTGTTGGGGGACTAACCCTCTCTCAATAAACCTATTTGCTTAAAAAAAAAACCAAACAAACAAACAAAACAAAACACACAAAAAAACAGTTGACCTTGAGTCAAAACTGGGCTCTGCTACTTGCTACCTGTGTAACTTAGGGCAATCAATATCCATCTAGGTTGTATCACAATCTATAGGAATCCCTCTTTCATTTGGTCTTTTCACAGGACTTCTTGTAGATTGCACCAAATGCCTTTTGGTAAATGCACAAACTATATGTATGTATTTTGTATATTTTCATAATAGGCAGCTAGGTTGTACAGTGGATAGAGCTCTGAGCCTGAAGTCAGAAATACCTAAGTTTAAATTTGGCCTCAGACACTAGGTATGTGACCCTGGACAAGCCATTTAACCTTGTCTCAGTTCCTCATCTGTAAAAATGAACTAGACAAAGAAATGGCAAATGACGCCACAGCTTTGCCAAGAAAACCCATAATGCGGTCATGAAAAATTGGACATAACTGAAATGACTAAACAACAAAACATATAGGTATATACTCATGTGTATGTGTAATACATAGATTTATACATATAGACATATACCATCAAACACATGTATAATGCATGTGTATATATATTCATATGTGTCCATTTAGAGTATTTATATATAATTATTTATTTATTTAAACCTTTGTTTTATATGATTAGAAGACCATTTATCGAAGTTATCTCTGTAGTTGTATCTATCAGGGAATTTATGTTATCTTAATATTTGGTATGCCCCTTATTGAAGGAAAACCTCTAAAATTTATAACTTAGATGTCTTTTTTTAAAAACCAAGAGGCAATATTCAGAACAGGACTTTGTATTGTCAACATTTCTAGTTCAGTTATGTTAATGTGAACATGTGATCTACTGCTGAGAATCATTTCCAAAATCCCGATTGTTCTCTACACATTTTTTCAAGGACACTGCTGATAGGTATAGGTCTTTATAGCCTTTATGAGAATTGTATGTATGTATGTATGCATGCATATAGTTAGGTACATACACATAGTACATAGTTTTAATATTGGACTAGATTATATCTATATAATTATACATACACACACACACACACACACACACACACACATATATATATATATATATATATATATATATATATATATATATATATATATATATATATATAAAATTATCATAATGACTTTAAGGAGGTGAGAATAGCCTGCCTGTTTTACCAGTCATGTTCAATGTTATTTCATATACTATTCTTTCTTTCTCTTTCCTTCCTTCCTTCCTTCCTTCCTTCCTTCCTTCCTTCCTTCCTTCCTTCCTTCCTTCCTTCCTTCCTTCCTTCCTTCCTTTCTTTCTTTCTTGGTGAGGCAATTGGGGTTAAGTGACTTGCCCAGGGTCACACAGCTAGTAAGTGTTAAGTGTCTGCAGTCACATTTGAACTCAGGTCCTCCTGACTCCAGGGCTGGTGCTCTATCCACTGTGCCATCTAGCTGCCCTTATATACTATTTATTGAGTCTTCTTGGTCCCCCTTAGAAATATTCTTATAATTGTCTTTTGGGCCATCACCACTCATCTGGGCCTTTGTCTTGCCACTGAACTTGGATGACTCTGGAGGAGAGGGTGAGGCTGATGACTTTGTACAACTCTCTTTCACTTATACCTGATTCATGCACAAGTCAAGACATCATCTGCCTGATGTCACTGGCCCCTTTCAAAAATGAAGGATGAACAATAACTATAGCTTAGTTGCATTCATCATGTGTCTATAAATGTGTGTATACACACACACATATATATATATACAGAATAAAATATGTATATTATATGTACAGTTATAAAGAGTATAACTATAAAGAGTATGAATACAAGGTAGTTTAGAAGGTATTCACTAGTAGTTGAGGAACTAAGGAAAGGGTCATATAGGAAGTAGTATTTAAGCAATATCTTGAAAAAAAGGGGGTAGATGTGAGAAGGGAATGCATTCCTAGTATAGGGATAAGACAATTCAAAGGCCTATAGACAGGAGATGAAATATCCTACATGAAAGACAGAGAGAAGGATGGTTTGACTGGATCACAGAGTGAAAGAGAGATGATAATGTACAATGAGGCAAGAGGTAGGTTAAAGCAAGGTTATAAAGAGCTTTAAAACTAAACTGGGGACATTATATTTGATTCTAGATTCAATAAGAAACCACTACATTTTACTGAGTAGGGGAGTCCTTAGTGAAAATCCCTTTGGCTGGTAGGTGGAGGATGGAATGATAAGGGGAGAGACTTGAGGCCCAGAGACCAATCAGTAAGTCATTGCATTAAGCTAAACGAGAAGTGATAAAGGCCTGAACTAAGGTGTTACCTATGTGAGTCAAGTGAATGAATCAGATGTGAGAGATGTAGTGAAAGTATGAACAACCTAATATGGGAACTGATTGGATATGTAAGGGGAGGAAGAGGGAGGTGTTGAGGATAATGCCATTCATAAACCTAGGAAGCTAGAAGAATCCTGGTGCTTTTGATGGAAATAAGGACATTTCTAAGAGTAGGAAGTAGGTAAAATAACTAGGTTTTTTGGACACTTTGAGTTGTTTCTAGGACTTTGAGTTTGAAATGTCCAATGGCAACTAGTGATGGAAAATAGGTTCATGGGTCAATAGATATTAAATCTCTTTGTGTATCAATATCTCCCTTGATTTTTTGTTTCATTATTTCATAATTTTCCCCTCCCTGAAATATCTTGCAAAGTGGTCCCACAATGCTTGCCTCTAGCATGGCTCATCTTGGAGCATACTTGATCAGGAACAGCTGTTCTTCCCAATTTTGCTAAAATGTTATTTCTCCTTTTTCCTATCATATTTGATTTTCATAAGAGATTATGATAGACTCTAAATGAAGTAGTTCTATAACTGTTAAGGAAAATAGATCATTATAGAAATACTGACAATATTTCCCACTTTACATCCACTTGTTTCTCTTTATCCAGTTTAATCGGTGAATTCTCTTGAAATGATGTGGCTCATTTGAGTTTTATACCATAGTATCTTGAGACCTGTTTTTGCTTCAGATACTTTTTGGTGTTGGTGATAAACTAGGTCCACTATCTAAGACCCAAACAAAGAATGGAGACAATCATCACCAAGAAGCTGGCCACTAAGTAAAATTTAATCTCTTTAGCCATGGTAAACTATGATTTAAAGAAAAAAATTAAATGACTTTCTGGCCTATGAACCACTCCCTTGTCCTACTTTCTTGGCAAGAATGATCAAGTGACAGAAAAGGGGAGGAAAAGTATTAAGCATCAAAGAATTCTTAGATTATCTAGAAGTATCAACTTAATGGAAATATTCAAAATGGGAGCTCTTTGTTCTTTGATCCACAAATTGACATACTATTGGATGAACTGAATTACATCAATAGTAATACTTTTTAATTAAAGGAAACCAGAAGATGAAAGTGTGTTTCAGCTAAATATTAAGATGACTCATACATTCTCCTTGGAGAGCCAAACAAAGTATTTAATGGATCCTGTTTTATCAAGAGCCCAAAGATAACATGAAATATCATTTTATGAAACACTTGGTCATCTTGCTTTGAAATGTTCAGGAACAAAAGTAACACATGAAGATGATTAGATCTTATTGCCAACATCTGTTGCAGAGGATAAAGAAGTAGTTAAATCCTATGAACAAATTGACAAGATTATCTAAAGCAGGTCAACATTTTATTTCAGTGTTAAAATAGGTACAGAGAAGAATGGTGAAAAAAATTTAATATGACAAAACAGATAAACAACAGAAACCAAAGGCTTATAGACTACTTTGAAATCCCATACCTATATATCATGAATATTAGAGTAAATAGGGGAAGGGTTCAACATGACAAAACCAAACATTACACAAAAAATATAATTATCTATATCTTGACATTCAGGAAATAACTGTTTACTAATGAGGAGATCCTATAAGAATCAATTTTTATAGTTGAGTAGACAGAAGAAATATCTATATAAATACTAAATTAGAAGAAAAGTAGAAGACAAGATGATAGAGGATAGGAAAAGGACCTGTAATTTCATTAGTGTAAGAAACTCTCAGATGAGAAAACTCTTTCTACCACTAGGAGTCAGTACTACTCTGAAATTTATAGTTTGAGAGTGTTGACTAGAGCATTGAGAAGTTAAATGACTTGTCAAGAATCACTCAGCTATCCTATGTCAAACCCATCTCTTCCTGGCTTTAAGGGCCTCTCTCCATCCACTACATCATGTTTCTTCTAAGTAAGGTGATGTTGTGAACAATTGCAACAACTTCAACACAACCTATTTAACTAAGTCAACAATAGCAAAAATTGGGAAATGTAAATACAAAGAGTTTGATTATCATCAATTCCACAAAAAGTTAACTAATTTAAAGTAGTGAACACACGGAAGAGATCAAGACAATCCAGACATTACCTTAACCAGAAAGGAAGGAAGGAAAGAAGGCTCACTTTGTTTTGAAGAAAGTGGTTTCTATGTCTAGAGGATGCCTATGACACTCCTTTCCCAACAAATTTGAACAACAGTGGACACTGGATTAGAAATGATCAATTTAAATCCTAATCTCAAAGAAGGGCAATGCCAAGGAATGTTCAAATTACTGTACAATTGTGTTCATTTTACACATGGGGAAAGTTATACTTGAGATTCTTCAAGCTAGACTTCAGCAATAAAAGAATAACCAGAAGATAAGACTGGTTTTAAAAGAGGCAGAGGAATTAAAAACCAAATTGCCAACATTCATTAGATTATGAAGGAAGCAAGGGAGTTCCAGAAAAAAAAAATCTACTTCTGATTCATTGACTACACTAAAACCTTTGATTATGCAGATCACAACAAAATGTGGCAAGTACTCAAAGATATGGTAGTACCAGATCATCTTACTTTTCTCCTGAAAAACCTGTATGCAGGTCAAGAAGCAACAGTTAGAACCAAACATGGAACAATGTATCAGCTTAAGATTGGTCAAGGCTGTATATTGTCACTTTATTTAACTTATATGCAGAATATATAATGTGAAATGCCAGAGCAGTTGGATCAAAAGTCAGAATTAAGGATGCCATGAAAAATATTAAAAATCTCAGATATGCAGATGATACCAATCTGATGGCACAAAGTGAAGAATTAAGAAGTCTCTTGAAGAGCGTGAAAGAGGACAATGTAAAAGCTAGCTTGAAGCTTAACATCAAAAAAATGTTGGCAACTGGTCACATCTCTTCCATAAAATGAAGGGGAGAAAAAATGGAAGTAGTGTCAGATTTTATATCCTTGAGCTCAAAGATCACTCTAGATGGTGATTGTAGCCATGGAATTAGAAGACACTTGCTCCTTAAAAGGAAAAATAAGGCAAATCTGGACAGAATTCTAAAAAGCAGAGACATCACCTTATCGACAAAGGTCCAGAAAGCCAACACTTTGATTTTTCCAGTAGCAATATATGGTTGTGAGAGTTGGACCATAAGGAAAGCTGAGCACCACAGAATCAACTCATTTGAATTGTAGTGATGGAGAAGACTTTTGAGAGTCACTTGGACAGCAAGGAGGTCAAATTAGTCAATACTCAAAGAAATTAATTCAGACTGTCAATTGGAAAGTCAAATACTGAAGCAGAAAATGAAAGACTTGAGCCACATAATGAGAAAACAGGACTCATTAGAAAAATTAGGAAAAATTACGTTATGAAAAATTGAAGGAAAAATGGAAAAGAGGACAGCAGAGGATGATGGATAGTGTCATGGAAACAACAAACTTGAACTTGGACATACTTTGAGAGACAGTGGAGGATATAAAAGCCTGGCATACTAGGGTCTATGAGGTGATGAAGAGTCAGACATGATTGAAAAACTAAACAACAAGCTATTTATTGCCTTAAAGATTCATTTTTTTTTGACTCTTTAAAGGAGAAATCTTTGCAGCTCTCTTTTGGAAAAAAAAAGTATTCATGGCATAAAACTTGGATGAAAAAATTTTATTGAATTATCTAGGAATATTTGGTCTCTTTCATTTCTTAAAAAACCACATTTTTAATAAAATTTTTCCATGTCACTGTCCCTTCACATGGAAACAGAACTTTCATACATTTCAGTGCTCAACAACAATAGGACAGACCGAAACCTTAGGACAATTATCAGAGGGTTCCAGGTCTGTACAGATGATCTGTTTCTATAGCCATGTGTAAAGTTCTTTGTTTTGTTGTGTTTTTTTTAATCTCCTAGTTTTTGAGAACTTCAAGCCTTGAGTCCAAGCTTAATTAAACCTACTGAAGAGCAAAGCAAATAAGCTTTAAAAGTCCCATGTTTTGGCTCATAAAATCTCAATACAACAAAACAGGAAATATTCAATTATTCCTACGAGGCTGTAAACATTTTATAGCTTCATCCTTTCATTCCTCTTAAGCCTCTTTGAAGCATTCAGGTTCAGTCAATGTTCCACTTCTCTTCCTCTCTCCTTACACACGATCTTTTTTATGTACTTGAAAGATGAGTTTGTTTTTCAATTTACACTCCTTTCCATCACTCTAATGCTTTGAGGAAAGAAGGGCAGAGAGGTGAGGCCAGATGCTTTTAGGATGGCTATTAGGGGATATAGTTGGGCTTCTCTTTCCACTCTCCAAGAAAAGAAGAAACTTGGTACTTTCAAAGAAATTTGGAATTGGGATATAAGAATAAGTTGGATTGCTTTTTGATCTGACATTTAAATTCTTGTTCCAAATGAAGGAATGAATAAATGAATTCATTAAGTTCTGACTATGTGCAAAGCAACATGCTAAGAGCTGGAGATACTAATAATGATACTACTATGCTTACTACTACTAATAGTAATATTCATTACAATAATAATAATAAGTAGCATTTGTAAAATGCTATAAGGTATGCATAGTGATTTTACATGCTTTTTCATTTGATTCACACATCAAGCCTGTGAGATAGGTGGTATTACTATCCTCGTTTTACAGATAAGGAAATTAAAGCTGAGAAATTAAATTACTTGTGCAGGGTCACATAGCTAAAAAATGTCTAAGACAAGATTTGAACTCAAATCTTCCTAATTCTCTGATTCCAGAGCTCAGCTCACTAAGCTAAATGGCTAACAATAGAAAGGTAAAATAACCCTGACTTTCAAGGAAATCATATTCTCTCTAATGGGGAGGATTAAATAGAAAGGAGGTTTTAGCTACAAGTTAGAGTGAAAGTCCAAGTGGACCTTAGGGCATAGCACATAAAGCTGTATGATGAGGGCTAGAACTAAGAGGTAAGTTTGTTAAGGCTACAAGTTAAGCTTTTAACCATAGCTTACAAGTCTTATCCAAACCCCACCCCCAAATAACTATAAATTCCTTGAAGGCAGAAACAATACCTTACTTCTCTTTGTATCTCCTCCACTACTTAGACAAATGATGTGTACCTAAGAAAGCCCTCATTCATTCATTCAGAAAATATTTGTTAAGTATCTACTATATTTAGAACTCTAAGCTAGGTTCCTGAAGAGATATAAAGCTTAGCTAAGGCGTGGTCCCAGTGACCATGGGTACTATATTCTCAAAGGCAGGTGAGACACAAACACAGATAACTATACCATATTATACATCATAAAGTTGCAAAATTAAAAGCTATGTTAAGTCATGGGGAAGAATTATAATGGAAGACATAATGGGGCACATTTAAGTTGGACTTGAAAAATGACTATCAGCATTCAACAGATAAAGAACATTAGAAATTCCATGCATAGGAGGTAATATGATTAAACATTTTACTTGTCCTTCATTTTCAAAGAGGACCAATGACATCACAGTGTGATTTTATTTGCTCTTCCAGAAGCATCAAATTCTGACGGAATACAAGATTCAATATGACTGGCAATGAACCAGGAAGACCTTGGGGGTCTTCAATGTCTCACAAAGCTCTAAACACTCCACATCACCTCCTTCAGGCACCTTCATGGCTATTGGAATAAGTTGTTCTCAATAGCCCATTTCACCAGGGGAATTCAGATGCTCCTCCTAACTCCCAATGGCAAGCCCTCACATCAAAGGTGCTGGTCCTCCTTGTATATATACCCCACATGAACAAAGATATCGAGGTAGGAAAGCACATGACACATTTGAAGGGCAGAGAATAAATTGTTTTGTATATAGCAATCAGTATATATAGGGTATCAAGTGAGATCAAGTCAGATCATGCCCATTTGTGGAGGGCCTTAAATGTTGGGCAAGCAGGAATAAGTCAATAAGAAACTATGGAGGATTTTTAAGCATTGGGGATATATTGTCAGGCATATGCATAAGAAAGATTATTCTTGTGAAGAACAAACTGGAGGATGAGAGAGTGGAGATGGTAAGATTTCTTGGGAGGCTACTACAATTCTGTGGATGGTTGGAACTAGTGGAACAAGAGGGAGGAAATACCAATGTACATAGAAATAAGAGGTACTTCAGAGATGAAATTGATAGGATTTGGTAACTGAATTGGGGAAGTAAGGCAAAAGGATAAATCAAAGCTACTGTCTAAATTTTGAATGTGGGAAATGGTAATTAGTGGTATAACAGCCAAAAATATTAATGTCACAAGGGAAGAAAATGAGGCAAGATTAAAGGTTCAATCTGAGATATGCTGAACTTGTGGTATTAGCAGGTCATCCAGATGGAGATGTCCTATATATGACTGGAGATCTGAATAGGGAGTTCAGAAGAGAGATTTCTACTATATACATACATATGAGAGTCATATTCATTGAGATAGCAGGTGAAGAGTCAGGGAGTTAATGAGGAAGTAAGTATGATGGACAACAGGCTTAAGGAATTTATATACAACCTACTTTCATTTAGACCACAATTCCTCCTTAGCAATCTCTCCTTATTCTTCCCATTGCCCTCATTTCTATTAATTTAAAATGTAATATGAAAAAATACAGATTGATATTATAGGTGTAGCACCGGAGCTGGTCTTGGTCAGACTTCTAAATTGCTAAAGTTTATCTTTCTTTTTGCATGTTGCCATAAAGTACAGTCTCATTTCTCTCTCAGGACAGGCATACCTTGTTTTAATGCACTTTGCTTTATTGTGCTTTACAGATATTGTGGGGTTTGGTTTTTATTTTTAACAAATCGAAAGTTTGTGGCAACCCTGTGTTTACCATTTCTGTCACATTTTGGTAATTTTTGTAATGTTTAAACTTTTTCATTATTATTATTATTATTATTATTATTATTATTATATCTGTTGTGGTGATCTGTGATCAGTGATCTTGGATATTACTATTGTAATTGTTTGGGACACCACAACCTGAATCCATACAAGATGGCAAACTTAATAAATGTTGTGGGTGTTTTGACTATACCACTGCCCAGCCTTTCCCCCATCTCTCTCCCTCTCCTCAGGCCTCCATGTTCCCTGAGACACAACAATATTTAAGAATATTTCAGAAACTTATTTGATAAAGTAGAAACAGGGTTTGATAGGATTTACTCAAAAATTGAACGAAGTTCTACTATGGGTAAAATGCTATCAAATAGTATTACATACTACAGAGAAATCATTTGTGAAAGTAAGAGTCAATTGATGCCACAAACTTTGTTGTTATTTTATTCCAAGAAATTGTCACAGCTATCCCAACCTTCAACAACCACAACTCTGAGTAGTCAGCAGCCAGCAACATTGAGGAAAGACTGTCCACCAGCAAAAAGATTACAACTTGCTGAAGGCGCAGATGATAGTATTTTTTAGCAATAAAGTACTTTTAATTAAAGTATATACATTTTTAGACATAGTACTATTGCACACTTAACAGACTCTAGTATAGTATAAACATAACTTTTATATGCACTAGAAAAAAATGTGTATGACTTGCTTTACTGTGATATTCATTTTGTGGTGATGGTCTAGAATCTAATCCACAATATCTCCAAGGTATGCCTGTAATTCTTTCCTCCACAATGTTCTCATACTGACTTTATAGGACTAGCAAAAGCATATCTAAGAGTCTCAGACTCAAAAATCTCTTCTGTCCAGAGGATATTCCTTTTATACACCCACCAGGATTTCCCTTAAGTCAGTGTTATCAAGTATAATAAGGTTCCCAACTGGTCACATTTTGACTTAGAAAGCCATATATTGGGGCAGCTAGGTGGCACAGTGGATAGAGCACAGGTCCTGGATTCAGGAGGACCTGAGTTCAAATCCGACCTCAGACACTTAACACTTACTAGCTGTGTGACCCTAGGCAAGTCACTTAACCCTAATTGCCTCACACACACCCCCAAAAAAGAAAGAAAGCCATATATTAACACAATCTATATTCTATTGTGTTTTATTTATTTTGTTAAAATATTTCCCAATTGCATTTTAATCTCTCAAGAGCAAGATATTTGACCTCTCAGTCTTAAGACAGAACTATGGATATACCAGATCTCATTGCTCTCCTTATTCAACTTTGTGAAGCAGCAATAGTTAACTTAACTTGATATTCATTTAGGTTAATCAATGACCTTTTATAATATGCAAATATTAAGTCATTGTGCTTTGGAATTCATTACTTTTATCCCTAGTTTTACTCCTGACAAATCACTAAGGTTGGATAGAAGGAGAAGAAATTAGAACAATGTCTTTTGGAGCCGGGAGAACTCCAAAATAGAGCTAGAGTGGGTGTGGCACCATAGGGAACAGAGTTTGCATAGGCAAGATCATTAGATACAGGAGGTATGGTGTAGAATAGCCACCATCACAGAGAAGAGGCACCAAGAGAAGGAGGTAGAACCAAGCTGGGCCTCCTCTAAAATCTTTTTTGTTTGTTTGTTTGTTTTTGCTGGGCAATTGAGGTTAAGTGACTTGCCCAGGGCCACACAGTAAGAGTTAAGTGTCTGATGCCAGATTTGAACTCAGGTCCTCCTGACTCCAGGGCTGGTGCTCTATCCACTGTGCCACCTAGCTGCCTCCCTCTAAAATCTTCCAAAGGGGAGAAGAGGAGGGGAGGAAGTAGGAGAACAGAATTATTCCCATATTTCACTTTTATCCCATAATCTATTTATGACATCAAGGATGATAATCAAAGAAATAGATTTTAACAAAAAAATGTCTTTCAAGTCTTGTTTGTTGTTAAAATCTCTCTTGATAACTAACTATGAGTTGTTGGTGGAGTAGAAAGCATACTTAGAGTCAGAGCATCAAAGTTCAAATTCTGGCCCAGCTACTTGCTACCCTATTATTTCATTCTGTTCATTTTTTTTCTTTTTTCAGGGCAATGAGGGTTAAGTGATTTGCCCAGGGTCACATAGCTAGTAAGTGTCTAAGGCTGGTTTGAACTCAGGTCCTCCTGAATACAAGGCTGGTGCCTTATCCACTGTGCCACCTAGCTGCCCCCTACCCTATTATTTCTACCTCTACAGGCCTCAATTTCCTCTTTTGTAAAATGAGTTCTAAATCCCCATAAGAGAGGTCTCTACATAGGAGTCATTTTCCATAAGACATCTGCCACTCATCATAACAGTAAAACACCTCTCTGTAAAACAATATCTGGGCAGAAGTATACTGCCAATTGAAATGGCACAATTTATAGAAGATTCATTTCTAGGTTACAACTTACATATCATAAGGGTCTGGAAAAATGTGAGATAGGTAGAAATAAATTCTCATTAGGCATTTCAGAGATGGTGCCAGTGCACTGATCCTATTTTTTTTAAACTACCAATATTGCTAATTAGATATTTCACCACTACAGAGATAGCGTGTGATAAATGCCATACTACACAGAGGCCATGATTTCCCAAAGCATCTGCTTAACACATTAAATTGGAGGCAGAAAGAAAAGGGTTCCCAATTAATCCTTCAAGTATGCAGAAGATAACAATCTGATTTTTATCGGTATTGCATTTTCATGGTAACCCCAGCCAACCGCTCATTTAATTTGCTTTTGGCTTTGGGATTTTGGATCAATATGATAAATAAATCACATTGAATGAGAACTTTATTGGTATTTGGATGAATATTAATGGCCTTGTAAGACATGCTGTTTGGCCAATGCTGTCAGGACTGGAGTAGGAAATAGCATCAGAAGTCCACTGTGACAGGTGGTTGTCAGTCAGCTGTTCTGCAGTTATACCTCTAAAGGGCACTGAGTCAATACTTTCTAAAGTTGATATGACTTGATGATATTCAATGTATTATTTAAGAATAAATGCCAGCACAAATTTTCCTTACAAAATTTAAATTTAAATATAGTTCATTAGCTGATATGCAATGAAGGCAGCTCTTCCCTAGCTGTTAAAATAAAGAAGTAAGATAACACAATCTCTAAGTTAGAAGGCCCTTAGAGGTCATTGTATTTCATCTCCTGCCTGGTACATGAATCCCCTCAACAGAGGCCTCGACAAATGACCATCTGCCGTCTGTTTGGATATCTCTGGTAACCAGAGGCTCATTACCTCACAAGGCAGTCTATTCTGCTTTGGGAATTTGTCCAATTGTTAGGGTGCTATTCCTCAAAAGGAACCAATGGGTGTCTCATTATAACTTTAATCCATTTTTTTCTTTTAAAACCTTATTTATTCATATAAAATAAGGTTTTATTATGAACTTCAAATCATTAACAAACATAAACATTTCTCTATACTAAGAAATACAGAAAAAGAAGGTTGAATATGAAATCATGACAATACCCTGTACAACTTGGTATTTAGAAATATGCTTTAAATTTCAGATAGTACCAAAACTGGCTTTCTTCTCTGTTTCTTTGTGAACTTTCTTCTACTATTTTCTATATATATTTTTTATCTTTAATTGATATTCTTTTCTTAATACTTCCCTGCCCCCACAAAACTTCTCCCTCCATAAATCCTCTCTTGTAACAAATAAGTGTACTCAAGTAAAACAAGTCAGTGTTGCATTGGTGGAATATGAAAACAAATGCCTCACTCTATAACTGCAAACTATATCACCCCTCTGCCAAGAGGTGGAAAGCATGCTTCAGCCTTAAGTCTACTAGGGTCTTCAGTCCATTGTTATTGTTTGCCCTCTGCAGCTACATAGAATATTTCTAAATCCACTTCTGTAGCATCCTTTCAGTTGTTTGATATCATTTGATATGTCCTGCCTTTGTCTATTCTGCTCAAGGTTACACATCCCCTGTTTTTGGTTTATTTTGTTTTGTGGTACAATGAGGGTTAAGTGACTTGCCTAGGGTCACACAGCTAGTAAGTGTCAAGTGTCTGAGGCCAGATTTAAACTCAGATCCTCCTGACTCCAGGGCCAGTGCTTTATCCACTGCAACTTCTAGCTTCCCCTTATCTCCTGTTCTTTCAACCATGCTACATACCAAAAGATGTTTAGTGCCTGGGGCAGCTAGGTGGTGCAGTGGATAAAGCAATGGCCCTGGAATCAGGAGGACCCAAGTTCAAATCTGGCCTCAGATGCTTGACACTTACTAGCTGTGTGACCCTGGGCAAGTCACTTAACCCTCATTACCCCACCAAAAATAAATAAATAAATAATAAAAGATGTTAAGTGCCTTTGCCATTGTGGTCACCTAGTTCTCTATATAAAATTCAATTTGTCAACATCCTTCTTTAAAAGTAGTAATCAGAAATAATAAACCCTTCTATTAATGTAGCCTAAGATGGTATCAGTCATATCATGTTGCAAATGTATACTCAGCTTTAACTTCACTATATCCTGTTTTTTTCACATGAAGCAATGTGCATGAATATAATTAAATAATTAATAACTGCATTAATAATAAAACATTTGGGGGGCAGCTAGATGGCGCAGTGGATAGAACACCAGCCCTGGAGTCAGGAGTACCTGAGTTCAAATCCGGCCTCAGACACTTAACACTTACTAGTTGTGTGACCCTGGGCAAGTCATTTAACCCCAATTGCCTCACTAAAAATAATAATAATAATAATAATAATAATAATAATAATAATAACAAAGCATTTTGTACTTTTCAAAGAACTTCAATATATGCATAATCTTAGTTCTCCTTTGTTCCTTACATGTTAATGCAAGGATATTGTAACAAAAGGAATTGTTATCCTTGATTAATGGATTAGAAAGCAGATTTAGAGAAGTTAAGGTGACAACACACTTTTAATACAACAGGTAGTGACAGAACTGGGGCTAGAACCTCAGTCTCCCACCTCCCAGCCCCAATGTTGTTTCTGCTGTCAAGCTGTCAAATAGCCTATTGTCCATTCAAATGAAACCCACAAGAACACAATTGAAAATAGCTCAGTTCCTTGATAGGTCATGAACCAATGGTCAAAGGGGGTTACTAGTATTGTTTCAATAAGAACATCAAAACTTGTTACTGGGAGTGAGAAGACAGGTCCTAGTGTCTATTCAGCCACTGGGGTAATTTGGGCAAGATGCAGAACCGTTATTCTCTCAAGTCTTTCCAGCTTGAATGGCCTATGGATCAGCTGGACTACTAAAACACCTAGGACTAAACATGAGATAAATTTCATGCTGTGATAAGATTATAGCTCTGTGCTTGTGTTTAAATGGCAAGAGGAGAACAAAATGTTGATAGAAATCTCTAAGACCACTCACTTCCTCTAAATCTTCTGAGCTTGGGATGGGAACAGAGTGATGCAGAAATAGCAAATTCCCTCATGGAATCTGTGATCAAGTCTCTTTTTCGGAGTTCCCCATGAGTGGAGATATGTTTCTCACATTAAAGACCAATCTCGATGGCATCCAATAAACACACAATTTAACCTGTAGAGATTCACGTAGACATGGCCTTAATCACCGAAGCCTAAGTCAAAGCACTCCTCAGTTAACCATTTCTATGAGGATAGAAAAGAGCTACTGTGCCTTTCTCCAGGCAGTAGTACATATGGGGGGAGGGAAACAAGAGGGGGAAGGAATGACACAATACAGAGCAAGACTAGTTGAAGAAGTTCTGGGCAATCAGGAGACAGTTTAGTGCAAAAGTGATGAAAGGGAGGAATGAAGTTCAGAAAGAAGAGGCCAAATATGAGAAAGCAGATTTCTCTTTCTTGGCCCTCGAGCATAGAACTAGCCCAAAGCAGAACTAGATTACTCAGCTGCCCATATGATGTTGTTTCCTTTTATAGCACCCCAAAAGCCTCTCTACCTCCACAAAAGTCTCTCTATAGGCCAAAAATGATAGAGAAAGCAAAAACTTGTTTAAACATATTATCTCGGGGCAGCTAGGTGGCACAGTGGATGGAGCACCGGCCCTGGGGTCAGGAGTACCTGAGTTCAAATCCTGCCTCAGACACGTAATACTTACTAGCTGTGTGACCCTAGGCAAGTCACTTAACCCCAATTGCCTCACTAAAAAAATATTATCTCATATCCTAATGCTTATTCCAGAGAGCACTTTGTATTTTTCCCATCGTGATTCATTGCTGGGACCAGACACTACTGTAGTTTCAGGTAACACATCAGATGATGAGCTTCACTTGGTTGATTCCAAAAAATACATCTGGTTTTTCTAGCACCATATTTTCAAGGCAATACCAATTGAACTTAAAAATGAGTATGGGAGAAAATGGGCTTAGGGGATGGGACATGCACCTGCCTCAGAGGCTAACTGTATATTACTAAGTATTTACTATGCATTTTTGTTTCCAAGGGCATGATTAGATGCTAAGGTAAACGCAAATCAATAGAACTGCAAGAGCAACTATAATGGGGCTTGACTATACAGCACTGGAATTCAGTTTTTTGACAACATGTCAAGCAAGGAGGAAAAATACCTGTTTACCCATTTCAATAAAAATAACTGAAAGCTAAGAGAAATTAACTGTCATCCCCAAACTCATCAGAAAGCTCCAATTCAGGCTCCTCATGTTTAAAATGAAGCAACTGACTAGAAAGTCTCTAAAATTCTGTCTGACTCTAGCATTTGATGGTTACCTACTCATAAAGAAATCATCAGTCAATTGATACTTATTGAGTGTCTATCTTAAGCATAATTCTTTGACTATCTAACGTTAGCAACAACACTATCTCAGAAAGCATTTTTATGTTAGCATGGTGTGATAGAAGAAATATCTACAAGGTTCCCTGTTATATAAGTCAGGTTACCTTTATTTTTTCACAAAAATATTAAGGATATTGTTCCCAACACCCAATTGGCTTACAGGGTTAAGGCTCAAGCCAATGACCAAGCTCCTATGACCCAAGGCCATAAAAAGGTCGATCCACATGAGGAGTCAATACCCTTCATACTTATGGCCATTCAAATCATCAGAGCATTCCCTGCTGACCAGATACAATCCTAGATAAAGATGAAGATGATGCTGCATCTCCCCAAACAAAGTTGCTGTATTCTTTTCATGCTATGGTTAGGAGAACCTCTTTAAATGTTCTATGACTATTTTATTTTCTTCCAATCTCAAACCTGGACAATCAACCTAGACCACATCTGTACTGTCCTATAACACATGGTTCCAAGAGTGTCCTCTTATTTTATTAATTTACTTATACCATTACTTTGGGGGTTTTGTATGAAGTATTGTTTGTTATATAAGTCATTTTCCAAATTATACACCGCTATAATGAATCCTACCTTGTAACAAAGAAAAAGAATCAAACAAAGCTAAAAGTCACTTCTGATGGTATATGCAACAATCCCCACCTTTATCCTCCACCTGTCTGTGAAAAGAAGTGCATTTCATTATCATTTCTTGGGACCCAAATTGGTTATTACAATTAATCTTAATATCATTGTTTTCAGTATAATTTTTATTTAGATGACTATAGTTGTATATGTTGTTCTCCTACCTCTTCTTTCTTCTGAGTATATAAGTTTATATATGTCCCCCAAAGTTTTGCTTCACATCGGTCATTTCTTACAGCTCAGGCATGTTTCCTTGCATAAACATCCCACAATACCTTCAGCAATTCCACAGTTGAAGACCAACCTTTTTTACTTAAGCAAAAAGTACTGCTACTCATCCTGACTTCTTCTACTTGTTTCCTGCTTTTCATCTACATTCTAGAGATGGTACTGAAAGTATTCATAGTTTGGTCTCAAATGTAATCATTCATTCATTCATTCATTCACTCAAAAAACTTTCACTGAAGAATCTATCATATTCAAGACATTGTATTAGGTGTTGAGGCAGATTAAACCTTAAGGAATTTACTACCCAATTTCAGAGATGGAAATTAGATGCCTAGAAATTAAATAGCAATATACAAGTTAAATAAGAGTTAGAAACAATTGCTCTAGGAGTTAAATGGGGGGAAAGATCACTATGGGCTTGAGTAGCCAGAGAAGGCCTCACAGAGAAGTTGGAGTTTGAGTTAAAATCTGAAGGACAAGTAGGGTTTGGAGATGAAAAGGAAGGAAAAGGGCACCAGCACAGGTGGTGACAGTGAAGCAGAATAATGGCATTACTAAATGCAAAGAAATGTTCAAGGTGTGTTCAAGGGACAATAAATTGTATGACTGGGGCAGATAAGTCATGTACAAAATAGTGAAAGATGAGGTGTAAGGGTGGGTGGGTAAAGGTCAGATTGTGAACTATTAAAGAAAAAGAATTTGGCGTGTGTGTGTGTGTGTGTGTGTGTGTGTGTGTGTGTGTGTGTGTGTGTGTGTATGTTTTCCTGAAGCCTGAATAAGACAGCACACTTCCCTTGCCTTCAAAGTTTCAAACTTGAAGGAATACAGAACATACTACTAGAGCATGATGGACACTGTCATTTAGATTCCATGCTAAGTGAAACCATAACCACTCCATCTGCTGTGGTAAGACTTATACTTTAAATCACCTTAAACTGGTTGCTGGTGAGCTTAATTTAAAGAACTAACTTCTCCCATTGCTCCAGTGACCTAAAAGAAAGCATGCAACTTCTACTGCTACATGTCCACTTTTAGGGAGGGAGCACTGACATAAGTTCCTGTAAAAGAAATAAGGTGAATGTGAGTGAGAGGAATGGAAATGTATTATTGATGCTACTGAAATGTAAGAACAGAATCACAGAGATAATGTTTTAAATTATTGATTTTCCCCCTAGAATTTTAGATGAGTCTGTCACCCCAGCAATATTTTAAATAAAAACCAGGGAAAATGAGTGAATGAAGGAAATGCTTATTCGGGGTAGGATACTCACAGGAAATACAGAAACTAACAATCAATTGACAAGTATTTATGGAGTACCTACAGCTTCAACTATCAACTCTGCATCAGAAACCTCCCAAATTTACATCTCCAGCCCCGTTTTTTTTCTTTCCTATTTACAAATCCATATCACTAAGAAGTCAAATACCTTTCTTATAAGCAGACACCTAGATAGTGGCAGAGGTCTCATTCTTCTCCTATGACCCTAGCACAGTCCCATTCTGCCATCTACCTGCATTATTACAATAACCTCCAAGCATTCCCCACTCTACCTTTATTATCACTAACAAACTATATTCTTCTTTATGTATCAATGTGGGCATGCTGCTTTTCTGCTCAAAATCTTTTAATAACTCCCTATTTATATACATAAAATTTAGACTCCTGAGTTCATATTCAAGGCCCTCCACAATTTGACCCCACATACCTTCTAACCCCCCTTTTACATTATTTCCTCCTTTAATGTCCTCTATACTCCAACCAAACTGGACTAGCCACCATCCACTGTACAAGTTCTGCATTTTTCTGCAACCATGCCCTTGCCTACAATGTCTTCTATGCCTGATATATATTCTTCCTTCTTCCTCTGTTGAATTCCAATTCATCCTTAAAGGCAAACAAATGTCATCTCCTCCAAAAAACTGTCCCTGATCCATCCAGCCTATAAAAAACTCTACCTTTCAGACATCCACATAGTACTCTGTTTACCTCTCTCTTATGAAGACGTGTGTAATTTTATTTTATAGAGACATGGGAAGATGTCATATGGTGATGTTATAACATGTTTTAACTAAACCTTGCAATTTCCCCCAGTGCTTGTTCATGGCATTTTGCACATCAAAGGTACTTAATAATTGCTTGTTGACTCTGGGGGGAAAAAGACAACACATGATGTCTGATCTTAAGGGACTTACAACTTAGTGGGGAGACAGAAACAACAAAGTATTTATATTAACTATAAATGCAATAGTTCAGAAAAGGGAGAGATTAGCATGGGCTGAAAGAGTCAGGTAAGGCTTCACAGAAAAGGTAAAACAATTTTGAGAGATGGATAGGATTTGTAGGGGGAAGAAGGGATATCCTGGGGTGAGAAAGAGAGCAAAAAATAATTTTGGGGGGCAGCTAGGTGGCGCAATGGATAAAGCACCGGCCCTGGATTCAGGACGACCTGAGTTCAAATCTAGCTTCAGACACTTGACACTAGCTGTGTGACCCTGGGCAAGTCACTTAACCCCTATTGCCCCACAAAAAATAATAATAATAATTTTTAAAAGAACCATTTTATATCGTTTTTAAGGCAAACTAGTATATCTCTGTGGAGACTGGTTAAGTAGATTAGCCTTTGTGTTTAGATGTTTCCTTTTCTTGGATGTATCCCTGGAGAAAATTTAATCTCTTGGGCTGTATTCCAAACTGTTTAATGTTTTGGGGACAGAAAAATACCAAAGCCAATAATGACTTTTTCACAAAATTATAGACAACAATGTCCTTGACAATACCTACTGAAACTTTTCCTATTCTGTTGGTCATGTCTGTGTCAGAGGTTACTTATAACCGGTGGTTGTTAGGTGCTGAAAGAAGAAGAGAGCATTGTAGAGCATTGCAGAAGTGAGCATGGCACATATAGAAGGTTGGGTGTAAAATGATATTCAGCCATCATCCCCATGCAAATCCTATTGACTTAAATAGAGGATTGCTCCATGTAAGGATTGTTGGTTTGTTCTCTGTTGGTTTTGCTCCTAAGCAGCTATTATGGGCATTCAGTAAAGAAAAATTTTTGGACTTTTCTTCTAAATATATTTATGATAATAATGTTCACCTGTTAGATACCCTAACTGCTCCCAAAGATGAGTACCAGAGCTGTTCATTGAAGATGAGCTAGAGATTCCTCAAACTAGATCAGTTGGAAGAAAAACAGAAATCCTGTTGGGTCATTGAGGAACACAACTGACAGGTGGTGGTTGTGCAGGTGTTGAGATTAGAAAGATATCAAGAAACACACCTGCCCAACATCTAGTTATGCTATCTGAAAATATCTGCCATTTGAGCTGTTAAAGAAGTATTTTTGATTAAGGGTAAC
The DNA here is from genome assembly GCF_019393635.1 of Dromiciops gliroides. Taxonomy (NCBI): domain Eukaryota; kingdom Metazoa; phylum Chordata; class Mammalia; order Microbiotheria; family Microbiotheriidae; genus Dromiciops; species Dromiciops gliroides. The sequence continues at coordinate 90,207,501 of NC_057865.1, forward strand.
CCATTGGACAATTAACAAAGCTGATCCAAATAAAAACACTTCCCCCCCCCCCATTTTGCAATTAGCCAAGAGCAGAATCCCTTAGGAATAGGACATGCATATAGAAGGGCTTTTTTTAGAAGAAACTGGTTTGGACCTGGTGAGATCTAATAGTGAAGTACTAGGGAGACTGTATAGTTTAGTACTGCTAAAGAAACCATTAAAACCATAGCCAATGGTTGTGTTGAAGCTGAGAGTGGTTGGCTGCCTCAGCAGGGGAGAGGGAGAGGCCAAGGGAGGGGAGGGAGAGAGCAATGAAGTTCTCTTAGCTGAATTGCATTGAACCACCAATCCAAATGTGTATATTACCAGATGTGTTTAAGGAAAAGGAATAGCTGTTACCAGTGTCAATAAATTTTATTAGTCTAGCTGACTTGGGTACTTTTAAGTAATTTGTCACAACCTAATATTACAGAGTGAGAATAAGAATCAATTTAGGCTCAGGAACATAAGAAGTAGGCTGCTATATTATCTGGGTTTCCAAGGGAGAAAATTCCCAGCCATAGCTGAATCTCTGCATTCTCTTCCTGGGACATTAAGTAGAAGGGAAGAAGCTAGGAGAGAGTATGTATGACTAATGAATCCTTCCTTAAGTGTCTGGTGTCTTGAGGATATTGTACTTCAAGTACTATCAGATGTCATACAAGGGGAGAGTATCTTGTCAGAGATGAGCCTGTTATTTGTGGAGCATTCAGAAGTAGCACTTTTAATAAGGTGGGTTTTTTTTTTTCCCTGAGACTGCCCCATTGCCCTAAGAGAATATTTTGAAAACCCAAATGTGAGATTTAAAATTGGATACAAGATCATTAAACTCCCCTTTTAACTTTTCCCTTATATATCTCCCAGACTACTAAGAAAAAGAAGCCTCTGAGCTTTAATCAGTGAGGAATTAGCCTTTATTGTTTAGACAACAAACAGGTGATACCGATTAGGGAAATAGGAAAGTAGAAATACAAATGAATAATCTTAGATCTATGTTTAGTCTATATTCTTTTATAAAACTCACCGAATCCCAAAACTGCCTGCCAGGCCAAGAACCAGAGCCGATCCGTCCCCACTAAACTGAGAAGCCAGAGTGTGCGAGACGGAGAGCCAACTTCCATTCTACTCTCAGTTTTAAGTTGGCATCCCAGAAGTATGGCATGCTTGGCCATGCCCTCCCGAGCAGCAGCAGGCACACCACCTTCATAGTGGTCTCCTCCCTAAAAGGGAGCACGTGCTCAAACTCTCAAATGATTCAGCTAAAACTTGCGTTTTTTACCACACAAACGTACAGTCATGAAAGCAATGGAGCGATGACTGAGGAAGGAGATCTTAGTGGTGATGAGGGATATCAAAAGAGGCACAGGTAAAGAGTCACTAAAGACAAATTCTCCCTTCATAAATGCCTGTTAGGCTAAGGATGCCTTAGTAATGACAACAACAATAAAACATAGCATTTGGCTCTATGTTTTGCAAAGCACTTTACAAATATCTGATTTTACCCTCACAACAATTCTGGGAAAAAAGTGCTATTATTATTTCCATTTCCAGATAATGAAACTGAGACAGAAATAAGTTAAATGGCTTGCCCAGGGTCACAAAGATATTGAGGCCAGATTTGAACAAAGGTCCTCCAAGTCGAGAACTCTATTCAATGAGATACCCTAACTGCTCCCAAAGTAAAGTATTGCTTCTTAGTTAAGAGATCATTATCTATGGCACCTCCTTAAAGTCACATCTCCCTCATGAAGACTTCCCTGATAACTCTAGCCCATTCTCTGAAATCCTACTTCACTTAGAATCTATATGACACAATTTAGCCTTTAGTATTATGGTATTTTGTATATTTTTCTTCTTGTTTCTTGCAATAGTCTTTTTGCCACAAATAGATCATAAGCTTCATGTTTATTTTGTTTCTTGTCATCCTTTGCATTGATTAGCACAGTTCTGGGTATACCATTGGTACATATTTCTTAATTAATTTGAGACCCTAGTGTTCTTGTCAAAGCCAAGAAACCATATTGTACTCTACACTATCCTTCAACTTAATTCTCTAAGTATACACACACACACACACACATATACACAGAGAGACAACTCCCTCTCCCCAAATAGCTGAAAAGATGAGAGGTGCCAAAACTAACTAGCAAAAGGCTAGTCCTTCATTCCTTTGGTTCCTTATGCTGGTCAAACAGATTTTGGAAGGTTTCATTTATTTTCCACATTTGGCCTGGAAAGAAGGAACATTAATCTCTCATTTTCACTAAGCCGTACCCTAATGCATCAAGGAAAGGAGAGCCAAATGTCACTAAATAAAACACTGAAAAACAAGATTTATTTACTCGTAATTGCATTCCTATTATATCGGTTACCTAGTATGTTTGTCTTGCTGAATTAACAGTGAGAGTGGAAAACCCACAGGATATACAGCAAAGTGTCATGCGTGACAATGTGAATTAACTAAGCACAATTTACCAGTTCTAATAAAATCATTTTTATTTATGTGTGGGTGCTAATGTATTTTGACACACTTCTCATTTCTGTTTTGTTATTTATTAAACAGAAACCTGGCAATCCACTGAATCACTATGACTGATTCCTTTTAAAATTGGTTCTGTTTGCTAGACACCAGTTATTTTTCATTTAAGAACTGGACTGTGTATCTGTAAATCACTTACAAAAATGTAAAGATAAATAAGGCACAGGCAAAGTAAATGGCCTCTAATATGAGTAACTCAAAGGGTCACCTTAAACCCACTCAGATATCTTCTCCATCATCCTGGCTGAAATTCCAACAATTAAAGAAACTATTTAGGGTTAAGAACTGGGTTTTAAATTGAACCTGCAAGAACTCAAATAAGTGAGTTGAGAGGAGTGACACACTAACAGTATCTTCACTCAACTTTTTTTTTTTTTAATCAGATCAACTTGCAGAGAACCATTGCTTCAGGAAATGAAAGACAGAACAGGCACATCTATGAGAAGAACTGGGAAACATTTGGAGCAAGAAGAGGATATCTAGAGGAGGCATGTCTGTTGCCATCCTATACATTGTTTCTCCTGCATCACTCTATTTTTATTGCATTGCAGCTGGTTCATGTCCACCAAGCGCATTGTCATTACCCTTGGGGTGGTCCTCAACATCACTTAGGTGACTACGTGGTTGCTGAAGAATGATTCCATCATTTGCAATCATACTTCATTATCGATGATAAATAGATCATATTTTGTTTCAGGAAGAAACTTAGGATCATTAAACTCCACAAAGCAAAATCCAGAATTTTGCCTTTTCCTCATTTATTGTTCATGTTTATGTTTCTGTCTGTGTCTCTCTGTCTCCCTCCATCTCTACCCCTCTGTCTTTCTCTCTGTCATTCCCACCATATATAGTGTGTATATAAATGTGTTTACAGACATTTTATTGTGTAGATTATGTAATATAAATACTATTCATTTATGTTACATATAGAGAAAGATGAGCTCCATAGGTTATTCATCCAAATGCATGTCATTGTCTGGCATTCTTCAACCACTTTTTGTTTGTTTGTTTGTTTTTTCCATTTTACTGATAAGGCCAAACCCTTTAAATGATTATTAATCTCATTAGGAAACTCTGTAATGTTCCAGAGCTAGAGGAAGAATTTATCATCCATAAGTAATCCCTCTTCATCTTGGACTCTGCACTGGATCTCTGAACCATTAGAGTGGTAAATAGTTTTAATGATCATGCTTCTCTCTGTTTTATGTTTCATATTATATTGACAACCAGGGGGTCATGAAGCAAGGTTATCCCTGTTGTTATATCTTTTAAGGAATTTTGAATAGTTTTTATCTTTTTCATGAGAGATTTCTGGGGGGTGAGGGGGAAGCTTTAGGAATGTGTTTTGCTGTACCAAATCAAGTACTTTTCCATAATCAATAAGTTGTGATCTTCTCTTAATCCATATAACCACCAGCCTAGTCCAAGTCCTCATTACCTCTTGATGCAAGTACTGCTCTAGCCTCATAATTAGTTCTCTGCTTCAAGTCTCTCCCATCTCCATTTTACCTTCCACTCAGTTACCAAGGTGATTTTTCTAAATTATAGGTCTGACCATCTCACCCCCCTACTGAATGAGCTTCAATGGTTTCCAATTTCTTCTATGAGCAAATATAAACTAATTTCTTAGAGATTTACAGTTCTTCATAATGTCTCCTTTTTAGCTTTCCTGTCTTCTCATATTTATTCCCTTCCATGCTCTTTACATTGCCACAAATCTCATCTATTATCTGTAGTTCCTTGAACGTGACATTCCATCTTCCCATCTCTATGCCTTTGGACTAGATATCTCCACAGATGAATGAATACTCTACTCCTTCGCTCCTACCTCTTCATTCTCTATCTTCACTTAAAACCCAGCCTAAGCCTTATCTTTCTCAGGAAGATTTTCCCTGACCCCACCCCAGTTTCTAGTGCCTTTCCTTCTCAGAGTACCATCTCTCTTGTTGTTTACATATCACATCCCTCATAACAATATAGGTTTCTTAAGAGCAGAGACTGCATTAGTGCCTTTCCTTGGATCCCAGTGTTAAGCAAATGTCTTACACATAGTAAGTATTTAATAAATGCTTGTTGACTGACACCACAACTGCCAAAGTGATATTGCAGTGGTTCCCTATTAGATTTGGAATCAAATGCACACTGCTCTGTTTAGCATTCCCAAATACTTAAACCACTTAGCTCTGACTTACTTTTCCAGTACAATTATACAGTCCTTCCCTTCATGAATTCTGTAGCCTAAAAAAAAAATGTTCTTTTTGTTTTCTTCATATACAACATTCCATCTCCTACATCTGTGTCTTTGCACGGACTGTCTCTGATGGCTAGAAAGGACATTCTCCTCACCTATGCCTCTTAGAATCCCTAGTTTCCTTAAAAATCTCAGCTTAAATAGTATATCTTACGTGGGGTCTATTCTGACTCCACCAGCTATTAATGCCTCCCTGTAAAAAATTCACTCAGAACCTTCATAGGGATTGTGTATATACCTACATTGTCTGCCTGGTAGAGTATAAGCTTCTTAAGGGCAAGGACTGTTTGGTCTATTTTTTGTATCCTCAGCACCTCGTGATTAACTGCTTGATATTGCATTTATTCTATCTTTCCTTGAATTGTGTTATGGTAAAGAGCAAAGATGAGATCTACTGTAGAATATCGCTAACAAAAGCCTACCGAATGCCTTTTATTAGATCTATCAAGATACTTTCAGCTGAGGTGCATTTTATATAGATGAAGATTTTATATAGGCATAAGTGTTAGTAAATGTTGGTATTTTCTAAATTATCATTTCTTAAATAATGAGTCAGTGATTTTTCCTTGCCTTTGGTATTTTCCTATACTTCAGATTCTTTGAGAATTGATTCCTTTAGTATCCTCAAAATTGTATCGCCTTTGGGGCAGCTAGGTGGTGCAGTGGATAGAGCACTGGCCCTGGAGTCAGGAGGACCTGAGTTCAAATCCGGCCTCAGACACTTAACACTTACTAGCTGTGTGACCCTGGGCAAGTCACTTAACCCCAATTGCCTCACTTAAAAAAAAATTGTATCACCTTCATCTTGGACCATCTCTCTATATCCTTGGTTTAGTTTATCTTTTTTTTTTTTTCCTCATCTTCATTTTTTGATCAAGATGTGTAGCAGCCAATTATGGGCTACACCCCACTGATCAACAGCACAGAAGCCTTCCCATGTTCTGGTTTTCAAACCTGGGCCAGGTTGCCCCTCCTTAGGCAGCATGGTGCCCTTCTACTGCTAGGGGTTCACCATATTAGTGCTGAATGCTCAATCAGCCTTAGCCCCGCTGAAACTTAGAACTGTGAGCACTCCACCAGCCTTAGCCTCACACAGTAATAGAGATGGCAACTGTACCCCCACACCTGGACAATTTCATCTTTAAATGACCTTGATATAATTTTGCTGAATTGGTATTGTTGCCAAGTTTCCTTTGTACTATTTTACTTTCTCCTATTTCTCTCTTTTCTGAGGCAATACAGCTCATAATCTTTTGTCTGCATTTCACATAAGATTTCATAAGTGAAAAACTATGTCAGCATTTGCCATTGGCTTCCATATTTCTCCTCTTGAAGAGATCAAGTGTTTGCTGACTAATATGTTTTAGGTACTTTAAAATTCCTTGCTATGATTACAAAAGTACACATATATATGAAATTATCTTCAATGTTGATATCCTTTTTAATATTAGTCTTCCATTTTTGGAATTAATAGACTTAAATAGTCAAGAATTAAGTTATTTTTTTTCCAGGGCAATTAAAGTTAAGTGAATTGCACTAGGTCGCACAGCTAGTAAGTGTCAAGTGTCTGAGGTCAGATTTGAACTCAGGTCCTCCCGTATCCAAGGCCAGTGCTTTATATACTAGGCCACCTAGCTGCCCCTGAACGAAGTTATTTTAAATGCATCAAATATATCATTTTCCAGTTTTTTATTCTCCTGTATAACTTTGTGTTACTTTTTATTTTGGCTTCAACAAGTCAATGATCTGCTCATATGCAGGCAACTGAATCAGGAAAAACTATCACATCAATAATGAGTTGACTTCCAAGTATGTGAGCAACAGAAATTATGCACAAAAGACCCAGAATACAAAAGAAAAAAAGACCTTTTATGTACTTATGCTCACTAACACTGAACAAACTGCTCACCCCTCTCACCTCCCATACTACTTGCCTTGAAGCTACACTAGCAGGGACACAATACTGGTTTATAACAAAACCTGTTCCTACACTTAGGTTCTCTACTTCTTTCCAGTTCCATGGAAACCACCCCACACACACACACACACACACTCCATACTACAGAAATTTGCTCAAGCTGCAATAGACAATAAGGCAGTCATAACCCCTCAGGAATAAAAGCCGGCTGAAGTCCACAACCTTATAGCACCAGAACTACAAAAATTCTAAATTTCTGGTTCCAGGATGATCCAACTTCATAGCACCAGCAGAGCCAGTGCCAGGCTAGACAATTCTATAGCACCAGAGCTGCAAAACTCCAATCTGCTGGTGCCAGGCCAAAGGAATAATGAACAAAGGGAACAAGATAGGACACCAAGAGAGGACATTGTAGAGACAGGGTAGAGGTGTGTACAGCATTCCCTTAAGCCTGAGAGAAAGAGCACAGTATCCAGCCTGAGGGAAAGAGAACAGCATCCAGGCTGACGAATTGTGAAATACCAATGTGCAAGTGGACTGAGATGCTTTGAGGTCCATCCTCCAGGAAGGGAGAGGGAGGAGATCAAAAAGTGAGTGATAAGAAAGGGTGGGAGGGGAGACTGAAATTACCCAATATTTTAGGAAGAAGAAAACTCAAAGAACTTGAACACAAACACATAAATCAACAGGAAAAATAATAATAACAGAAGGAAATATGGCCTCCAGATCTGGTAAATTAGTTCAGGCATCTATGAATAAAAACTGTAAAACTAAGGGAAAGAACTCAACATGTGATGAAATAGAGAAACTAACTGAACCACAACACACTGATCCTTAGTAGTTAAAAAGAGAAATGAGAATTATGAGAGCAGAATTTATGACCTGCACAATCAAAACAATGGGTAGAATAGAAAAACTAGAATCTACAATGGCAAGACTCAACAAGGAAAGAAAAGAGAGATCAATAGATGGGGAATGAAAATACACAGAAGTGAAGAACCATCCAGAGTAAAAGAAGCAAAAAACAATAGCATACAAAGAAAATATGTTCATCATGCAAGCAAAAACATACTGATCTCAAGGACAGAGTAAGTAGAAACAACCTAAGGAATCAAAGGTCTCTCAAAAGAATATGACAGGGAACAAAAAAACACCTTGACATCACAATGAAGGAAATAATAGAAGAAAATTGCTCAGAACTTCTGAACATAGAAAATGAAAATCCAGTTGGAAAAATTCACAGATCACCTCAAAAATAAAACAAAAACTCAAGGCAGAGAGTAAATGAAGCAGGTAAGCTTTAATGAGAAGAGACAAAACAAAAAGGTTTTCAGGGATGATGGACACAGGGTAGTCTACTGGGATCCTATGTGGATCTGAGGATGAGGTTTTATAGAGTTCTTATCTCAGTCAAGCAGGACCAGGCATTGGGACCAAGGTACTCAGGTCTAAGGTATAGGTCATGTTTCAGGACTGGTGCTAGTGCATGCCAAGGAGGAATATATGGAAAATCGATGGCTAGTTGTTATAGTCAAACTCCCTGCCAAAGGAAATGGGAATTTAAGCCTTTACTGCAGGACTTATTCTGATAAGATAACTCAGAAGTTTTAATCTTTCTTTAGTTTTCTTTGTTTAGTGGTTTGGGGAAGCTACTCTATTGCAATCCTCATTTCTTTTCTAGGATAAAATGTTTGTCCTCTAGAGGCATAAGGCTTCTGTTTCATCCTCTTGTCTTTCAATTGTCTATTCCTTGCTCTTGATGGGTCAAGTATCAAAGTATGTTTGTTATTCATCCTTCATTCTCAAAGAGGACCAATGACATCACAAGGGTAATGGCTTGTCTTTTGCATAAATTGGATTTGAGTGAGGTGGAGGTGCACAAAGTCATCAGCCTCACTCTCTCCTCTAGAGTCATTGGAGTCCTTTGGCAAGACAAAGGTCAAGATAATTGGCAATGACCCAGGATGCAGTGGGTGACCTTGGCCTTTCTCAAGAATGTTTTCAGATGGGAAGAAAAAGACCTAGGGGAAATGAAACTGCCATCTTTATGCATTTGAAGGGGCTGTTGTGTGGATTCTCCATTAGATTTATGTTGCTTGATCCCAGGAGATAGAACAATTAATGGGGAAAAGCTACAAACACAGATTTGAGCTAGATTATCTCAAAGACATATTTCAGTTTTGACATTCTGTGTTTCTGTTGCTAAAAGTCTACGTTTCCTACACATAGGATGGGTACTGTTCTAATATAGTTCTGATCTGATGCCTCATCATGGCAAGGGGATCCTGGAATTTTAAAAGTTCTACTAATGAAACACAAGCTCTGGGAAGCATCAGCAAGACAGAAAGCTTTCCAGTGTGAGTCAGTGGCAGATGGTCCATCTGTCTTCTAAGAAATGGACTACCTAAGTTTATAAAGGTTCACCACCAAAAGGTTAGCCACTAAATGATGATTCTTTTTTACTCATGGTGACTCATAAAGATGATCAGCTAAAGGGATTATGATATTGGTCATAAGGTATACCCACAGCAATGAGACCAAGGATATTTCAAATGACAGTCAAGGTAAAATCCTAGCCTCCTATCTATGCATGCTTCTTTCAAATCCATAATGTATTTCATTTTTTAACATGATAAATGAGATTTAGTCAGATCTGCTTCTCCTGACTGATTATTAGATACACAGAGTTCCAGATGAATATTGCTAGGTAGGCAATGCATGCCTAAAAGAAATGGATATGAAATTAATGGATATAGTAATGGTAACTTATCAGGAAGAATTCAAAGTGTCTCCATTAGGAAAACAGCAGAAACAGCAAAGGACCAAAGCAGTTATAAAGCAACTGTGTGGAACTTCTCTTCTATCCACAACCTAGCATTTCCCTGAGGAAAAGAAAATGGATCTGGTAAAATACAGAAAATCTATATCCATTTTTCCTTAAATGGTTTATTATATAAAAATGATATGCCCACATTATATTAGCAGCATCACATCTTGTCTTATTAGCATCCCACCATGGCAGCATTTGGTTTTGCTTATCAGACACGGATTAAGAGATGATTGCATTTACTGTGTGGGGATACGAAGAGGAACTAATTTGATTACACTGAAAGCTGAGATGGCTGGGGAAAGAAGATGTCACCTATCAGCTCTTCTGCAATCAAGTGTATCAATTGTTCTCAACAAGTCCACCCTGCAATCTAGGAAGCATCTCTTGATGCCTTAGTCCTGAATGATACTCAATGAAATAAAATCACAAGTACTAGCATTTCCCATTTTTTGGCTCATTCCCTCTACAATATGCAGGCTTCATTTACCCTGGAAGCCTAGAGTGTTGGTGGAGGGAGAGAGAGAGAAAAACAGAGGGAAAATTTAAAAATTATTTCTTTCCCAACTGGTACCATATGGGTAAGGATCACCCTCCACACACAAAAAACAGGATGCTCAGGAATGTTTATGATATCCCCAGTCTCTATTATCTAAATGCCCAATCCCTCCCCATAGTATTTCCTCTGCCCTACTGGACTATTCCTCTTATCCCTATCAAATCCTGATTTCAGAAGTGACTCTACCATTAATCATATATTCCTTGGTGTGAGTTTTAGTCCTCATATTTTCTTTCCCAATATTATATGTCAGTGGTGGGCAGGAAACCCAAGAAATGCAGTTATAAAACAAAACTGAAGCTTTGGGGAGTCAAATTGAGTAAGATACATAGATAATTCCCTGCTAGGGAAAGGGACTAGACCAGTGATTTCACATTATGAGGAACTCCCAGGAAAGGACAATCCCATCACCAATGCTCATTGGAATCTTCTATGTAACTTCCAGTTACCAAACACTGAGAAATTCAATGACTTGTACAGATTCACACAACCAATATCTATCAGGTAGAACTTGAATGTACCTCTTTCTTCTTATAAGACCAGATCTCTACTCACTATACATACTGCCTCCTTGATATTCCTTGCATTTTTGCTTCTTAATTCCATACATACTTCCTAACCCTAAAGTTCTCCTGTCAAATGTCCCCATGGCTGCACATCTATCCAAAGATTTTAATTCCCAGGACTGTAGGTTATAATGAAGGTGAATTTAGTTAAAGTTAGTTAGTGGGTCTGGCATTGATTTAATTGCCAGATGATATGCTGGTGCTATAAATTCTTTTGCACAGGGCAACTAGGTGACACAGTAAATTGAGAGCTGGGCCTGGAGTCAGAAAGACCTGAGTTCAATTCCATCTTTAAATACCTATTCACTCTGTAACCCTGGGCAAATACCTACCTCACAAAGTTGTCATGAGGATCAAATGAAACACTAATTGTAAAACTTCAGCCCAGTTCCTAGCACATAGTACTATATAAATGTCAGCTATTATTAGTGTGGATTACTTCCTTGATATGTTATCCTATCTTCAATGTAATTTTGACTATAAGCAGTTCCTTTTCCTAGGTTGTTTAGTTCTTTATTGTATCAACAAAGTTGTAGGGAAAACTAAATTCAGAGCCAGGCAATGGATAAGGGCAGCACTGATTATTGAAAGGCAGACACTATGAAATTGTCCAAAATGGGGGTGAAAGGGAAATGGAATAAGCATTTATATATTACCTACTATGTGATAAGCACTTTATAAACACGATCTCATTTGATCCTCAAAACAACCCTGTGAGGTAAAATATTGCTATTATCCCCTTTTAATAAATAAGGAAGCTGAAGCAAACAGAGCAGACATGACTTGCCCAGTGTTACAAGGCTAGTAAGTGTCTCAGGCTGGAACTGAATTCAGGTATCCCTGACTGCAGGCACTCTATACACTGTGCAACCATGCTTGCCTCATTGCATTGTTCTTTGAAAAAATTTTCTAAAGGTTCCACCATATCAATATGGGGTGAATTTCTTCTTCAAGTTCACTTCTGATGTATTCTAAAGGGCTTTGGGGTACTTAATCACATCCTTTAAAAGTACCTCAAGACAAAGTATGGGAGGGTGGGGAGAATAGGAATAATATGCCTTGAAGATTAGGAATTACTACTGGGTTTTGGGGGAAGCTGGACTTTTGTGGATCTCTCAATGCCATGTGGCCTCTACCTTGTTTGGGTCAATATGGATTCTTTACCAACTTATTCTTTGCACTAAAAACTCCATCTCCTACTTCTCAAGTGAGCTAATTCAGTATTCTGTACATTAAATACGGAAAATATCCAAATAAGCTTGGAATAAATTGTGTCTAGCAGGTCTTAAAATACCAGAACCAATGAACATTTCACTATAGGAAAATAGGGGAAATAGGACCAAGCTAAGATAAAATATTTGAACTCATAACATTGTTCAGGAGGTGCTCCACCACCTACTGCTATATATTAGATACTCTCATTTTGACCCTTGACTCCCAAGGGGCCTCATGTAGCTTTCATCTTCATACTTTTCTCCCAAATCAATACAAGCAGATGTGCATGTACATGTGTGTACACACAGGCTCGCGCGCGCGCACACACACACACACACACTCCCTTTCATGTATCCTATTTTACTAAAGCCTTTCTAGGTCACTAAAATTAATCTGAGAAACCAATTCATATTAAGGATTTAATAGCTAAATATAGCTCAATATAAGCAAGCTATCAAAATGTCCCAATGTCACTTCCTGGTGAGTTTACATATGTCTAGTGCTCTTCCTACCACCCCATGCTCTTGTGACCTCAGACAAGTCACTTCACCCCCATGAGCCTCACTTTCCTAATCTATAAAACATAGATAACAATACTCAGACAACCTGCCAAAGAATTGGGAGGAAAATGCTACAAATCATAAAGAGCTACATAATGTAAGCATTACTATTGTGGGTGTTTAAAATATTTGCACCTTTACAAAAAGCAAGGAAATTTGCATTCATTTTATCTTATAGATAGATAATACATGTTTTCACAGTGCATTTTTCTTGCTCTCCATTTTCTTCTCAAAGCCGAAATGAATGCACTGTATGAACAAACAATGCAGTTATAACAACAGAATCATTTGCCTATAGTGTTACCTCAAAAAAAAATCTTTTTATACAAGCATTTCTTTATTTACTGTAGTCACCATGGGCAGTTAGGTGGCACATTAGATAGAGTCCTGGCCCTGAAGTTGGGAGGATCTGAACTCAAATCTCACCTCAGATATTTACAAACCCTGGGCAAGTCACTTAATCCCAATTGCCTTAAACATCTGGGGCCATCTCCAGTCATCCTAATGCATATCTTGCCACTGGACTGAGAAGGCTCTGGAGGAGAGAGTGAGGTTGGTATTTTTGCACAACCCTTCCTCATTCTGAATGATTTAGCTATTCTCAGCAATACCATGATCCAAGACAATCCCAAAGGATTAATGATGTAGCATACTACTCACTTCTGCAGAAAGAACTACTATTGCTTGAATACAGACTAAAGCAAGCTATTTTCACTGTTTCATTATTTTTTTAATTCAAATCTTTTTGTACAAAATGACTAAATGTTTTACATGAGTGCATATGTATAACCTATATCTGATTGCTTACCATCTCAGGGAGAGGAAGGGGAAGAAGGAAGGAATAGAATTTGGATCTCGAAATTTTTGAAAATGTTTTTAAAAAACTATTTTAACATGGAACTGGAGAAAAAATAAAATATGAAACATTAAGTCATTTAGTTCAATGACCTCATTATCCTGATGAGGAAACCAAGACTTAGATGGATTGTGTGACCTCCCCAAGATGACAAAACTAGCAGAACCAGAGTTCAAGCCCAAGTTTTCTCATTCCCAATCCAGTTCTCTTGCTAGAACTCCACATCCACTACTTCCTTTCTCCTCATCTGTAAATTGCAGATACAATTGTACTATCTACCTAAAATAATGTTGTAAACAAAATAACTAATAAACTTGAAAAATCTCTTTTTAATATTTTCTTGTGCAGGCCTTTGATTTTATTTGCTTTAAACATCTCCTAAGGTAGAAATTCCCTCAACCAATGGGGATCAGCAACTTATAGTCTCAGAGAGTTGCTTGGGATACTAAGAGGTTAAATGACTTGCCCATGATTATCCAATGAGAATATTTAAAGCCAGAACTTGAATACAGGTTTTTGTGACTCCAAAGTAAGGCTTGTAGCCACTCAACTATGTTGCTGCTTATAGATCCTTACAGGTACAAAATACCAGAATCTGATCCTTCAGAAAGGTCACAATGCTACAGCCTCAGGCCAAAATATAATCAGGATTTTCCTGTCAGCACCAAGTCCTATCACTCACCCAGGTGATATCAATCAAATTCAATGAAGTTTGTTAAGCACCTGCTATCATCTAGTAATTCTACCATGTGCTTAAGACCCTTGAAGGACTGCCATTCTACTGAGGGACTAACAATACCTGTAAAAAACTAAATATGCAAGACGTAATTGGGAAAGAAAAGAACATTTACAGCTGGTGTGACATGATCAGATATTTCTCAGAGGAGGTGACTCAAGGGTTAAGTCATGAATAAAAATTAAAATGCTGAGATCAAAGTTTCTGAAAAATGAAAAATAATTCCTCTTGCCAAAACTGGGGACTTGAGAACTAAACTAAGGGTTACTTTCCTCTTTAGGTGGAAAAGGAAGACATTTTCCTTGAGAATTAATAATTGTGAAGGGGTTGTGACCATGTGAACAAATTTTTCTCAAGCCCTTACTAAATGCAAGTTATTTGGTTGTATGGCAAGAAAGATCTATATGTGGGTGTGGGTGTGTACATATAAATATGCATAAGCATACACTTAATTATGTATACATGCCCATACATATATACATACGTGTGTGTGCCCACATGTGTGCACGCATGTACAAGGTCCCAGTCCTCAGGAAGCTAACAATCTAATTGGGGAAATAAGATTTGGGATTTTTTTTAGTGAATTTAAGAATCAGGTGAAAGCTTAATTAGTGCTACTGTAAAATGGGTTGTTAATAATTCACTTTAAGGAAGTTAGCTCTGAAATGCTTGATTTCTTGGGCTCAGACCTTATAAAGTGGGTATGAGGGGGAAAAGTATAAGTGAATACAATCACTCCTAAACTATGAAATCCTTTGAGAGCCAGTGCTTGTTTTTGCTTTTCTTTGCATTCCTAAGACTTAGTACATTGCCTAGCACATAGCAGGTATTCTGTAAGCACTTGTTTTCTTACTGAAACCTAAGGGAACCATGCCAAGGTAAAGCAGTGTGAGAAAATAATGGGATTTAGCAGGTGCCCAGGGGCCCTACCTGAAGATTGATTTGGAATTGATTGAATTGTATGAGATTGACAAGAGACTGACTGAGAACCTACTTAAGGTTGATTAAATCGAGACCACACCTGGCCAGCCTTGAGTGGGTTGTTGTTCTCAGTGGCTATGGACTATGACATCAACACGAGACCATTCTCAAGTCCAGTGAACCAATGGATTTGGATGATGCTAACTAATCAGCTTGAAGCAGTGTATAAGAACCACCTCCTCTCCAGACCTATAAAAAGCTTCCACACACAGTTTGCTCTAAGAGTTCATGGCTGAAGCAGGTTCGTGGTGGAGGACTTGAGCAAGAACCAGACCAGGCTGGAGCTCTAGGCTAGATAGGCCTTTTCTTAACTTTCTGAATGACACATGTTTTCTTTTTACTAATACCTGGTATGTTTTAATAAATGCTTAATGACTGGTGCTAAAGCTTCTAATTTAAGGCAAGCACACATTTAGTTTTAAACATCACAGCAGGAACAGTAAAATCACAATGATGATAATTTTATTGCTATCATTATTTATTATTTTGACGCAGACTTATGATTTCATTATTAGAGGTGATTATTGATGAGGATATCACTGATGGAGAAGAGTAACTCAGGGGCAGTTAGGTGGCACAGTGGATAAAGTACTGGTCCTGGATTCAGGAGGACCTGAGTTGAAATCCAGCTTCAGACACTTGACGCTTACTAGCTGTGTGACCCTGGGCAAGTCACTTAACCCTCATTGCCCTGCAAAAAAAAAAAAGAAAGAAAGAAAGAAAGAAAGAAAGAAAAGAAAAAAAAGAAGAGTAATTCCTCTGCCACTTAATGATCACAGAAAGCAAACCTGCCTGGGGCACTGAAAGATTAAAAGATTTGCCTGTGGTAACACAACTATTTTAAGTCACAGATGGGACTTCAGCTTCATCTTCCTGACTCTGTCTTTGTCCCCTACCAACTACTCCACTGCCTTTCTTCATCACCCTCATCTTGATATTCACTATTATTATTCCCAAAGTCCTTTTCTCTGAGGTCCTGAAAGTGATCCAATGAGAAATCTGAAGGAGCTCTGGAGAAAATTCTTTTAAAAAACAAAGAAATACTGCATCTTGAGGGTGGAAAAACCTACATGCTTCATTTTTTATTCCAATTTAGAATCAAACTCACAAAAGTAAACAACCTTCTCCACAGAAACAAAACTATTGGAACAGCAGGGACTCACTTCACATTTGATTAAAAGTGTAATATCATTTTTTGTGGAACTGCTGAAGGAAAGTATCAAAAGCTGCTATGGAAACTGAGCCCAACCTATTCTTATTCCCACCTCAACCTCACAAATTCCCAGTCTTGAAAGCCTCAGCTAGGTGTTAGGCAATCCAATTATCTGATCAAAATAATTCACAGTAAAGTGTGAATAATCAATAGGCTTAACTGTCCCTGGAGGGATGAGACAAATGTTCCATTTCCTTATGAAAATTATTATTCTTGGAAAGTCTCTAAGAGGATTTTTTTTTTTGCCAGGACTCAACTCATGCAAAGAAATTGACATGCCTCCAAATGTAGTTTAAAGTTCAAAAAGAGCCAGAGTCACAGAAAGCTACCCAAATCCAGAAAAACTGTCTCTCTGTATTCTATTTCTCTCTAGGAAATTAATGTTCCTTCAACTGTGAACATTTGATAATGGTTCTAATGGTCACAAGCTGGGGCTATAGATGGGCTGCTTCAAGGGATATGAGCATGGTTTCAGGACTGGTTTATGAAATCACAAAATGCCAATTACACCTATTCCTTGAAAGGCAGCATGGGGAAGTGGAAGGAATGCTGGATTTGAAGTCAGAGGCCCTGGATTTTAATATTGGCTCTGACATGTATCACTTGTGTGAATTTAGGCAATAATATAATGTTGAAAATTAAATATAGTTTTAATCTGCCTGTCTCCTATAAAAATAATAAACATATCAGAGATACTAATTTTATATCACCTACAAAAATTAATAATAATAAAAAGATAACAAAACCAGATCAGAGAATGTAATGTCTCCTACAGGATAAGCCAGATCAGAGACAGACAGAAAAAACATAAAACCAATTTATTTGTCCCAAGAAGAAATATAACATGATCATGCTGGAGACCTCCTCCTAAGAAGGGAGCTCAGAGACTCCCTCTTTCTGAAGGTATATAAGGTTTTTTTGTCCACAGAGTGCTATCAGTTTCAATAGTATGATACAAATTCAACCCAGAAGCAAAAGAAGTTTAACAATTTCATTTATAACAAGTATGGAAGAAATACAGAAGTATCATGATAAAATTACAGGATCCCAAAAAAGGGTTTGGCAAGGATAAGAATGCATAGATTTTCCCTTAAGATAGGGACTTACTATCCTGAGGAAAGAAGTCACCAGGCCACTTTTTATCTGTTAGCTACCTGGATTCAGTTTGGAGTTGAGCTGAAGGACATTTTGCTCCTATTAACCAAGGGTTTCATAAAAAATATTTTTGGATAATAAGGCACCTCCATCAAATCCAGGTGATCCATACATTCATATTGATAATAATGTCTCCGGGCCTCAGTTTCCTTAGGCATTAAATGAAAGGGGTTGTACTAGTTGACTCCTAAAGTCTTTTCCACCTCTAAACCATTGTTCCTAAAAGTAAAACAAATATATACAATGATATCAGAAAGTCAAAGATATATTCTACCTGATTTCTTAGCTTAGGGTAAAGGCAGCTGCCATGGGAGGAATTCCTGAGTTAAAGGTATTTGAACTGAAGAAAAAGAGACAGGATTATGGAGGTCATCTATAGAGCTTTGGGTTTTTTTTTTACAAAGCTAGAGATAGAGTTTGAGGAGGGAAATTGGGAAGACTTCAAGGAAAGATAAAGGAGGAAGACAATAACAAGGACTGGCTCAGAATGAGAAAAGCCAAAGCTAAAGCTGAGAGGATTGAAAACTAAAAAGAAACGCTTGAGGAAAAGGGCTTGCAGAACAGTATAAGGAAAATTAGAAGGGTGATAGACTGGAAAGGAAGAATTAAAAATAGAAAGATACAAGTTGAAGACAGAGAAGTAAAGAAGAAAATAATTCTAAAAGGAGAATAGAGTTAGAAGGTGAGAGAAGTGAGACAAATTGTTAAGAGAGGATAAAGTCTTAGTAAAAGAGAAAAGAAGTTGAGAGCAGACATCAAGGTACTAAGGAATCAAGAAGAGTAACAGCTCTGGAGCTGAAGAAAACTCTAAGCTGAATTCTCCAGTAATGCTTCAAAGAAGCTAACAGCTAAAGGGACTAGAGATCTACTTCCAGGAATTATGGAGAACGTGGAAAATATAATGCTTGCAATTCTGAAATCTATAGATCTAACTGAAATAGATTTAACCTGAAAGAGAAGAGAAGTAGAGAAAATTGTCTGTGTATTTCCAGGAAGCTAAATACCATGGAGGAACGACAAGATTGGAGAAGTAGAATTGTTGTTGTATTCAAATATAAAAATAAAAGGTAAGAGTTTGCCCAGTTTGTAAGTCAGTGAACTTGACTACAATCTAAAATGCCAGACAAAAGTCTTAAACAAATGATGAAAGGGATGATGAGTAAACATGGAGGGGGGGGGGTGATTATTACAAAGTCAGCAAAGCTTCACCAAAAACAATGCTAGGCCTCATTTCCTTTTCCTTAGAAGTTCCTTGGATAAAGGGGTTGGGGGTGAAGGGGAGAGATAAACTGTAGATATAATCTACTTAGATTTTAGCTAATCATTTGACAAAGTTTCTAATGTTCTTAGAAAGATATAGGCTAGACTATATATAAATATCTATATATATCTATATATCTATATCTATATATAATTAGCTGGATTTGAGCAGCTTGAATGACTAGACCAAATAAGTTGATATTAATGGTCAAATTGCCAACTAGAGTAGAGTCACCTCAAGAACATTTGGTCCTGTGCTTATTTATCACTTATCAATGATTTGAATAAAGACATAACTGCCAAGTGTATCACATACATAGATAACAATAAACTGGGAGAGATAGTTGATCCACTAGATGAAAGAGTCAGGATCTAAACAGATTTTGACTAGATGGAATACTGGGATGTATATAACAAGATGAAATATAGAGAATCATAGAATACCAGAATTTGAGAATTAGAAATTGCCTCAGTGGCTAACGAGACCAACCCAGACCCAAAGGGAATCCCTACAAAAGCAAACTCCACAAATGGACATCCAGACTAGTTGAAGACCTCCAAGAGGTAGGAATTATCTTCTCTTGATCAAACCTACTCACAAATCCCATCCTGCCTCCACACAATAGCCTTTCCAATTATGAAAAACAGATATCATGTACCTCTACACTCTTCTTCCACATCCAAGACTTCTCTATTCTAGGTTAAATGCCACAAGTTCCTTCTACTGATCCATATATGTACTCATAGGCTCAAGGCATTTCACAAAACTGATTGCCCTCCTCTGGATGCTCTCAGGCTTATCAATATCCTTTTTAAACTGGGGTCCATAGGCTTCACCAGACTGCAAAAGGGGTCCATGACACAAAAAGGTTAAGAACCCCTAATCCACCATTCTCCAACACTTCTGTGTCCTGTATAAAATATGGCAACCAGAACTGAACACAATAATCCAGATGAACTCTAACCAGGGGAGAGTATGGTAAAATTATTACCTCCTTCTTCCTATAAACTATGCTTCTCTATGTAGTCCAAGATTGTTTTAGTTTATAAGGTTGACATATCACACTGCTGCTGACTCATATTGAGCTTGCATTCTATTAAAACCTCTAATTCTTTTTGTACCCAGGGGTAAGGATACATGTAAAGTTTTAATTGGGGGTTAATAAATTCAAATTATAACATTGGGAGAGATGGTTGGAATTTTTTTTTAAATCTAGAGGATTAGTGAACTTCAAGCTCAATATGAATAAGCATTGGGACACAAGTGATAAATTGAATGCAATCTCATGTTGCACTAACTGAGACATATTCACCTCACACCTATTAGAGTGATAAATATAAAAAAAAGGAAAATATTGGACGTTGGAGGGGATGTGGGAAAGCTGGTGGAGTTGTAAAAAGACCGAGTCATTCTGGAGAGCAATTTGGAACTGTGCCCACAGGGCTATATAACTGTGCAGACCCTTTCATCCAGCAATACCACTGACAGGCTGATATCCCAAAGACATTCCCAAAAAGAGAAAAAGACCTATTTGTACAAAAATATTTATAGCATTTCTCTTTGTAGTGGGTAAGAACTGGAAATCAAAGGAATGCCCATCAATTGCAGAATGGCTAACAAGCTGTGATATATGGTGGTGATGGAATATTAATGTTTTATAAGAAATGACAAGCAGCATGATTTCAGAAAGGCCTGGAAAGACATGTATGAACTGAAGTATAGTGAAGTGAGCAGAGCCAAGAGAATATTGTGCACAGAGACAGCAATACTGTTTGATGAAGAACTGTGAAAGACTTAACTATTCTCAAAAATACAATGGTTCAACACAGTCCCAAAGAACTAACAATGTGTGAGAATAGCCACTGGGGAGAGTTGAGGTTGGCTTCCCACCACAAAGCACCAGACAGCCAGGCCATGCCATCTCATTCTACACCTGACTTCGATTCCCCCTCCTATATTCTTTTGTGTGTGTGTGTGTGTGAATTGGGGTTAAGTGACTTGCCTAGGGTCACACAGCTAGTAAGTGTTAAGTGTCTGAGGCCGGATTTGAACTCAGGTACTCCTGACTCCAGGGCCAGTGCTCTATCCACTGCGCCACCGAGTGCCCCCCCCCCATATTCTTGATGTCATGGACATCTAAATCCTATGCACCTGATTGAGCCTGATTCAGTTTCCCCTCAACATACCACATTGGTTGTCTGTAAAGCCACAAAGTTTGGCTCATTTCTCTTACTCCTCTGTTCTTTTATGGTAACCCCGTAATTATCTCAAATGTCATGATAAACATGACGTTGAATTTGGTCATGGTATCTGTTACCAGTTATATTAGATTCTTTAATTTACTTTCTCATAATGCATGAGGATAATTAAGCAGATGATACAAAAAGTGATGAAACAAAGATGAAAATTATTTTCTTAGTTAATACCATAATTGTCTTAGCCCTGTATTAAAGAAGGGCATATAAGCATAACAAGGAGATATCCACTTTTGTTAGAAGTTATATCTTCTCAATTTATTCTCCACAGGGGCTTTATAGTAATGTTAAGTTTCAATTTTTGTTTTTATAATATCTGTTTCATGTATAAAATCTCTAAAAGATTCTGAATTTCTTTAGACACATGTTTTTGAGAACTCTCATTGTTTGCTTTGGTTATTGGCAATGTTATTTAAAGTTGTGTTAAGATCAATTTTGTAGGAAATTTTGCAGCTGAGGAGACTTTCTAGCTGATCATCAGTATCTGAAACACCTGAGAGACTTTTCTACAACCAGGATCCAGAGCCAGAATCCAGAGCTATACACAGATGACATCCCAAGAACCATCTGAGATAAGACTTTCCAAATCTTAGATGGACATTTTCCTGTTTTCTTTTCCCCATTGCATACACTATTTGTAATATTCACCTCTGAAACAGGACTTCCCCCTTTAGTTTTTCTTTGTTTGTAATGTATACCTACTAAAGGGGAGTGCCCCCTTTAGTTTTTCTCAATGCATCACTCAATTTCTTTTCTCTCTTTTTATTCCCTTTACATTGTTAGTCATAAGTATCTGTAATGTTAATGCTTCATTTAAGGAAACCCTGTTTTTTAAATGAAGCACAGGGAGGAGTGTGAGAATATTATTACCAGGGTCCCTCCTGCTGAGAGAGTATGAGTTAACCTTTCTAAGGTCAATCTGGTGTCTGGAAGTTACCTCACAAAACCTTGTTCCCACCAGAGGATGTGAACTCTGACCTCAGCATGTTCTGTTCATGGACCGCCTTCAAGTCATGTCAATTAATGGACTTGAATGCTACCAGCCAATCAGATTGGAGCAGTGTGGGGGGGCCACCTCTTCTTCCTGACCTGCAGGGAGCTTCCACTCACGGAGACACAGGCTCTCTCTCTTAGTAGCGTGGGTCATCTAGATGGCGGTAGCTCTTTCTCTATCTCTCCCACATAGATCTTAGCTAGGCTTTCCTATTCTTTCAGAGACACATGTTCTCTCTTTGCTAACCTCTAATATACTTTAATAAATGCTTAATGCCTAAACTTTTGCTGAAGCTTCAAATTTATAAGTAAATCCTAGCTAGCTTTTCATTTTGTTTCTTTTATTTTTTCTTATATAAAATGACTAATATGGTAATGTTTTACATAGTTGTACATATATAACATATCTGATTGCTTACTGTCTCAGGGAAGGAGGAAGGGAGAGATAAAAATTGGAACTCAAAACTATAAGTAAAACCATTTATTACTTGAGAGAGAGAGAGAGAGATTGTCCAAGACTAAAAATAGAAGTCCAACTGTATACTTCCTAGTCATACAATTTCTAGGGTATTGTTTTCATTTCTAATTCTCAAATTTTAGAAAGGATATCAATAAGTGAATGGAGTTTTAACCTTTTTGTCATTCACCCATTTGACAATCTGGGGATGCCTATGGACCCCTTCCCAGAATAATGTTTTTAAATGCATAAAATAAACCACGTAGAATTTTAAATAAAATTCATTATATTGAAATATAGTTATCAATAATTTTTCTTAATTCATGGACAACAGGTTAAGAAAGTGTGGTTTAGGGGAAGGTGATCAGGATACTGAAGGGTATTGAATGCATTTCATAATATTCACTCAGAATATTTGGTCTGGACAGACAATATTGGGAAGAGGAAAGAACTCTTTTTCAAGAAAAGACTGTATGACCAATTATCAAGTATTATTTAGCAGATATTCTTGTTCAGGGACAAGCTTAACTAGATGGCCTCTAAGAGCCTTTCCATCTTTTGGATTCTGTAATTCTGTAACATGATCCATAAGCCAGAAGAGGTTACAGTTTGCAAACATCCATTTAAATTAGCTTCATAGCCCCAGGGAAGTAATAAAGTATTGAATTTGAAAAGGCACTGACTCATACAGCCCTGGGGAAGTCACTTCCCTTCTTTGAAATTCTGCTTTCCCCAGCAAAATCTCTTAGAGAAAAATGCCTTCCTCCATCCTTTTCAAAGGCAAATTTTAAGGGTAAGGGTCATAGAATCATGTATCACAGCTAGAGAAGACCACTGAGATAATCTACTCTATTACTTTTATTTTTCAGATTAGGAAACTGAGGTCCAGAGATTAAGTGATTGCCCAAGGCCACAGAAAACAAAATGATACAACATGACTAAAGATCTTGAATGCCCTAAACATACACAAATGTTATTAGCAAGTTCTAGTGAGAGGCATTATCCTTAGCTTCTTCAAAACATAATTTAAGTGCCCTTCATGTATGAGAGATTTCTTTTATTAGTAGTACTTTTTTCTCTCTCTCAAAATTAATTTTTATTATTTTGAATTTCTGTTGTATATGCTTATCTATGTACATGTTGTAGTACATGTACATTTTTCCTTGGAAAAAATTTTCTTGGAGAAATGTAAACTCCTTTCAGGCAAGGACCATTTTGTCTTCTCTTGATATCACTAGCACTTACATCCTTAGGCCCTTAATAAATGTTTGTTGCTGAATTGAATTGAAATAGCCCAACACAAATAACTGATATTGAATGCCTTTTTCCAAAAGAAAATATCCAAGATAAGGCTTTTTTGCAAACATTTAGCACATCCAACTTGATGGCTTTCAAGGTCATGCAATGCCTGGCTGCCAGGTTCTATATCCTCTTATATGAACATTGTTGAAAGAATAAAGAAATGCTTGGGTGCTGGCAAGGACACAGATGTTATTAATTTTGCAACACAGGATTGTTACTCTCCAGCTTTTTGGCACTCTGTATTTAAAATCTCAAGAAGTTTCCAATACAATCCAATGTAGGAGACTTTTCACAACATACACACAACACAGGTGGATCAAAAACACATGGTAACAACCACAAAGGTCACCAAATTGTCCCAAGCTGCCTTAGTCTTCCACACAATGTCTCTGGCTCTTCCTCCTTCCCAAACAGGTAGCTTAAACAGTACATTAAAATATGCTGCCCTAC
The DNA here is from genome assembly GCF_019393635.1 of Dromiciops gliroides. Classification (NCBI taxonomy): domain Eukaryota; kingdom Metazoa; phylum Chordata; class Mammalia; order Microbiotheria; family Microbiotheriidae; genus Dromiciops; species Dromiciops gliroides. The sequence continues at coordinate 90,231,616 of NC_057865.1, forward strand.
AACCAAAAGTTCAGGGTCTTCCTAATTTTATATTCTGCAGCTTGAGAGTGGTTAGAGAAGCTGGCATCCTCATTAGAGCTATTAGCAACAACTGCTGACTTCTTGCTCCACAGACCAACCACCTGGCTTTCCTTCTGGTCATAATAATGGCCTTTAAAGACCTTCTGCATATGTGACTTTTTTCGGAAGGAAAATTTGAAGTGGGAATAAAAATGAGATAATTTTAAGAAAAGACAGGGCTAGATGTGATACACAATGGAGGTGCTGTATGAGTATTTTTTTCTGGGAAGTATTATCCATGTTACCCAGGATTTGATGATATAAGATGTTACTTTATTACTCCATTAGTCAGTAAATGTTTCATGTTCTCAAGAAGATAAGTTAAATACATGAAGTCATTCAACATCAAATAATTAAGAACCAAATAAAGAGATTAAGACTTTAAATGCTGTGGGAATGCAGAGGATGCTGACATTTTGTTTCTGATTCCAAAAGCCTGTTTAATCAACTAATCTAATAGGGCAGCCAGATGGCACAGTGGATAAAGTTCCAGGCCAGAAGTTAGGAAGACCTGAGTTCAAAACTGGCCTCAGACACTTACTAGCTATGTGACCCTGGATGAGTCACTTAACCCTGTTTGCCTCAGTTTCTTCATCTATAAAATGAGCAGAGAAGGAAATGGCAAACCACTCTACTATCTTTGCCAAGAACACCCCAAATGGGATCAAAAAGAGTTGGACATGATAATACAGAAACAAATCAGCTAAGCAGGAAGATCAGAAGCCTCAGAATATCAGTAACCATGGGGACATACCAGGGAAATTGGGGGAGATTGCAGCAGTGAAAAAGAACCCGGGGGGGTGTCATGGTGGAGCAGAGCCAAGATGGTGGAGGAAAGACATTAAACCCACAGGGCTCCTGATACAATCACCCCAAAAGTAGCAATGAAAGAACCCTTGGGGCAGAAAAACACAAAAATACGGGCTGAGAGTTTTCTCCAGCTATAGATAGATTCCAGGGGGCTGTGCTGGACCACAAATAAAGCCTAACCCCACAATCGGGCCGACACACCAGACACCCACCAGAGGAATTTGCCCTAGTGCCACTGAATCGACTGCAACACCAGCGTCTTCTGGAACCGAGCTCTTGGTCAGACTGAACAGCTGGCGTTGGGGGGGGGGGGGAGCACAGGGGTACCAGTGGAATGGGGGGAAGGATTCGACTGTCCCACCCCAGTGGTAAACCAGGAAGACATCCTGAATGGGGGCAGCTAGGTGGAGCAGTGGATAAAGCACCAGCCCTGGATTCAGGAGGACCTGAGTTCAAATCCGGCCTCAGACACTTAACACTTACTAGCTGTGTGACCCTGGGCAAGTCACTTAACCCCAACCGCCTTACTAAAATAAACAATTAATAAATAAAATTTAGTGAGGAGACAAGACTTGGGGCAGCTAGATGGCACAGGGGATAGAGCACCGGCCCTGGAGTCAGGAGTACCTGAGTTCAAATCCGGCCTCAGACACTTAAGACTTACTAGCTGTGTGACCCTGGGCAAGTCACTTAACCCCAATTGCCTCACTAAAAAAAAAAAACACAAATGAACAAACAAACAAGAAATCCTGAATGGCAGGAGACCAAGGTGGGGGAGGGGAGCCGAGGAGCAGTCTCATCAGAAGCTGAGAACCACACCACAGAAAGCTTTGCTGGTTGGTTGCTTAGTAAAGTAGGCCTGAGGTTATCTCCAGACCTGAGAAAAGGCCAAGTGAGGTTAAAGCCTGCCCCTCCTCAACCCAAAACACCTGGGACCCTCTGAAGCTAAGAACAGGAGTTGAGCCAAGAAGGAGCCCCCCCACCCAAGTGGAGAGTTTAAAATCAAATGAAAGTGAGTCCAGGCAGGCTGAGAAGAAGCCCAATCACCACCTGAGCCACGCTGTAGCTTGAAAAGAGTATTCTGGAAGCAGCACCACGCTTTAAGAAGAAGTTAAAAGCCAAGAAATAGTAAGCCAGGATGAGTAGGCAGAGAAAGCAGAAGACCATCAAAAACTTCTTTGGTGGTAAGGTAGACCACAATACAACCTCAGAAGAAGAAGATAATAACAGGGTCAAAGCTCCAACATCCAAAGCTTCCAAGAAAAATATGAACTGGTCTCAGGCTATGGAAGCTCTCAAAAGGGACTTTGAAGAGAAAGTAGGAGAAATAGAAAGAAGAGGTAGAGAAAAGGAAGGAAGAATGGAAAGAGAAATGAGAGCGATGCAGGAGAGTCATGAGAAAAAAGTCAACAGTTTGAAAAGCCAAATGGAAAAGGAGATTTAAAAACTGTCTGATGAAAATAACTGCCAAAGAATTAGGATTGAACAAATGGAAGCAAGTGACCTTATGAGAAACCAAAACACAGTAAAGCAAATCCAATTGAATGAGAAAATAGAGGGCAATGTGAAATATCTCCTTGGAAAAACAGCTGACCTGGAAAATAAATCTAGGAGAGAGAATTTGAAAATCACTGGACTACCTGAAAAGCATGACCAAAACAAAATCTTAGACACCATCCTCCAAGAGATTGTGAGGGAAAATTGCCTTGATATTCTAGAAGCAGAAGATAAAATAGAAATTGACAGAATCCACCAATCACCTCCTGAAAGAGATCCCAAGAGGAAAACCTCCAGGAATATCATAGCCAAATTCCAGAACTCCCAGCTCAAGGAGAAAATACTGCAAGCAGCTAGAAAAAAGGAATTCAAATACTGTGGAGCTCCAATAAGGATAAAGCAGGATCTAGCAGCTTCTACATTAAAGGACCGAAGGGCATGAAATATGATATTCCAGAGGGCAAAGGAACTGGGACTTCAGCCAAAAATCACATACCCAGCAAAACTGAGTATAATTTTTCAGAGGCAAAAATGAGATCTCAATGAGAAAGAGGTCTTTCAAGCATTTGTGATGAAAAGACCTGAACTGAATAGAAAATTTAACTTTCAAATACAAGATCCTAGAGAAGCATAAAAAGGTAAACAAGAAAAAGACTTCATGAGGGATATTAAAAGATCAAACTGTTTACAATCCTACATAGGAAGAAAATACTTTGAAATCATAAGAACTATCTCAGTAAGAAATTCAGGGGCAGCTGGGTGGCACAGTGGATAGAGCTCCGGCCCTGGACTCAGGAGAACCTGAGTTCAAATGTGACCTCAGACACTTAACAATTACTAGCTGTGTGACCCTAGGCAAGTCACTTAACCCCAATTGCCTCACCAAAAAACAAAACAAAACAAAAAGTCTTCACAAGAAATTCACAGAAGAGAGGGCTGAACTGAATATGAAGGGATGGTATCTGTAAAGCATTTATGTTTTGTTCTTCGTAGGGCAAACAGGGTGGGGTGTCTTATGTCTGGGGCTGGATTTGGACTTGGCGTCTCCTGGGTCCAGGGCTGGTGCTTTGTCCACTGTGCCACCTAACTAATCTATGATGACATCATTAAAATAGGGTTGAGGTGTATGAGGAATAAACTGGGGGAGGGAGAAGGGGAGAGATGGTCTGGGGAGACATAGTTCACATGAAGGAAGCAAGAAGAAAGCTTATGGAGGAGAATAGAAGAGGGGGAAGGAGTTGGGGAGTAAGTGAACCTTAATATCATCAGAATTGGCTCAAAGAAGGACTAATATACATACTCAAGTAGGTATAGTAATATATTTTTGCCCTGAGCGGGGGGAGGGAGAAAAGGGTAGGGGGGTGGGGAGAAGGGAAGGAGAAAAGGGCAGATTGGGAGAGAGAGCAGTAAAAAGCAAAACACTTTCAAGGAAGATGAAGATGTTCTGCATTACTGCATCAGTATGACATATTGAATTGCTTGATCTCATAGGGAGGGTTGAGGAGGGAGGGAGGGAGAAAAATTTAGAACACAGAATTAGCTCAGGGACCCTGATCTCTTTGGAGTGGGCTCATGGACGGAATAGCTTTCATACCCAATTGGGAGGAGCAATCTATTTAACCCTGCAGGAAAATAGGAAGGGAAGAGGACAAGGAAGGAAGGGTGAAAAAGGGAGTGCAGAGAGAGGGAGAGGATAGTCAGAAGTAAAACACCTCTGAAGAGGAATAGTTAAAAAGAAGATAGAGTAAACGTAATGGGAAGGGAGTGGGATGGAGGGAAATAGTTATGATGATTGATTATAATGGCAAACTGTATGGTACCTACTTTGCTGCGCTTTTATGAAGAAAATTGTCTGTCAAGCTTAAGGTACTATATAAAGGTTATGATGAACAGGATACTCTCAGGAAAACCTGGAAAGACCTTTATGAACTGAAGCAGAGTGAAATGTACTGTATACAAACTAACAGCAATAGTGGGAGATGATCTGCTGGGAAGCATGTGGTTATTTTCAGCAAGGCAATAATCCAATATAACCCTGAAAGACTTACGAAAATTGCAGCCCATCTGCAGAGAAAGAACTGATAGTATCTGAAAACATATGGAAACACATTTAAATTTTTTTTTTCATTTCCTCTTTGACAATTCCTTAACCTGAAGTTTTGGGTTTTTTGACTGTTTTCTCTCACAACTAGCTAATATGGGAATTTTTCCATGACTACTCATGTATAACTTATTTTGAATTGATTGAGTTCTTGTATGTGGGGGGTGGGAATGGAGGGGAAAGAGAAGTTGGAACACAGAGTTTTTTAGAAATTGATGTTAAAATTTTGTTTTTACATATATTTTGGAAAATAAAATTCTATTCAGAATAAAAAAAAAAGAAAAAGAAACCATGGCAAAGACTGACACACCTACCTTCTATCTTTATATTTCTTATCTACTCTTTTCTGGGAAAGGATCATTGTCCAAGTAGAATATATGATCAACCACAATCATTCTAGAAATGGAAAAATAGTATGCTACAGTGAAAAGAAAACTGAGTTTGAGGCCATAAAACTTCAAGGTGAAGCGTGACCCTGTCACTTCATAGCTAGTGACCTTTGGTGAGTCTTTGTACTTCCCTAAGACTCAGATGATTCTTTCACATATTGAGAGGTTAGGACTAGTTGACAAATTCCAACACTAATATCTTTTAATCCAACAAACCTATATTATGTCATTTAAGAAGCCCTAAAATGTTCCCTACTCAAAAATTTCTCCCCACTGGCCATTCCTCGGCTCATGGAATTTCCATATTATTTGGCCATTTGGGTCACAACATAGAAGATACTCACTAAACAGATATGTATTTATTGCCAGGTGCGAACATATAATATTGTCTCCCCTAACTAGCTGCAACCTTCATTGAGGATGAGGATCACATATTATACAATTTGGGATTCCCATACACCTATCATAGTACCTTGAACTTAGTGAGTACTCAATGTTTGACGAATGTATGAATCTAAGCAGAGTGTCACTGACTGATAGTTATTAAGGACTAACAAGCTATTAAGGTCTAATCATAGTAATGCTAGAAGAATTACATCATCTCTCTGGATCTCCATTTCTTTATGTGTATTGTAGACTAGTTCAGTGGTGTCAAACTCAAATGAAAAAGCATCCCTGTAGGCTACTTATTGACTAAGAGAAATCACACACACAAAAAAGGTTACTATTTTGTATTATAACTATAATTATTTTCTTAAACATTTCCCAATTACATTTTAATCTGGGTAAATCCTTGTTTGGGAATGTTGGCGCTGTGAGTTTGCCATCTCTAGGCTATATGATCTCTAAAGTCCCTTTCAGATTTAAATCCTATAATTATATAACAATATTATCCTATGACATTGGCTTTACAGAGTAACCCTAAGATTGAGCCCTCAAGGAATGGTTGGGAATGTGGAAGCTAATAATTATCCCTAGCATGGGCAATGAACAGCATGAAGGTACTGGATATCTATTGATAGAATGAACATTTCAAAAGAGCCAATATCATTTAAAGGGAATATGTTTACAGAAAGGGAGATGGCATAGTATAGATAAATTTAGCCTGCTCTATAATTTTGTGGAAGGCCCCTCAGCTTGTACCTAGCCAACTGGAATTTAACATTTATAAGTTTGAAAAGTTGAACAACGTCTTCTGAATTATAGATTTAGAGCAAATAGGGACCTTGGAAGCAACTGAGTTCAATTCCCTCATTTTACAGATAAGAAAATGAGGCCCACAGAGGTTAAATGGCATGCCCAGAGTTGGACAGCTACTAAGTGTCTGAGGCAGAATTTCAACTCAGGTCTTTCTGACTCTATGTACTATGCCAGGCTACTGTGTGACCCTGGACAAATCATTTAACATGTTGAGCCTCAGGTTCTTCATATATAAAATAAGGATAGACTCAATGGCTTCCATAGTTCTTTAGAGATCTAAATATATTATTCTATGATCTATGACCCCATGAATCCATTTTAATAAGAATGATGTGTATGAACTTGTGGAGTAGGGATGTAAAAATTATAGACAGACAGATACACACACATATACATACATACATTCATACATTATATATATATATATATGCACACACATATATGTGTGCTCACATTTTTCTGATTTAAAAAATCCTTTGTTTTGGGAAAGGAAAAATAAATGAATACCTTTAATTATTTGAAACAGAGGGCTGGCTGCTGTCCAAGGTTCTGACTACTCCACAAAATACAAAGCTGGCTGCTGATAATGTTACTCAGTCACCTAGGTGTCATGTCTGAACACCACAGATTAGAGTACCTATCATTAAGGCAGATTGTACTACTAAAGATGTTAGATATGAAGAGGTGATAGTTTGCCACCTATCAGAGACATATTAGAAGCACAAACCAGGAAAAAAGCCCAACTCTGATGGTTATCTTACCTGTGCCGGGCCATCTTAGAATCTTCAGGGTTACTGTTGGTGCTTGCCACTCTGAATGTACATTGGGAAATTCATGCAGCACTCAGTACTGTAGTAAACTCCACCTTTTAAATGACTGGTTATCTGATATTTTATTTACTTCAGAATGAAAGTTACAGTGACAGGGAGCTGTACGCAGATCTAGCATTGCAAAATGTCAGCAAACAAGGGAGGTTAATTTTTTTGTTTGTTTGTTGTTGTTTTTGGTGAGGCAATTGGGGTTAAGTTACTTGCCCAGGGTCACACAGCTAGTAAGTGTTAAGTGTCTGAGGCCAGATTTGAACTCAGGTCCTCCTGAATCCAGTGCTGGTGCTTTATCCACTGCACCATCTAGCTGCCCCAAGGGAGGTTAGTTTTAAACACTATAGCACAAAATAATATCATTATTGCCATTACACTGAGAGAGTCAAATTGGGAAACATATCTGCAGGTGATCTTTTGTCCTATTTTGCCCAAACTAGACCTTCTCTTTATTTCCTGGCCACCCCCACACCATGCAACTATACTACACTCCTTATCTCTTGGGGTTGTCCAGGGATCAAATGACACAATAATTGTAAAGCACTTAACACAGTATCTGACACATAGAAAGCACTATATAAATGTTATCTATTATTATCATCATCGTTACCATCTCCCATTTGTCCTATACCTCATAGGAATCTTGGGTTTCACCTCTGGAAAGTTGGGCTCTAATAAGCAAGGTTTCTCTTGTAGGGAGTCAGGCCTCCATGCTATTTCTCATCCACCTCCACAAAATGTCACCTAATGCCACTACCACCCCTTCTGGCTTACTAATTTGCAATGTTTTCTTCTTTAGAATGCTATCTCCTTGAGGGGAGCAACTTTTTTGTTCATTATATATGAAAGTACAGCACTTAGCAAAAATGCCTGGAAAATATTAACAGCTTAAAAATACATGCTTTGTCTTACTTATCTATCTACATGCATAAGCCAATATGTATTTCATTATCTTTTTCTTTGCTCAGCTTTATGCCTCATTTATTTATTTTACCTTTTAGATATTCATGCTTTGGCATCATACATCCATGTTTCAGTATTTTATAAGTGCCTCTCTGCCTCTGTCCTGGTTTGCTAACTATTTTTGACAATGGACCCATTAACCTCATGTAACCATAACCATCTGTTTTAGTTCTGACCCTTTACCCTTGAAACTTTTATCACTAAAAACAGCCCCATTCATAAAAGTTTGCTTTGTTGACATCAGTGACCAGTTCTACTTCTGGCTCATCAGCATCAGAGCAAATTATAAGTAGGTATTGTTTCATTCAGTGCACTTATATTGCCATCACCTAATATTATACCTACCTAATAGTAGGCACTTAATAAATACTTTCTGGTTTGTTTACTATTTACAGTCTCATGAATTCTGGATATCCTATCCTGGAACTCAGACAATCACTAAGTACAAGAGTGAAAAAAGAGAGTTGGGGCCATGAATCTGAGATGCTCTTTGGATACTCCAAAGGTGACTGGGTTAAATAAGCATATTTTTATAAAACATGATCAGTGCTGCTTCATGTTTGTCATGCTAGTCTCTTTTCTGTAAGGTTTATGTTAAAGTCCATGGGAAAGTGTGGGAGTGTCCTACAAAACTGATCTTAACACAACTTTAAATAGCTTTGCCAATAACCAAATCAAACACTGAGAGTTCTCAAAAACATATGTCTAAGGAAATTCAGAATCTAGAGATTTAGAATTTAGAACTTAGAGATTTTACAATAAAAGACAAAAATTGAAACATTTTTTTAACTTAATATTACTGTAAACCCCTCTATGGAGAATAAATTGAGAAGATGTAATATAAAAGTTTTCAGATTAATTTTAATTATAATAACTTCTAACAAAAGTGGATATCTCCTTAAGTTACTTGCAATAAAGTCCATAAGTTATGCTGGTATACCCTTCTTTAATACAGGGCTAAGACAATTGTGATATTAAGAAAAGTGTTTATATACTGGTTTCAAAACTTTTTGTATCATCTGCCTAATTATCCTCATGCCATTATGAGAAAGTAAAGAATCTAATATAACTAGTAACAGATGCCAAAGCCAAATTCAACATCATGTTTATCAAGACACCTGAGATAATTATGGGGTCACCATAAAAGAACAGAGAAGCAAAAGACATGAAAATTGCCAAGCTTTGTGGCTCTAAAGACAGCCAGTGCAATATGTGGAGGGGAAACTTATTTAGGCTTAATCAGATGCATGGGATTGAGATGTCCATGGTATCATCAGGTATAAGGTACTATATAAATGTTAGCTATTAATGTTGTTGCAATAATCAACCTCATGGGTGTTTTGTAAGGAAATCTCCCTTTAAATTACTATATAAATGTAATTTACTAGATTTAAAAAAATGATGAGCAGGATACTATCAAAAAGACCTAGAAAGAATTACATGAGCTGATGCAAAGTGAAATGTACTATATACAGAATAATAGGAATATTTTAAGATGATCTGCTGTGAATGACTTAATTTCAGCAATGCAATGATCCAAGACAACTCTAAAGGACTTATGAAAAATGCAATCCATCTACAAAGAAAAAACTGATGGTATCTGAATACAAATGGAAGTATATTTTGGTGTTGTCATTAGTTCCTTTTTCTAAAGGTTTTTTGTTTGCTATGTTTTGCATGGCTGCATATCTATGACTTTTATTGAATTGCTTGAGTTCTTAAGGGGGGAATATGAAGGAAGGATGAGAATTTGGAACAAAAAGTTTTAAAAACTGACATTACAATTTGTTTTTGCATGTAAGGTGGGGAAATTATAAATAGATAGGTAGATAGATAAATGAACAAAAAATAATAATAAAGCAGTCTTCATTTTCCTCTCACTCTCTTCCTAACCTCTTAGAATATGGCCTCTGATCTCATCATTACACTGAAACTGCTCTCTCCAAAGTTAGTGATGATTTTTTAATTGTGAAATCTAATGACCTTTTCTCAATCCTCATTCTCCTTGACTTCTCTACAACTCCTGACACTGTTGATCACTCATTCCTTCTAGATACTCTCTCTAGCATTTCAGGACACCTCTCTCTCCTACTTCTCTTTTTATCTACCCAACTTCCTTCTCAGCCTCCTTTGCTAAATCTTCATCCAAATCATACCCTCTTACCATAGGTATCCCACAAAATTCTCTCCTGGGCTGTCTTCTCTTCTCTCTATATACTACTTTACTCAGTAATCTCATCAGCTCCCATGGATTTATTACAATTTCTATGCTAATTATTTTCACATCTACTGTAGGGGTCAAATTTTAATTGGGGAGTGTTAGGCAGCTTGCCACAATATTGGGGTAAGGAAGGAGATTAACAGCCTCTTTCAAAAACAGAACAGGGTTTATTAACAAGAATGAACTTAAAAACACAAGTAAGATTAATAGAATTAAGGGAAAGGGGGAAAAAAGGAATGGGAGAAGGAAAACAATATGACCTGAATCACACCGCCACTCGGGGGTCAGCAGAACATATGTCTGTGTCCCGTCTCTTTCCAGCTCCAATGCCAGAATGGCAAATCTCCTCCCTTCTCCTTACCAGCAATCCCCTCTCTCACAGGAAACAGGGTGGTCACACACATAGCCCGAAGCTAATTGGTGGCAGCCTCTATTGACAGAATTAACAGATGGTTGTAGAATAGCCAGCCTCCCAGCTTCCCCACACCAAAAGTCACCTGGCTGCCCTCACCCACCTTCCCATCATTATAATTTGGCCAGGCCCACGTAGGTGTCAGCTCAAGGTGGGTGGAGCACTGCACTGGTGGGGAGGTGAAATGCCTGAGCCCTGGCCAGGGCACACACTGGGCTTCTAAATCATGATTAATTCTTTATACTACCTATCCTGCTCTAACATCTTTGCTGACCTCCAATATTCAATTGCCTTTCAGCCCTCTCTAACTGAAAATCTAGTGGGCATCTTAAACTCAATATGTCCAAAAACAAACTCATCTTTCCCCCAAGTCTTCCCCATATCCTGCCTTCTTTATTACTTTAGAAAGCAACATCATCCTTCCAGGTCCTCAGGCTCACAACCTACATGCTATTCTGAACTCCTCACTATTTTCCACCCTCCCCATATCAATCTTTTGCCAAGGCCTTTTGATGTTACCTCTGCAACATCTTGTGAATATGTTCCCCACTTTACTCTGCCACTAACCTGGTACAAGTGCTCATCACCTCACACCTGGGTTATTTTAATCGCATACTTAATACATTTGCTTACCACAAGTTTCACTCTGATCCTTCTTCTATTCAAGGCACCAAAGTGATTTTCCTAAAGCACTGGTCTACCATGTCATCCCTCTACACATTAAGCTCAGATGGTTTTTTATCACCCCTGGGATGAAATATAAAATATTTTGTTTGACATTCAAAGCCTTTTCTTACCTAACCCCCTCCAAACTTTCCAGTCTTATTCTATTTTAATTGCTGATACATATTCGATCCAGTTAAGATATTGATCTCCTTGCTACAAGACATACTTCATCTCTTGGCTCCAAACATTTTTCTGCCTATCCTTCAATGCCTGTAATGTTCTCCCTTCTCATCTCTACCTATGGGCTTCCCTCGTTTCCTTTAAATTCCCAACTAAAATTCCATCTTCTATAGGAAGCCTTTCTCACCCCCACTCAAGTCTAGTGCCTTCCCTCTCTTAATTATTTTCTGTTTTTCCTATATATAGCCTATGTATACATTTTTGCTTGTTTTCTCCCCCATTAGATTGTGTGCTCCTTCAGAGAAGGAACTGTCTTTTCCCTCTTTTTGCATCCTCAGTACTTAACTGAGTGCCTGGCACATAGAAGATTTCTTAGCAAAAGTTTATTTGTGGTATTGCCTATTTCTCTGCATGTTGGCATATGGATTTCCAGTTGGGACCTGAGCTACACTGAAGCCTAGACAGAGTATAGCAAAGAATAATTATGATGTGTGTATTGAAACCTATCTGATCATTGAATTCAATCCTATCCTTTAGAAAGGATGCCCACTGGTGGGCATCATAACATGACAGGCCACCAAATTTAGATAAGAGTACTATTTCTTCTCTTATCTAGAGAAAACATAAGGGAAAAACTGTTGTTCTTGGGTTGCTTTAGTCTAGTTGTATTGAGGTTAGAAAATGTCCAGGACTACAGGTTAGTTAAATCAATAGTTACTGAAATAGGATGGAAATTTGGTTCATGATAAAAAAAATTATGTGGGTAAAGTCAAAAAATCATTATAATAACGTAGAGGCAGCAAGACCAGTTTTATTTGCTATGCTGAGCTGGTAATCACCAAAGCAGAGGGATTTAAAAGACACTGGAATGTATTCCCTGCACCCAAATATCTCCTCTATAATGGTCTCAAATTATTTACTTTATCTTGTCATATGGCCTGATGTTTCAACTATTAATATATTTGAATTAAATTGCAAATACCTTCTATAGGCAAGTTAAAAGTAACTACCAGTCATTCTTATGTAAGCGTAAATTAGTTTGATAACTTCCTTTCATTATTATACATACTTTATACCAATGATGGAATAGGAGTTCTTTATGGAGGAAGGGAAAAGGATTATTAGAGATAATTTTCTAATATTGTACACTGCAGTTCAGACCTCAGTAAGGCATCATTATAGTAGAGAGCATTCAAAGTGCAGTGGGAGAACATCGGGCACATGGACTATAAGTGGTAGGTGGATTCCAGGAGACAGGAAGCCACAAAGACAAACCAACTATATTTCTGGAACAGCTCTGCCTTGGAGTGATCAGAAGAAGAATGTAACTGGTTGTGAGGAACTCCAAATAGCCTCTTAGCATGGCACATTCATTTGTGCAGAGATCTTCTGCTAGCAACTGTACATTTACAGTTTATTTAGTTTAATGCTAGTCTACCATAAAGTAAATGTAGCTGTTAGTGAAACAGACAGTGAGAAGTTATCCCCTCTAAAAAAAACAGCTCCTTATTAATTGATGGCTATAATGTAGTTGCCTACAATAAAGTGATTTTTTAAAAGCTACACACACACACACACACACACACACACACACCAACAAAGCCCCTATGAAAATATAAGTCCCTTTAGGGCAAGGACTGTCATTTTGCTTGTATTTATATCCCCAACAATTAGTTCACTGCCTGACAAATGGTAAGCACTAGATAAAAGCTTATTGACTAAGACTACCCAGGGGCTTTCAGCAGAAGGTAATGGAAAAAGTAATCCCCTGGGAGTTAAGAGGCCTGAATTCTAGTCATATGACTCCAAGGTTACTTCTCCTCTGTGAGCCTCAACTTGTTCATCAGTAAAATGGGGATTTGGAGAAAATAACAAAACAAGATCCTTTCTAGTTCTAACATTTTATGTGAATGATATTGAGTGGGATGGGAAGTACAGCCACTGACCCCTGTAATAGAGACTCGAGGAGAAAGGAGGCCAAAGCACTGATTTTATTTCTTTTGAAAGAAAGGTGTACCACACTCACTGGGACAACCAGGAGGTGTGACACACAGAGATTGTAAACAGTATAAAAACTTCTTGGTTTCCTAGACATCTAATCTGAGCAAAATGCGATAATTGGGTTAATACTATATGTTCAGCAATAAATCTTTCTCCTGGGATGTTCAGCATTAAGTCTCTCTCCTGGGTTGTTCAGCGATAAGTCTCTCTCCTGGGTCAGAGTGCCCCAACCTCAGGGGTTCAGCCATAGGTTATTTTGCAAAATTTCCTGTTTCAGCAACAATTTGTCATATCTACATAATATCTTGGTGCAGACCCTATGAAGCAATTTTTAAGGTGAGATGTCTATATTTAGAAAGGGGGATAGTAGCTTCCCGTTATTGCCTCTCTCTAGAGAAAAAACAGAGAGAGAGAAATAGGGGGCTCTAAGGGGCTTTAAGACTTTGAGATCAGATCACTAGGCCAAAGGGGGGAGGCACTTTCCATCTCAGTGGAGGGTCATATCCCTATGTCCCTCTCAATATAATCTATTCAGGTAATGTATATGTATAAGAGCTACACACTCCAAGATTAGTAAGGTATATAAGAAGCCAGTGGCACACAGAACCAGTCTGATTATGCCAATATCCAGTTATACAGCTAGTAATACAATTTCAGTGTCTCCCTCAAAAGATACCTATATGTCCTACCACAGTGTTTGAAATCTCTACCATTAACTATTCCTATTCCTTTAGATTAGGACATTAAAGGGGGAAGCTAGGTGGGGCAGTGGATAAAGTACCAGCCCTGGATTCAGGAGGACCTGAGTTCAAATCTGGCCTCAGACACTTGATACTTACTAGCTGTATGACCCTGGGCAAGTCATTGCCCCACAAAAAAGAAGAAAAAGACATTAACGATTCCCATAAAAGACAATTTTTTTCTTTAACCTATTGAAAAACAGAGGATTTCAATTCAGAGTAAAAGAAACTTTAGAGAGGATTTAGTCTAACCCCCCTCAGTTGACAAATAATTAACTGGATTCAAGGGAGGTTGCTGACTTGACCAATATCACACAGTTAGCAAATAACAGAGCTGGTATTTTAACCCAAGACCCAGTGGTCTTTCTTTTTCCCAATTACATGTAAAAAAAAGGTAAGTAATTTGACATAGGAAAAAAGAAAGAAAGAAAGAAAGAAAAATAAAGAAAGTGGCAAAAAATTATCTTTGATCTGCATTCAGGCTCCACCAGTTCTTTCTCTGGAGTTGGACAGCATATTTCATCATAAGTCCTTCAGAATTGTCTTAGATCATTGTATTGCTGTGAATGGCTAAGTGATTCACAATCGATCACCATACAATATTGCTATTACTGTGTACAATGTTCTCTTGGTTCTGCTCATTGTACTTTGCATCAGTACATGTAAGCCTTTCCTGGTTTTTCTGAGAGCATCCTGCTTGTCATTTCTTGTAGCATAATAATGTTCTATCACAATCATATATATTAACTTATTCAGAAATTCCACAATTGATGGACTTCCCCTCAATTTCCAATTTTTTGCCACCACTAAAAGAGCTGCTTTAGATATTTTTGAACATATAGGTCCTTTTCCTTTCTGTTTTTTTTTTAAATCTCTTTGGGATACAGAACTAGTAGTAGTATTGCTTGGTCAAAGGTTATGCAGGGTTTTAGAACCCTTTGGGCATAGTTCCAAATTACTTTCTAGAATAATTTAATCAGTATACAATTTTAGTAACAGAACATTAGTATCTCAATTTTCCCACACTCCAAACAACATTTGTCATTTTCTTTTTCTGTCATATTCAATCTGATACATGTGTGGTAGTAGATCAGAATTGTTTTAATTTGCATTTCTCTAGTTAATACTGTGTAATTTAAGATTCTAAATGTGGATTCTAATGTGTTCCCCCAGTTTGGGGGAAACTGACTAAAAATCACTGATAAAACGAGTTTAGGTTTTTTAAGGGTTTATTGGAAAATAGAAAGAAAAAGATTGAGAACAGAATTCTAACAGTCTGGCATTCCTATCTTTCCTCAAATCTCCTGTGAAGTCCTCTGCCGCCACCACCATCAAGTCCGGAAGCCAAAAGGGCCCGCGCTCTCTGCGCAGGCTCCCTTTCCTCCTTCCTGTCTCCTCCCAGACCATAGGAGGCTCCTCCAGTTGATTGGCTGGTAGACTTGATAGACAGCACCCATGAGCAAGCGTCATTTCCTGACGCCAAGGAAAAGCCACAATGCCTCTGAGGCATTTTCCTCATGGTGGAGCTCTCCACAGCAAGTCTCCAGTAGGTGGCGTCATTCCAATCATTACAATACTGATTTATAGCATTTTTTCTCTTATTACTAGAGATGGCTTTATTTCACCTGAAAACTTCCTGGTCATATCCTTTCATCATTTATCAGTTGAGGAATGGCTCTTATTTCTATTAATGTGACTCAGTTTTCTCTCTATTTGTGAAATGAGGTCTTTATCAGAGAGAAACCTTCTGTAAAAAAAATTTTCACAGTAATGATTACCAACTATGCCTTCCCCCCATCTTATTTTGCACTGTTTATACTATTTTCTCTAGTCTTTCACCCTGTTCATTCTCAAAAGTGTTTTGCTTCTGATTTTTACCTCTCCCAATCTGCCCTTCCTTCTATCAGTCTCCCCCCTTATCCCTTCCCCATCCTACATTCCTATATGGTTAAGATGGATTTCTATACCCAATTTAGTGTGTATGTTATTCCCTCTTTGAACTAATTCTGATGAAGTAAGGTTCATGTGCCCCCATGACTGTAAAATCTCTTTCCAGAACTCTTATGTCAGATAATTTACCCCACACTTTCTAGAGTCATGTATCTGATCTTTCACAATGGAGTTCTACCCCTTAACCAAGGGAAAAAAGAATTAGCAGTAAGTACTAGCATGTGATGCAAAAGCATGTTTACAGTTGAAAGGAAAAGAGACAGGAAGATTGAAAATTTATCAGAGGGTGCAGAGCCAAGATGGTGGAGGAAAGGTAGTGACTTGCCAGAGCTCTCCCCAAGACCCCTCCAAATACTTTCAAATAATGCCATAAGACAATTCCTAGAGCAGCAGAACCCACAAACGGACAGGGTGAAATAATTTTCCAGCCAAAGACAGCTTAGAAGATTGGCAGGAAAGGTCTGTTGTACAGAGGTGAGAGACCCAGCCCCAGTCACAGCAAACCAGGAGCAGGCCTTGGGAGCCACTAAATGACCAGGGGCAGCAACTACTTCTGGAACTCATCCCACAAAAGGGAACAGGATTGAACAATTGGCCATAAGGAGATTACAGTGCTAGCACTGAGGCAGGACTCTGTTGTTTTGCCCATACTTGGATCCAGGTCACGGTCTTGGGTGGTGGTCCCAGGCAGGAGAGGAGCACAAGGATACTAGAGCTTGCAGGTACAGTGGAGCAGGACTCTGTTCATAGTTCCAGGGTAGAAAAGCAAGCCTGTGCTTGCTTGCAGACCAGAGCACAGGCCAGAAGAGTAGTAAACATACCTCTCCTTAAATCATACCACCTTGGAAGAACTACAAACTTACAAATTCCTAGAAGTATCTCTGAAAACAGCTGCACAAACCCCCTGAAGCTTTGGACAATGTGCCCCCTGGAAGTAGTGTCCTACTTTAACAAAGAGTTAAAAGTTAAGAAATAGGCTGGGAGTGGGGGCTCAGGGTTGGTGAGTGCCTTGTGTCTGAGGCTAGATTTAGATTCAGGTCCTCCTAGGTCCAGGGCAGGTGTTTTGTCCACTGTGTCACCTAGATGCCCCATGATGACTGCTTTAGGGTAAAATTGAGAGAAGAGAGGAATGCACTGGGAGAGAGGGAAAGGGGAAAGGTAGGATGGGGTGATATCTCACATGAAAAAAGCAAGAAAAAGCTTATGGACTGGTGGGAGGGATGGGGGAGGAGTGAGGAAGTGAATGAACCTGACATTCATCAGAATTAGCTCAAAGACCTTAATCTCATCAGAGTTGGCTCAAGGGGGGAATAACATACATACTCAATTGAGTGGAGTAATCTATATAATGCTGTAGGAAAGTAGGAGGGGAAGGAGATAAGGAGGGAGGGGTGAAAGAAGGGAGGGCAGAGTGGGGGAGGGGGAAATCAGAAGCAAAACACTTTTGAGGAGGGATAGGGTAAAAGAAGATAGAAAATAGAGTAAATATCATGAGACGGGAATAGGATAGAGGCAAACAGTTAACAATAGTAATGATGAAAAAAATTTTGAAGCAGAGACAAAAGTAATATAAAATGATGATGACTGATGATTATGATGATGGATTGATTGATTGATGGATTGATGGTGCCTGGAGGAAGATGAGGATTGATTGACAATGATGAGGATTGATGAGTGATTGATTGATGATGATGGCAAAACATGATATTTACTTTGCTGGGCTATTTTGAAGAAAACTCTTTAAGTTTAAGGTACCATATAAAAGTTACCTATTACTGTTGTTGCAATAATCAATCTCATGGGTTCAATGTAAGGAAATCTCTCTTTAAGTACTACATAAATGTAGTTTACTATTTTAAAAAATGATATGGGGCAGCTAGGTGGGCCAGTGGATAATGCACCAGCCCTGGATTCAGGAGGACCTGAGTCAAAATCCGGCCTCAGACATTTGACACGTACTAGCTGTGTGACCCTGAGCAAGTCAGTTAACCCCATTGCCCTGCAAAAAATAAAACATTTTTTAAAATAATTTTTTTTAATCATGAGCAGGATATTATCAGAAAGACTAGGAGGGACCTATATGAGCTGATGTAAAGAGAAATCTACAGTAAACAAAATAACAGTAATATTGTGAGATGATCTGCTGTGAATGATTCGGTTATTTTCAGAATGCAATGATCCAAGACAATTCTGAAGGTGTTATGAAAAATGCAATCCATCTAAAGAGAGAGAACTGATGGTATTTGAATAATGATTGAAACATAATTTTTTGTTAGTTACTTTATCAGAAACAAACAAAAAATGATGAGCAGGATGCTACCAGAAAAACCAGGAAAGACCTACAAGAACTGATGCAGAGCGAAATGTACTGTATACAAAATAAGAGCAATAGTGTAAGATGATCTGCTGTGAATGACTTGGTTATTTTCAGCAATGCAGTGATCCAAGATAACTCTGAAAGGCTTATGAAAATTTCAATCCATCTATAGAGAAAGAACTGATGGTATCTGAAAACAGATTGAAGCATATTTTTTTGATAGTTCCTTAATCTGAAGCTATGTTTTTGTCTGTTTTCTTTGACAACCTGGCTAATGTGAAGATGTTTTCCATGACTACTCATGTATAACTTATATTGAATTGCTTGAGTTCTTGGCAGGGGTGGGGGGTGGCTGGAAAGGGAGGAAGAGAATTTGGAACACAAAGTTTTAAAAAATTGATGCCGAGGCGGTGTGCAGGAGGCGGCGCGGCGGGGACGAGATGGCGACCGAGGGTGATGTAGAACTGGAACTGGAGACCGAACCAAGTGGCCCTGAGCGGCTGCCAGAGAAGCCACGGAAACATGACAGTGGCGCTGCCGACCTTGAACGAGTGACCGACTACGTGGAAGAGAAGGAGATCCAGAGCTCCAACCTGGAGATGGCGATGTCTGTGATTGGAGACCGACGGTCCCGGGAGCAGAAGGCCAAGCAGGAGCGGGAGAAGGAACTGGCAAAAGTTACAATCAAGAAGGAAGATCTGGAACTGATAATGACAGAGATGGAAATCTCACGGGCAGCAGCAGAACGGAGTTTACGGGAACACATGGGCAATGTAGTAGAAGCTCTTATTACCCTTACCAACTAACCTTTGAATGGCAACACCTCGATGGATTTATTTATTGGAATAAAGGTTTCATTGTATCACCCCCCCAAAAAATTGATGCCAAATATGTTTTTACATGTAATTTGGGGAAAAAATTCTAAACAATTTTAAAAAGAAGAAATAGGATGGGAAAATGAACAAAGAGAAAATGATGCTGACCATAGAAAGTTTCTATGGTGACAAGGAAGATAGCAAAGAAGATAACAAAGAAGAAGATAACAAAGTCAAAACTCTTACTTCCAAAGCTTCCAAGAAAAATATGAATTGATCTCAGCCCATAGAAGGGCTCAAAAGGGACTTTGAAAATAAAGTAAGAGAGGTAGAGGAAAAAATGGAAAGAGAAATGAGAGTTCTGCAAAATTTGAGAGAAATGAGAGTGCTGTAAAATTCAATAGCTTGGCAAAGGAGACACATAAAAATACTGAAGAAGATAATACCTTAAAAAACAGACTAGGCCAAATGGAAAGAAGAGATGCAAAAAGCCTATGAGAAAAAGAAGACCTTGAAAAGCCAAGCTGACTGGATGGATAAGGAGGTACAAAAGCTTTTTCAAAAAAAAATAACTCCTTAAAAATTAGGACTGCGCTAATGGAAGCTAGTGATTTTATGAGAAATTAAGAAACAATAAAGCAAAACCAAAAGAATGAAAAAATAGAAGGCAATGTAAAATATTTCACTGGAAAAACAATTGACTTAGAAAATAGATTCAGGAGAGATAATGTCAAAAACATAGGACTACTTGAAATCTATAATCAAAGAAAGAGCCTAGGCATCATCTTCCAAGAAATTGTCAGGGAAAATTGCCCTTATATTCTAGAACCAGAAGGTAAAATAGAAATTGAAAGCATCCACCTCCTGAAAGAGATCCTAAAATGAAAACTCCCAGGAATATTATAGCCAAATTCCAGAGCTCCCAAGTCAAGGAGAAAATATTGTAAGTAGCCAGAAAGAAATAATTCAAGTATTGTGGAGCCACAATCAGGATAACACAAGATTTAGCAACTTCTCTATTAAAAGATCAGAGGACTTGGAATATGATATTCCAGAGGACAAAGGAAATCAATTGAGTATAGTAACCTACCTTACCCTGTAGGAAAGTAGGAGGGAAAAGGGGATAAGGGAGGAGGGGGTAATAGAAGCCAGGGTAGACTGGGGGAGGGGCAGTCAGAAGGAAAACACTTTTGAGGAGGGACAGAGAGAAAGGAAATAGAGAATAGATTAAATAGCATGGGGAGGGAATAGGATAGAGGGAAATACAGTTAGCAATAGTAACTGTGAAAAAAATTTGAAGCAAGTTTGTCTGACAAAGGCCTCATTTCTTAAACACATAGAGAACTGAGTCAAATTTATTAAAATAAAAGCCATTCCCCAATTGATAAATAATCAAAAGATATGAAGCATTTTTAAGATGAAATAATCAAAGCTATCTTTAGCCATATGAAAGAAAATGCTACAATTCACTATTGATTAGAAATATGCAAGTCAAAATAATCCTGGGGTACTACCTCCTACCCATTGGATTGGATAATAGGACAGCAGAGGAAAATGACAAAAGTAAGGGGATATGGAGAAAATGAGACATTAATGCACTGTTAGTGGAGTTGTAAACTGATTCAAACATTCTGTAGAGCAATTTGGAACTATGGCCAAAGGGCTACAAAGCTTTGCATACTCTTTAACCTAGTAATACCACTACTAGGTCTATATCCAAAAAGAGATAAAAAAAACAAAAAAGTTAAAGGGCATATATGTACAAAAGTATTTATGAGAGCTCTTTTCTAGTGCAAAGAATTCTAAATTCAGGAGATGCCCATCAATTAGGGAATGGGTGAACAAATTGTGGGATGAGATTATGATGGAATACTATTGTGCTTTAAGTAATAATGAGCAGGAAGCTCTCAGAAAAACCTTGAAATACTTATATGAGCTGATGCAAACTGAAATATACTGTATACAAAGTAACAGCAATATTGTAAGATGATCAACTGTGAATGACTTAGCTATTCTCAGCAATACAATAATCCAAGACAACTCTGAAGGACTTATGAAAAATGCAGGCCATCCCCAGAGAAAGAACTGATGGTGTCTAAATACAGATTTAAGTGGGGAGGGAGAAGAAGGGTAGGAGGGAGGGAGGAAGAGAATTTGGAACACAAAGTTTTAAAAAATGGATGTTAAAATGGTTTTTACATGTAATTGGGAAAAAATAAAATTCTAAATAAATGAAAGAAAAAGAAAATTTGTCAGAGAAAGGTAATAATTGATTATTCCAAAGGTGTGATCAAGGATATGGTCTTGGAAAGGATAACAAGCTTGTCTTCTAAGCCTAGAGGAAAGGAGGATAAAATGCAGAACACTTACAAAGGTTAGGGGAATAGAACAACAAAGACAAGGGAACTCACATTGGATGGCCTAGATTTTTTTTCAGCTGAGTAAAAGTCGAGACCTTGGTATCTATTAACAGGAGGTCAGAAGGGAAAAAAATTTGGAATGGGTCTATGAGAAATGTGACAAACGACCAATAAGAGATGAACAAAAGAATTTACTTACAACCCTAAAAATCTGGAGTGGTCCCATTCATTTTTTTCCTTTACTCATAGCTCCACATTTCCTCCACCCATCTAATCAAAGTTAGAGAGAAGAAGGAAGCAGAGGAACAGGGGGAGAGCCAAAAGCATGTATCCAAACTATACATTACAGTATGTGTTTAGGAGAAAGTGAGCAAACAAATTAAGTAGAACAGGTCTCAGAGGGGAGAAATGAGGGCATTGTTAGAAAGACTAGTCTGAGAGACAAAATGGAATAAAATAAAGAGTTTGGACATGGGAAACTTAGATTTGAATCCCAGTTCTGCTGCTCACTAGCTTAGTGACATGGCAAGTCAATTTTTCTCCAACCTGTTTCCCATCTAAAAAATTATAGCTTTGCCTTAGATAATCTCTAAGGTACCTTCCAACTCTAATGTTCTGTGAACATTTGGGGCCAAGTTTCGGAATACTTTGTATGCCAGGCTAAACAACTTGGACTCTTTTCTAATGAGGTTTTCAAAAATTTACTGTATAAAAAACAGTGATAATAGAATCCTTTATTCATATTCCTCACTTTTCACTCTTTTCACACTCTCTTTTCAAAGTCTCTTCTCAGAATGTCTGGATACCAAATGACTGCCATTCCAACAAGATCAGGATTATTGAATCTTAATTAAAAGTCTTCAGATTGTAAAATTCAGGGTTAGAAAGGACAACTGCAGAGATGCCAGCCCCAAAACTGTGCTAAAGGTTCCAGACCTCTGGGAGGTCACTGCATTGTCAGCCACTGTGCACATCCTTAGAGAGCATTCCAATAAGATTTTTTTTTTTTGGAAAAAGAATCACACTGTCAATTACCTAGACATTGTTATGCATGATAGAAAAGAAGGCAAAAGAAAAGCATTCAGATTTAGAGATGCTTAGCTATTCAGGATTTAAAATGCCAGCTTTTCTGAGACATTGTTGTGACTATATTTTCAGACAGAGATCTGTTTTGATCTTTTCAAAGCTTTCCTTGAAGCTGGTCAAGACACATAGGGACATTTGCATACTGAGTGTAAGGCAACAATGTGGCCTCACATTCCCTGAATACACAATTGAAGAAGAATGACCTCTCCTTTCTCCTCTAGTTATCAGGACCAGGATGTGTTTTCTCCCTCCAGGAAAGTCACCGAATGCAAATGATCTGAGGAGTGAAAGAGTTCTCAGTCTTAAAAAGCCTGGTACAGTGAAAAGAACACTGTATTGGGGACTGGAGACCTAACTCTGCTAGGCAAGACATTTAACTTTTCTGAGCCTCAGTTTACTTCCCTATTAAATGAGCTAGCAAGTTTAAATTACCTCTGAGTTCCTTTCTAAGTCTAAAGTTCTATAACTCTAAATCCCCCAGATAGATACAATGATCAAACTGGTCAGCTTCACCCTAAGAATCTGTGATTTTGTCAAGATAAGCATCCTTTCCAGCAAAGCAAGTAATGACCCTTCTGGACCTATGTGATTTGTTGTGACTGAAAGATTAATCAGTGAAGATAAGTGGTATAAAGTATGCAGGAGAATGAGTTATGTGGAAGAAATGGTATTGACATGGGGCTAAATTAGGAAATTAGTATAAATTAGGACATTAGTGTGAATTAGGAAACATCACAAGAAGCTTCTCTTTTTTTGTTGTTGTTTTTTGGATTTTGGGTTTTGGGGGTTTTTTTGTCTTTTTGCTGGGCAATAAGGGTTAAGTGACTTGCCCAGGGTCACACAGCTAGTGTCAAGTGTCTGAGGCCAGATTTGAACTCAGGTCCTCCTGAATCCAGGGCCAGTGCTTTATCCACTGTGCCCAAAGTTCTCTTTTGAGAAGTAAAACCAAAGGTGACCAGAAAACAGGACAAACATATTGAGGAATTAAGGGACTATTAAAGTTTAGCTGGTCCAATTAGATATCAGGACTAACACACCTAAGAAGTAAGAGGAGATAAAATTCTATAGCAGGAAAGTCAATTAGGTATGGCTACCACCTGAACTAGGAGACAGATAACTCCAGAAATCATGACTATCATTCCAAAAGAAAAATCTTCCTGACTCTCAAGAAACATTCCCCACCCCACTCCCAAAAGAACTTTCCATTGTCAGGTGGTCATACCATTTATCCTCTATAAAAGCTTTGGCCTTCCTTCTGTTCTGGGAGGAGAATGTTTCTAAGCTATCTCCTCCCCTTGAGGCTAAGTCTTTGACTTCCCTCTCAGTCACTTTCTCTGGTGCCCAATAAAGAACAATTTTAATTCTAATTGGACTGTGTGTGAGAGTATAATTCTTTACTTAGGAATACCTAAGGACCCCCCACCACCTTTTCCCCATGAGGGTATAAAGAAAGTTATCAGAGTATAAGTGCAACCTGAAAATCGATGGACCAATCAGTCATATAGCAAAATTATAGGATAAACTTTCAACACAACTGAGGGATTTGGCTTGGGAAAAGGGGGTATTTGCAGTATTAACTGAGTTATTAAAATATATTTCTCCATTTTTTAATTACTTGACATGAATGGTTCAAGATATTCCTAGCTCATCACAGATGAAGGATGTAGGTTGTACCAATGGTATCCATGCAATGTTAAGTGAGCTAGAAGAATACAGCATGTCATTTAGAGTTTTTTGTAGCAATTTAATATGATTACATGGACAAGAGTTGCAAAGGATGGAAAAGCAAGAATAGATTGCTATCTATATCACTGGAAGGAATATTTTCATTAATAATCACAGATTAGAGTACTCCTTGTGAATTCTACTAACTCTCAAGGCATTTCATGTTCCCCTTATCTCCTGATATATGGGAAATATCAATATATAGGAAGTCAGGGTTCTCCATTTCTAGTCATAACATTGACTAACTAACCAGCTTCTCTTTCAAATTCCTCTTCAAAGAACCAGAAACTATTTCCAGGATCATTAAGTAAAGAATATTATCAAATGGATTGACATATCCCACAGAGCCCTCTGATAAGCACTTGGTTAATGCTTTACAAATACAGCACTAAGTAAGCCTAACTTGTGATGAGCGTTAAATAATATTTGTCCCATTACAATTACTTTCCATTCCTGAATTAGGTCTAATAGACTTGCTGGAAGTTGATCACTTGCAAAGGCCACAGAATCCCTAAGGCTGAGTTATTACATTTTCCAAAATACTTACCATAATTATGTTTTGTTCAGAGATTAGCTCAGTTATCCACTGGGGATCAATTACAACTCATCTTCAAGCCAAAGCTAACATTTTCAAATAGATTCTCCTGGAATGTATAGTTCACTGCAATAGAGTGATATGGCTCTTTTTCTGGGGACAGGTATAATGATATTGCTAAAGTTACTAAGAATTTATTTCTACATGATTTTTCAATATTGGGGTTGAATAAGTTTGAAGTCTTCCTAATAACTAATAACAAAGAAATAACTAATGAATATGGCTAATAACTCATAAATGACCTATGTGGGGCGGGGGGGAAACATAAGCCAGAATAATAACAAATTTGGCTCAAGGGTAGAATTTGTTACCTGATATCATCAATGGCTCTGTAAAGTTGCTATCCGTAAGGGGCTAAAACTCTCGCTAGACTGTCTAAAAATCTAATGAGTGGTCGCCATAAATTATAAGCTTTAGCAGGAGTTTAGACTTTTAAGTATTTATTAAGGAGCATAAGAATTTGGTGAGGAGAGAGAAAGAAGCCAAGATTCCTTCATCTATCTATCTCAGGGAGCCAGCATCTTAGCTCCACTCGAACTGAAGTACCGAGAAAAAAGAGGCTCTCTCACCCCTTCCTCCTCCCAGAAAACTCCTCTCCAACAGGAAACAGGGCCACATACACACACACACACACACACACACACACACACACACACACACACAGCTCCCAGCTAATTGGCTGGTAGCTCTGTTTGACAAGTCTCACAGGTGGTTCTATAGATGTAACTTCCGGACGCTAAAGTCACATGGTCTCTAAATCACATGCTTTCTCCTCATGGCAAAGCTTCCCTACAGTATCTCTCCGGCAGGGGTGCCATTCCAATTCTCACAGCTCATGATAAATTTATCTTCTCCTCATTCCCCGAGTAACACCTCTTCCCCTAGAAGGGGATACTACATAAGTCTCACAACAGTGACCCTTTAAATTCCACCTAGCTCTAGCCAATTACTAAGCACTTACTTATTCAAAAGAGTAGTCCAATTCAACTTGGTAAAAGTGATTTTATCATCAACTTCTATCCCACTATTCTGAACCCTGACACGGGCACTCTCTAACTTTGCTTCAAATTTTCGTTGACTTGCCTTAACTTGCTAATATTGACTTAATTTCTGACTAGATGCTGATTAGTGTTTCTTTCTAAACTGCCCTGATCTTCATGACTCCCCTTTAATTTTGTTTTCAAGTAGGCGACTTGGCCTTCTTTTGGAATTCTATAAATATCTACCTGTACAACCTTTTGTCAGAGTCAACAATACCAACACTAGCATTTTTTTTCTTTTTCTTTTTAAAAAGTTTTTTCCAAGACTAGCATTTTAACAGGTCTTGGCATATCCTCCAGGCTGTAGATGGGCTACATAAACTATTTGTTCTGCCCAGGTCACGGGTTTCAGCACGCCCCCTCTTGATTGATTGCCAAACTGTTCCACTGATATTCCAGGTTAACCTCTCCTGAGCCAGGTGCAGTTCCTTGGAACTGCTATGATTATCCCCTTCCCTCATACTTTTTACTGGTTGACAATACACAATCTGGCAAGGAATCTGTACCCAGCTATCATTTGTATATTAATAGAAGCTTTCTGGGAAAGATCATAGGCCCCCAGGATAATAGATTTAGATCTTGAAGGGAAATTAGAAGCCATCTAGTCCATTAACCTCTCATTTTACAGATAAAGACACTGAGGCCAACAAAGGTTAAATAAGTTGCCAGAGGTCACAGGGAATAAGTAACAAAGCTATGATTCTGATATGGGGTAAAAGGTGGGGGTCCTTAGATATTCATCAATAAAGAATTAAACTCTCTCACACCATCCAATTAGAATTTAAATTGTTTTTTATTTGTTTATTTGGCACTAAGGTAGCTTACTAAGAGTGAAGTCTATAACTTCATCTCAAGGGGAGGAGAGCTTAGAAACATTCTCCTCCCAGAACAGAAGGAAGTCAAAAGCTTTTATAGAGAATAGATGGGGTATCCACCTGAAAGTGGAAAGTTCCTTTTGGGGGTGGAAGTGGGGGAAGCCTGGATGTTTGTCACATTCCTGAGAGTCAAGGGTTTTTTTGAAATGATGGTCCTGATCTTTGGGGTTAACTCTGTCTCCTCAATCTAACTGACTATTTAAGCAGTTTGACCCTAAGAATTGAGCACTGAACTTGGAACCAGAAAAACATGTGCTTGAATCTTACCTCAGATGCTAGCTCTGGAGTCAGAGTACCTGGCTTCAAATCCCACCTTTGATACTTACCACTGTATGTGTGACCTTAGGCAAATGACTAAACATTCCTAGACCTCAGTTACTCGTTTGTTTTTGTTTTTGTTTAGTGAGGCAATTGGGGTTAAGTGACTTGCCCAGGGTCACACAGCTAGTAAGTATCAAGTGTCTGATGGCTGGATTTGAACTCAGGTACTCCTGAATCCAGGGCCATTGCTCTATCCACTGAGCCATCTAGCCGCCCTCAGTTACTCATTTGTAAAATGGCATAACTGACCTTTGAGGTCCTTTACAACTCTAGATCTAAGATTATAAAACTATGTGACCCTAGACAATTCATGTAACTGTTATGTTTTTTTCAGTTTCCTCATCTGTAAAATTGGGCTAATAACACCTACCTCAGAGGGTTTTTGTGTGAATCCAATTAAATGCTTTCTATATTCATTTATCATGTCCTCCTTCATGGAGTATGATTCAAGAGTATTTCATTCATATCTTAGAACCTGGGAAAATAATTTCAGAGAAGAGAATTCAGAGTTGGGAGAGACCTTGGAGGTCTTCTTGACTATCCAAGCAGCTGAGGCCCAGAGAAATGAAGTGAATTTTTGAAGGCCACACTGAACTTGCTGCAGAGCTAGGATTAAAATTCAGGTATTCTACTTCTAAATACTACTACTACTACCACCACCACCACCACCACCACCACCACCACTACCAGCACCACCACCACTAGTACTACCACTACTACCACCACCACTACCACCATGAGATAAACTAATGAGATTGTGTTTCTGACAGCTGCATTCAAAAGCTAATCCACGAAATGAGATTAATGCTATTGTTAGTCTGAAAACTCAATATTTGTGGTGCCTGAACATTTTTCTGAGAGCAGTACTGGAAGAAGTGCATTGTCAGGGTCCAAGAAGTCTAGATTAAAAAAACTATAATATATGACTTTTCATAAATTCAGAACCTCTTTTTGCATAGGTTTTATGTGTGTGTATATATATATATATATGTATATATAAACATATGTGTTTGTGTTTGTGTGTGAGTACACATATCCTTTCTATTCATACTTAGAGCCTTGCATATCAATCTGCCAATGATTTAAGCTCTAAGTAGACCCAGTCATGATGGTTTGGTGCTTAATGGATTCTTTCTTCCAAAAAGAATTCCCTTTAAATCCAAAAAGAATCACTGTGGTGTGTTAAAAAGAACCTTGTTCTAAGGACAAGAGACCTGAGTTTTAGCCCAAGCTCTGACACTAATGAGCTGTTTGACCTTGGGAAAATCCCCTCCTTTCTCTAAACCACTGGTAATCTAATTTCATTTTAAATGTGAAGCATCTTATAGAAAAGGAGGAATGATACAGTGCTTAACAATTTGAATCCAACAAGGTTATTTCAATCATGGTTCTGGACATGTACTTTGAAGTAGAAGGGTAACACTGAGAATGGAGGGGTACAGCAAATAAACTTTACTTGCTTTGGAATTTCTCCATACCAGGGAAACATGGAGCCAAGAAAACAGCAAAAAGTTAAGGAGTTGTAATAGAGAAGAAGTGTTGCTGACATGTCACATGAATACCCATGGAGTATTAGAGCAGGAAGTGACTGCATAAGTCATCTAGTGCAATATCTCCCTATAGTACAAATTCCCTTATAAAACATCCCTGAAAATAGTCACTTGATAGTTGCTATGAGGAAAGAGCATTACAGACTTCAAATTGCTATATAAATGAGAGTTATCATCATCACTGTCATTATTTGACAGATGAAGAAACTGAGGCCCAGAGACATTGAGTGTTTTTTTAATTATAACTAATTACTGGAAGAGCACAAGACTAAATGCTGTTTTCTAGACTCCCAATACTATGCTCTTTTTCTGCTACATCATACTGTGTTCTGTATCATAGAATACAGTGCCCATTTCCAACTTTCCTAGAACACTTCAGCCCTGACTACCCTGACAGGTACTATTAGCAAACTTGCCCCCTAGTACTTCTATTCTAATCAAGTTAAAGCCTGCATTTACCAAACTCAAATTCTGTAACACTAAAATTGTAATAACAGACATTCATATAGCACTTTAAAATTTATGAAGTTATTTATGTACAGTCACATCTGAGCCTCAGCAACCCTGTGATAGAGATGCTATATGTATTATTTTTGCTCATCTTACAAATGTCTGAAAGACTTTAAAAGACTTGTCCAGGGTCATATGGCAGTTCAGTGGCAGTGGCAGAATTTGAACCCAGGTCTTCCTGATCTTAAGTCCAGCATTCTGTTCATTGCACCATATTGTCATGACCTATCATGACTATAATTGATACCAATGCTTCCTTCATCAATTTCACCCTCATATTTTTGCAGTTATTTCATATTTCAGTTTGATATCATTTTTGTCCATTTCTTTTATATTCTATTCATTCAATAAATGTTTATTGACCATGAAAATATGTGCTTAACAGTGTGCTAGGCAATGAGAAAGTCAGTTAAAAATATGATCATCTACTATCATAGAGTTTCCAATATCTGTTTTTGATACCCAATTAGATGTTAGTCCTCAAATCAGTCAGCACCAAGGTTAGGGAATACCACCTCTGCAGTCAGCATGAAAACTAGTCTTGCATTAGCACAAGAGTTCTATTTCACCTGGAATATTTAAAAAGTGTGAAGGGTTATTCCTAATGTTGGTAGATTTTTGTGAGACTGATTTTTGGCATTTTAAATGATTTGTATTGTTCAAAGTGAGGGTAAAACCCAAGTAAAGTTGTAGGACATGGTAAAGGTACCTATAGGTTGCCTGGGTTTCCTTAGGGGAAATTTCCATGATAAGGGCTCATCTCTGTGTCTCTTTGCTGGTGTCTAACCATCAGTGAGCCAGCCAGGGAGAATATTCAAGTAAGGACGTCTCTTCCCCAGTGTATGGTATTTTGAATTAGTTATTGGCACCTTCCTTTTGTGACATAGGGTCAGTGTTCCAAAAAGGACTGAGTCTGAGATAAGAAAACTTTTCAAAGACAGCTTTAGCTATATTTCTGATGTTCCATTTATTCCGTTTTGTTTTGGTTTTTTGTTGGGGCAATGAGGGTTAAGTGACTTTCCCAAGGTCACACAACTAGTATCTGAGGCTGGATTTGAACTCAGATCCTCCTGAATCCAAGGCCAGTGCTTTATCCACTGTGCCACCTAGCTGCTCCTTTGTCCCATTTATTCTGAAACCCTGCTCCATCCCTTTATAGATGAATTTTGAGTGCCCAGATATAGCATTAGATATACAGAAGTGCATTTTCTCATCTGGTCCAGAACATTAGCAAACAGCAGGATTGGTTTGATGACAATAATGGGGGAATTTAGAAGGGGCTAAATGAAAAATGAGAACTCCACAGGGTTTGCCAGAGGACAATTTGTCTGTCTCTAAGAAGACAACATTTAACTCCAACAAAAGTAAAATGTAAGTGAAATTTAGATACAGGATTTTGGGCTCAGTAAGAAGGCAGATGACATTCAGTTTTATGCCAATAGCAACAATACAAACTACTTTAATGATGCCCTGAAGATTATTTATGAGCCAAAGACCTTGAGTGCATCTAAACTACTCAGCACTGACAGAACCACACTGATCAGTGATAAGGACATGATCCTGGAGAGATGAACTGAACAATTCCATGGTGTTTTCAACAGACATCAACTAACGCTGAAGTCATTGACCATATACCTGAGGTTGAAGTCAATCCCTCTCTAGCCAAACTTCCAACTGAAGAAGTTTTGAATGTTACAGGTGCCTCTTGTATGGCAACACACCTGGTGCTGATTCCATCCCAGCAGAGATATAGAAGGAAGGAGGTCCACTGCTCATACAGTAGCTGATGGAACTCTTCTGGGTTATATGACAAGAGGAGCTTATCCCCCAGATCAAGAATGCCTCCAATGTCCATCTCTATAAAGGAAACAGTGTGTCCTGTTACAATCACAGGGTGATCTCTCTCTTAGTCTTTGCTGGAAAAATTCCTGTCAGAGTCCTCCTTAGTAGTCTCATCCTTCACCTGGAAGATCATCTCCGTGAGAGCCAATGTGGATTCAGAAAGGGATGAGGAATGGTTGACATGGTGTTTGCTCCCTGACAACTCCAGGAGAAATACCAGGAAAAGAACAGAGGTCTGTACACAATGTTTGTTGACCTGACCAAGGTCTTTGAAACTGTCAGTCATGAGGGCTTGAGGAAGATCATGACAAAATTTGATTGCAGGAGAAGTTCATTGACACTATACTCTAGTTTCATGATGGCATGCTTGTACAGGTTCTGGATAAGGATGATCTCATATTTTCCCAGTCACCATCAAAACAGTGTGGTGTGCTTGCCCCCATGCTTTTTTAGTATGATGTTTTCCATGATATGTTCAGATGCCTTCAGTGAGGGTGAAAAGGGATCAAGGTCAACTACAGTACTGATGATAAATTATTTAACTTGAAAAGACTACAAGCCAAGACTAAAGTGGAGGGAGACTTGGTATGCAACTTTCTGTTCACAGATGACTGTGCACCTAATGCAGCCTCCAAGGCTGACATGCAACAGAGTATAGCTCAACTCTCTGCCACCTGTGCTAATTTTGGTCTGACAATCAAAAAGAAAACAGAGGTTCTCCACCAGCCAACACCATACCATCCACGTGTGAAACCATTGTTACAGCAAATCGAGAAATTTGTTTTTCTTTTTTTTTTTTTTTGGGTGAGGCAATTGGGGTTAAGTGACTTGCCTAGGGTCACACAGCTAGTAATTGTTAAGTGTCTGAGGTCAGATTTGAACTCAGGTCCTCCTGAATCCAGGGCCGGTGCTCTATCCACTGCACCACCTAACTGCCCCAAGAAAATTTTAATACAGTAAATAAATTCACTTATCTTAGCAGTATACTTTCCAGGGATATCCACCTAGATGATAAGGTTAATGCATTCCCAGAGCTACCTCAGCATTTGGGAGCCTCCCAAAGAAAGTGTGAGAGAGAAGTATTAGGCTACATTCCAAACTGAAGGTCTAAAAAGCCATTTTGCTGACTTCATTGTTGTATGCCTATGAAACCTGGACAGTCTAGCAGCACTATGACAGAAAATTGAACAGCTTCCATTTAAATCATTTTAGGAACATTCTGCAGATTGTATGGCAAAATAAGGTACCAAACACTGAAGTCCTCTCTCAAGCTGACTTGCCAAACATTCAAATTCTACTGCAGAGAACACAGCTTCAATGGATGGTCACATAGGTAAACATGTTTAACATTCAGGCTAAGAGACTATTTTATGGAGAACTCACACAAGGCAAGTGCTCACACAGAGGTCAAAGAAGCAGTAAAATGACATTCATGAGGTCTCTGTGAAGAACTTTAGTATTGATTTTAAGATATGGGACTACTACTATGGGATACAGGACTACCCAGCATCACATACCTATATCAAAGACACTGTACTCTGTTAGCAAAGTAGAATTGCAGTAGCAATAAGGAAACAAAAGATGCACAAATCTAGACATCTCTATCCCAAATATTAAAATGAACTATGTGTGCCCAACCTGTGAGAGAGCCATCCAAGCTCATATAGGACTGATCATTCACAGTCAAGACATGATGTACCTTGACTCCAACATCATGATGTTATTGGTCATCTAGACCCTAGCTTCTTAAACTGTGGGTTGCAACTCCATATAATGTGGGGGTCACAAAAGATCTGGCAACAGAAAAAAGTTATGTATACCTATTTTATATACCTATATACCCAAGCTTTCATCAAAATTTCTTGGGTGTAAAGGGGTTGCAAGTGGAAAAAGTTTAAGAAGCCCTGATCTAAAATACAAAGGATGAACAACAGTAATAACATTAGGTCCCTTGAACACAGTAAATGATTAATTAATGTCCTTTAGTGATTAATATGGGTAAAGCTCCAAGCCTCCTAAAGGGTTGATGCCCATATACAAGAATCACTTCTTCCTACAAGTTCTTGGTAGTAATAGGTATTTATATGAATATGTAAATTCCTAGCCAAAGCAAACTTTTCACACAAGACTGTATTTTAATTCAAAGTCAGCAAAGTATAATAACATATAAGTAGCTGTCTTCTGGGCCAGGCCCAGTTCAGGACAGTTCAAAGATTCAGGTTCAGGAATGGAATGCAACATTCATGGATCTTAAAATACAATAAAAATAACAACTTAGAATAAGGTCAAACAGGATACAAATCCTAGTTGCCAAGATACCTCTTCATTTACTATGACAATAGAAATACTGGATCAGAAAGATGGTCTGAAAGGACAATAAAAATTGTCCTAACCCTCCAAAGCATGACAACACATAGGCTAGGTTTATTATATCCCTAGTTCTCTGGACCAACCAAGTCTCAAGGTTGGCTTCCTTACTTCCTTCAATGAAAACCATCCCAGTTTATAAAGAATAAATATTGTTCCTATCAAGGGCTGATTTGTTTAGATTCTAGTTACAACTCTACCAATGGAATTGACCTCAAATCATGTGTCCAGAGCCATGACTGAAGTAACCTTGTTGGATCCAAACCATGGAACAATGTTCACAGTGGGGATGGAGAAATACTTTAGTTCTATTTTTAGCAGCTTTCATTCTGCTCCTCCACTTCAGAACAGCTATAAATCCCCTACAGCATCACATTCAATTCTCTCCCCAATCTGAATACTCTCTTTTTCTTCACTTCCTCTTTGTTTGCCCCACCCCCACCCCAAAGCTCAAAGGAGAATATTCTCAAGGGGCTGGAGTAAAGTAAAAATCCTGGTTCCCTTTTCCCAACTTGAAAGAATTCAGGGCCTCTTTTGTAGATGTATCATTGGAAAATAAGGAGGAAGGCCACAGACAAGTGAACATGTTAGCAACCTGTCTTAAGAATAGCTTTTCCCTTAAATGATTGCGATTTCCTGTTCTCTGTGCCAACATTAAGCATAGAACACTTGGGAAGTTGGTCCTGCCAGGGAGAACAAGCACCAAGCATACCCTGGGCAGACATTTAAATCAAATCAGAGAACCACAGGGAATATACCAAAAAGGAAAGAGGGAGTGAAGGACCATGAGAATAGCACAGGTTCTCAAAGTCAAAGACCCCAAATTCCAATCCCACCTGTGATACTCACGACCTATGTGACCGTAGGCAAGTTATTTCTCTTCTCTGGGTCTCAATTTCCTCACTATAAAATGAAAGACTTGGATTAGATATAATTGGATTTCCTTTCTAACTTGGCTTATGATACTGATTCTGTGACTGGGCATATGAGGATGAGGAGGTGTTTTTAAACACTGATATAGTCTGATCCTCAGATATGTTAAAATGCATAAAGTACAGATAAAATAGGATATAGTCCTGGCATTAAGGACATTTTGGTTTTAGGGTTTTTTTCTTCACTAAAACAATCAGTCAATAAGAGCTAAGTACAGAGGAGAAAGAGAAGAAGTAGAAGACAAGATTATTGACCTCAAAAAGTCCACAATCAAATTGGGAAGATACAATTAACACATTATCAATTGTTGTTGTTTGTCCTTTGTACATGACATTGGGGTGATGACTTGCAGTGAATTGGATTCAAGTGAGGGAGGGCTATGCAAAGTCACCAACATTGCTCTCTCCTTAAGAGCCATCAGAGTGCACTGGCAAGATATACAGCACAACAACCAGATATTTAAGGCAATTAGGGTCAAGTGACTTGGTCGCACAACTTAGTGTCTAAGGTGAGATTTGAACTTAGGTCCTCCCAACTCCAGGGCCAGTGCTCTATCCTCTGCACCACCTAGCTGCCCATTAGTAATTAGAGAATAAAACAAGACCACAGAGTGCTAGCTTATGCACTATAGGAGCTCAGAAAATGGAAAGGAGACAGAGAAGTTGAGAATTTAGCTTGAAAAACAAGTGGAATTTGAAGAAATGGAAGAAAAGTTTATGGCATTATAGGTGGGTGAATGAACAAACATTGAGAAGCAGGATATAGGGGATATAAGGAAATGGGCCTGACCAGAACAGAATGTTTGGGAGAAATGAATTAACACAGTACTTTTCTCTATTACAGTAATGCCTCCTAGCATCTACAATGGAAATAGAAACTTATTCATTGTGACAAGGCCACTTCATCTAAGCAACAAAATGAATGTCTTATTGAAATAAAGAAGATTTTGGTGGCTAATTCCTTTTATATGCCTTCTCACCCTGCAGCAGCATACTCTCTATCACTTCTATTCTCCAAAACCATTTGTCAGGTTGTGGAAAAAAAGAAACCAATGTTCACTCAGCCACACAAGCCAGTGACAGATGGAACAATTAATACCATTGAAAAGAAACCATGGTTTGTCATTTGCCTAACAAAAACAGCAAACAAATACTCATTCCATTGATCATGTCCTCAGTTTACAATGACCCATTATGAGAGATATCTCGGAATGATTATGAATCGTAAGATTGTAGCCTTGATATGATGAGTTCAGCTGTGATAGATCATTTTCACATTAATTCATACATTGACCTGGGGAGCAATTTCAACAGCATGAAGATACAGGATAGTTCTAGTTAGGGCACTGAATTTGGAGTCAAAAGACCTGGCTTCCAATCCTAGTTAGGATGTAAAAAAGATTTAAAAAAGAAAAAAGATTTGATGGTCTCTAACGTCTATCCCAGCTCTCAATCTATGATTTTATGATCCTCTTCTCAAATTATTAGTATGATTAGCCATCATTTCAGTTAAATTTAATTCAATTCAACTTTTTGCATAGTTGACATACTAATAACATTTCACATACTTACAACTTTTTACAATATTCACAAACATGTCCCTGATCTCATGCAGCTTAGTCTATTAGGAAAACAAAACAAAACAAAATCTTTAAGTACATTAGAGGTATAGAAAATAACTTCAATGTGAGATCTTAATGGGAAGATCCAAGGAGAAAAAGAATCAGGGTAGATTTTATGAAGGAAGTGACACTTGAAAACACATTTTAATCCATCTTGCACACCATTAATTTTCTTTAAGTGGCTCTTAAATGGATCCCATTTTCTTACCATATCAAATCTGAAGTACTTTGCTTTCAAAGTTCTAGACAAATTGGTCCCACCCTAATACTCCAATTTTATTCATACTATACTTTAATGCCAACCCTTCAGGCTAGTTCAGACATTCACCTGTTTCACAAATATAACATGCTCAGAGCCTGCAAGGTAGTAGACAGAGTGTGATGCCTTGAGTCAGAAAAATAAATTCAGATCTGCTCTCAGAAACTCACTAGATGTGTGACTCTGGGTAAATAATTTAAGCCCTGATTGCCTCAGTTTCCTCAACTATGAAATCATAATAATAGTAGTACCTACCTTCCAGAGATGTTGTAAAGCTCAAATGAGAAAATATTTGTAAAATGTCTGGCACAGTGTCTGCTATATTATGTAGTAGGTGTTTTATAAATGCTTTTTCCTTTTCTTTCGACTTCCTTACTTTTATTCATGCTATTTCTTAAAAGTATTTTTCCTAATTACATATAAATATAGTTTTCAACATTCATTTTTGTAAAATTTTGAGTTTCAAATTTCTCTCTCTCCTTCCCTTCAATCCCCCTTCCCTAAGACAGAAAGCAATCAGATATAGGTTATACATAATAATCATGTTAAACATATTTATGCTATTTCCTCTATCTAGAATACTCTCCCTTTTATCTCCATCTATGCTAATCCTTCAAAGCCATGGGCAAATCTCACTTTCTCCATGATGCTTCACTGTTTTCAGTTTCCATGAATCTTTTCCTTTGAATTCCCTAGAAATGGGCACTTCCTAAATCTTGTAATGCACTATTCATCATTTCATGAATGTGTGCTTTGGTCTGTCCATCCAGATTCTAAACTCTTTGATCACAGAAATTATTTGGGGTTTTTTTCTGCATTCCCCATAGTTTTTAGCATAATAGTAAGTGCATAGTAGGCATTCAACAAACATTCTGTAATTTATTTTTAATGTTCTGCTCTATCCTCCCACAATTCTCAGATTACATAAAGACAGTAAGATAGATGAAAGCTTTTCAAATCTGCCTCAGAGAAAAGTTCTTGAATCCTTCTATTCTAAGTAGTGGTACAGGAGCTTCCCCGGCAGACAATGCGCTACTCATCTTCAGTAATTGGTTTCCTAAATTGCTTTGTCCAAAATCTCTGTGTACCAAAAGGAATCTTTAGGGCAGGAGTTAACCTGTGGTCCTTTATTTTTTTTAAATATGTAGATAATTATATTTTAATATAATTGGTTTCCTTCCTCATACTATATATTTTATTTTATGCATTTAAAAATGTTATTCCAAGTAGAGGTCCATAGGCTTCATCAGACTGCCAGAGGGGTCTCACTCTCTCTCTCTCTCCCAATCCATCCATCTCTCCCTCCCTCTCTCCCTCCCTCCCTCTCTCCCTCCCCCCCCCCACACACATAAGAGGTTCTGCTTTAGGAACTCTTACTTGGAGAACATGGTATAAATTTGTGTCAAAATCTGGTGTATCTGTATCTTGGACA
Source organism: Dromiciops gliroides (assembly GCF_019393635.1). NCBI lineage: Eukaryota > Metazoa > Chordata > Mammalia > Microbiotheria > Microbiotheriidae > Dromiciops > Dromiciops gliroides. The sequence goes on from NC_057865.1 coordinate 90,269,275, forward strand.
CTGTATTTGGTGTTGGTGGTTGTTTTTTGTTGTCGTCATTGTCATCATCATCATCATTATCGTTACACTGGAAAAAGTGGAGAAAAGGGCTTTGAAGTGATAAAAAAAAATGAAATGTGGCTGTTAATGGAGAAAGAGGATGCCCTGTGAGGAAAGAGTAGGGAAAAAATAGAATACTGAGTCTTGATGAACAAGACTGAAGCAGGGCAAGGGAATATTCATTTTTTACCCATTCACATTTTGTCATTCCATATTCTATTTAACTCAGCATTTACTAACTCATTCATGGGTTTCTATCAATAATTGTACACATGTGTGAACAGATACATGTGATGGCTTGCAAACAGCCTGAATTTTTACACACAGCTATCATCATTAAGAAACTACTCAGAACACATTTTATCTAACAGTGGAGACTCATCATTTGTATGTGATGAAGTCCATGAATTAATTAAGGTAATGCAGAACATTAAAGCCCTACTTTTGTGCATGGTTTTGTCAGGGTGATACTGGGTTTTCAAAGGCTATGCCAATGAAGATTAATCAAGTCCTGATAAGTCCTATCAAGCTGGAAAGGTTTGACCCGTTATTATTTTTTTTAATTTTTTTTCGGTGGGGCATTGAGGGTTAAGTGACTTGCCCAGGGTCACATAGCTGGTAAGTGTCAAATGTCTGAGGCTAGATTTGAACTCGGGTCCTCCTGAATCCAGGGCCAGTGCTTTATCCAATGTACCACCTAGCTGCCCCTTGGCCTGCTATTAAATTGTATGTTGTCTCCCAATCTAGTTATCTCAGAGCAGCTCTTTACCGGACTGGCTATAGAATTATTATTATTATTATTATTATTATTATTATTATTGCTATTAACAACTCTCAAAAAAAGTTTTTTCCACGTTATATAGGGGTCTGTCTGTGTTGGTGGCAATAGGTCACACCCTGATGAAATCACAAGTCCTTAACACAGTGAAAAATCCCTTTCCTAGGCAACATGATATAGTGGTAAGAGTATTGATTCTGGAGTCAAAATGCCTGGTTCAATTTCAATCTCTGACACTTACTAACTGTGTGACCTTCTACAAACAACCTTGCTTCCCCAAGCCTCAATTTCCTCATCTATAAAATGAGGGACTTGGACTGGATGGCCCCTGAAGCCCCTCCCAAGTCTAAATCTATGATATTATGCTCCTCCTTTACTGAATTATCATGGCAGGGAGGAAACACTGAGTCCTCTAGACAAGTGGTATAAAAATCAAACAGAAAGGAGGCATTAATGAGTACATAAGGGTCCCTGTGGTCATGTACTGACTTAGTTCTAAAATGCAATATCTATGTTTTGTTATGTACTGGTGGGTCTGTCTGCCTCGAGTCTCTCCCCACTCCAAACCATTCTCCAATCAGCCACTAAAGTGATTTCCCTAAAACACATATCAGAACATGTCCCCACCACCACCACCATCATGCCACTCAATAAGCTCCAGGAACAAAAAAAATGCTCTGGCATTTTTGTCATTTTGCTCTGTCATTTTACCCAATTTTGTCTGGCATTCAAAGCCCTTTATAACCTAGCCTGCTCCTAACTTTCCAGTCTTCTAATACCTCACTCCCCAACATATACTGTTTAATTCAATGAAATTGGCTTCCTGGCTATTGCACATAAAAGACACTCCATCTCTCAGCTCTGGGCATTTTCTCTGATTATCCCTCAAGTGTGAAACCTTCTCCCTCCTCTGCTCCCTCTAGTGATCTCCTTGGCTTCCTTTAGGTCCCAACTAAAATCCTACCTTTTACAGGAAGCCTTCCCTAACCCCTCTAATTCCAGTTCTTTCCTTCTTTTAATTATTTCCTATTTGTCCTGAATATAGCTTGTTTTGTATATAATTGTTTGCATGTTGTCTCCCCCATTAGACTGTAAATTTCTTGAGGGCAGGGTCTGCCTTTGGCCTCTCTTGACATCCACAGCTCTTAGCACAATAGCTGGCATATTGTTGTTCTGACTCTTTATGACCCCATTTGAGGTTTTTTTGGCAAAGCTATTGGAGTGGTTTATCATTTCCTTTTCCAGCTCATTTTACAGATGAGGAAATGTAGGCAAACAAGGTTAAATGACTTGCCTGGGGTCAAACAGCTAGAAATTCTGTGAGCCCAAATATGAATTCAAGTCTTCCCGACTTCAAATCTGGGCACTCTATTGTGCCACAAAACTTCACTGACTGGCACATAGTAGGAGTTTAATAAATTTTTATTGAATTGGTTTTTAAAAATGTATTGTGTTAAATGTTTCCCAGTTACATTTTAACTTGGCTTGTGCAGTACTCAAGAGTGTTGTAGGCTGGGGGAAGCTAGGTGGCGCAGTGGATAGAGCACTGGCCCTGGAGTCAGGAGGACCTGAGTTCGGGTCTGGCCTCAGACATTAACACTTATTAGCTGTGTGACCCTGGGCAAGTCACTTAAGCCCAATTGCCTCACTAAAAAAAAAACAAAAAAACAGTGTTGTAGGCTGAAACCTCTACTCTAGGCTATTCTAGGGACTATAAACTCTAGTAAATCATACCAAACTGGAAAGCCTTTGAATACCAGTCAGTAAAGGACCAATCTAGCTAAGTTTGGACAGGCCCCCACTAGAAGGCTGTCCAGGGGTGACAATACATCTTCACACAATTCACAAAGTATTATTTAATATAGAATGAAGAGGTTGTGATCTGGAATAATGGAAGAATTATCTCCACTAATGAAAATGACATTTCTTCCATAGTACTGAAGTAAGTATAAGTTTAATGTGGATTTTCCCTTAAATGCTAGAATACCAGAAGCTAAAGAACTTGAAAGAGTTAGCTACAGGACACAGAAAAGGACATATTACTACATAATAAACTTTTGGTACCTGCTACAGGATGAAAATGTAAATAGATCCCAAAATTGTCTTGAAAAAGTCATGCATGATAAATAAATATGTATCAGGTTCAATAGCAAAAGCAAGAATGTACCCTCAATATGTAATTTATATTGATGGAAATGAGGCTTTCCTGCAAAGTGTCCTTTGTACATGAGTCTGTGATGAGAAGAAGGTTGGGAAACCATGCTTATGACCACACTGGAGTATGAGTGCTTGGAATGGATGAAGTGTGCAAGCAATCTCAATAAAAAGACTAAAATGTGGGGGAAATAAAATTGTTAAATAAATGATTGACTCCCAAACAGTTCCTACATTTTGGAAGCTAAGGGACTCAATAGACAGAGTATTAGGCCTGGAGTTAGGAAGTTATGAGTTCAAATTGTGTCTCAGACACTTACTAATTAATGTGACCTTTGGTAAGTCGCATAACCCCTGCCTGTTTCAGTTTCCTCACCTGTAAAATGGAATAATAATAGTACCTCCCTCCCTGGGTTGTTGTGGGTATCAAATGAGATAACAGTCATAAAGTACTTAGCATAATGTCTGATGTTTAATAGATACTTAAATGTGTTTCTTCTTTCTTTCTTGATCTTGTCCTGATTTATAGGTTGTAAGTTTTCTTTAGATGAGCAGTCAAGACTTCCTGTCTATTATAGATCTTTGAATTTGGAGTACCTTAGGCATCCTGGCACTAATCTAGCCTTTCATTTTAGACTTGCTCTCCTCCCACCTAAAATCATCGTTCTCTACTTCAAAAGGAAATTTCTGTTTTTCTTCCCCTTAGCAAAAGTTTGCCTACTTCCTGGGGTGTGTTTACACTAATATGGGCAAAATACAGAACTTTGTGTCCCTGACATAAACATCATTGTTTGTATTGATGGACAGTGAGTCAACCAGCACAGTCCCTCAGATGCCCTTTCTAAATTTTTTTCATGCTATACAATGAAAAGTAATTTTGGATAAAAACTTCAAATTCAGGATATATGTTTCATTACAAAGGATAGCATCATGAAATATAAGAAGTAGATTCTAGTCCAAAAAAGCCTCTAAGTTGCAAGCCCTTGGGCTAAGCTATTGATTATCTATGACCTTTGTTTCCACCTCTGCTGAATAAGGAGAATACTACTATTATCCTGACAAAATTCTTGTGTTTGGGAGGGTTATGTGCATAGTTAAGTGATATAATGAATATGAAAGTTTTAAATTCTTATAATAGCTCGCACTTTTAGAGCATTTTAAGTTTTACAATATGTTTTGGTTACAATAATACTCTGAAGAATTCCTAGAGCAGCAAAATCCACAGAAGAATGTGCCAAGATAATTTTCCAACCAAAAATGGCTTAGTAGGTCAAAAGGAGGGAGCCAAGACAGCAGTGGAGCCCAACCCAACAGTCAATGCTGACATAGATCCAGCCAGAGGAAGGCCTCGCCAGAAAAAGAGGCCCCCAAAGCCACTGAATCAGCTGCAATGCCAGTGTTGTCTGGAACTAAGCTCACGGTCTGGTGAGAGGGCTGAGCCCTTGGCAGGTGGGAGATTACAGGGGTCTTCTGGGGCTGAGGTGGAACTTGGGTTTTTCACCCCTGCTGGAGGAAGGGCACAGGCTCGTCAGAGCTAGCAACCACAGCACACAAAGTTTTGCTGTCTGGTTAATTAGCAAGTTGGCCTGGGGTTATCTACAGACCAGGGAACAGGCCAGGTGAGTGAAGAACCTGCCCCTCCTTAAATCATACCACCTGGGACGCCCTGAAGCTTGGGACAGTGCAGCCTGGAAACAGTGTCCCCCTTTAAGGAGCTAAAAGGCAAATAAAAGGAAGGCAAGATGAGCAGATAAAGAAAGGTGATGACCATAGAAAGTTTCATTAGTGACAAGGAAGATCAAGGTGTACCCTCAGAAGAGATAGCAACATCAGGGCCCCTACATCTAAAGCTTCCAAAAAAAATATGAATTGGTCTCAGGCCATAGAGGTGCTCAAAAAGGACTTTGAAGATAAAGTTAGAGAAGTAAAGGAAAAAATGGAAAGAGAAATGAGGGTGATGGAGGAAGGTCATGAAAAAAAAAGTCAACAGCTTGAAAAATCAAATGAAAAAGGGGATACAAAAGCTCTCTGATGAAAATGATTGCCTAAGAATTAGGATTGAACAAATGGAAGCTAGTGACTTTATGAGAAACCAAGACACAATAAAGCAAATCCAAATGAATTGAAAAATAGAAGGCAATGTGAAATATCTTCTTGGAAAAACCGCTGACCTGGAAAATAGGTCCAGGAGAGATCATTTGAAAATTATTGGTCTACTTGAAAACCAAGATCAAGGAAAGAGCTTAGCCATCATCTTCCAAGAAACTGTCAGGAAAAATTGCCCTAATGTTTTAGAAGAAGAAGGTAAAATGGAAATTGAAGGAATCCACTGATCCCCTCCTGAAAGAGGTCCCAAAAGGAAAACTCCCAGGAATATTATAGACAAATTCCAGAGCTCTCAGGTCAAGGAGAAAATACTGCAAGATTCCAAAAAGAAAGAGTTCAACTACTGTGAAGCCCCAGTCAGGATAGCACAAGACCTAGCGGCTTCTATGTTAAAGGATTGGAGGATATGGAATATGATATTCCAGAGGGCAAAGGAATTGGGATTACACCCAAGAATCAGCTATCCAGCAAAACTGTATATAATATTTCAGAGGAAAAAATGGGACTTCAATAAAAAAGAGGACTTTCAGGTATTCATGATGAAAAGACCCAAACTGAATGGAAAATTTGACTTTCAAATACAAGACCCTAGAGAACCAAAAAAGTTGGAGTTGGGTGACATGCCTAGGGTCATGCAGTGGGTGTTTTGTGTCTGAGGCCAGATTGTGGCTGTGGTCCTCCTGGGTCCAGGACGAATGCTTCGTCCACTGTGTCACCTAGCTGCCCCATGATCACATCTTTAGGGTAAAACTGAGGGGTGAGAGGAATGCACTGGGGGAGGGGGGAGGGGGAAGGGGAGAAGTAGCATGGGGTGAAATCCCACATGAAAGAAACAGGAAAAGGCTTATGGAGTGGGGAAAGAGATGGAGGAGGAGCAGAGCAGTAAATGCGCCCAACACTCATCAGAATTGGATCAAAGACCTTAATATCATCAGAATTGGCTCAAGGAGGGAATAACATACACACTCAATTGAGTGGAGTAATCTATCTTATCCTTAAGGGGATAAAGAAGGAGGGGCAAAAGAAGGGAGGGCAGAGTAGGGGAGGGGACAGTCAGAAGCAAATCTCTTTTGAAGAGGGATAGGGTGAAAGAAGACAAATAATAGTAAATATCATGGGGAAGGGAATAGGATAGAGGGAAACAGTTAACAATAGTAAATTATACAAAAAATATTTATAGCAATTCTTTGTGGTAGCTAAAATTGGAAATCAAAGGAATGTCCATCAAATGGGTAATGACTGAAGAAGTTGTGGTATATGATTGTAATGGAATATTATTGTGCTATAAGAAATGACAGCAGGATGATTTCAGAAAAACCTGGAAAGATTCATATGAACTGATGTATAGTGAAGTGAGCAGAACTGGGAGGACATTGTGCATAGTGACAGCAGTATTGTTCTCTGAGCAAATGTGAATGACTTAACTACTCTCAGCAATAAAATGATCCAATACAATCCCAAGAAACTAATGTTGAAGTATACTATCCACTCCTAGAGAAAAAACTGATATTGATTGAACACAGAACAAAAAAAAAAAAAAAAGGAGCACCTGTGGATTGTACATATATAACCTATATTAGATTGGTTGCTATCTGGTGGAGGGGAGAGGAAAGGGAGGGAGGGAGAAACTCTAAATCTTATGAAAATGAATGTTGAAAACTACCTTTATATGTTACTGGAAAAAATAAAATGTTTGTTGCAATAAAAAAAAAACAATAATACTGTGAAGTCAGTAGTGTAAGTATTATCCCCTTCAGAGGAAGGGGAGGGAAGGGGGAAGGGAGGGAGGGAGGGAGGAAAAGAGAGAGAAAGAATCACAGGAGTGATATTACATGATCATGTGCACTCAGCTAAAAATATTGTAGCTGAAACTCAAACCAAGTTTTCTTAACTCCAAGTCCTATGTTCTTTCCATCACACCCAACTCCTCTATTAAAGAAATATATAAAGTAGTCAGAGTCAAGATAGCAAAACATGGAAGAAGTATAGCTAAGCTCTAACTCATTAATCTTTCAAACAGATTTAGAAAACACACTGAACAAGTCAAGATCAGGAAGTCCAAGAAAAAAATATGTCACTTTAAAAACCCAGGCTGGTTGGCAGCAGCTAGGTGGTGCAGTGGATAAAGCACCGTCCTGGGATTCAGGAGGACCCGAGTTCAAATCCGGCCGCAGACACTTGACACTTACTAGCTGTGTGACCCTGGGCAACTCACTTAACCCTCATTGCCCTGCAAAAACCAAAACAAAACAAAACAAAACAAAACAAAACAAAACAAAAAAACCCAGGCTGCATAGGGAGATAAAGAGATCTGCTAACACTGCAGATGGCAACTATCCAAGAACAGTTTGAGGAGCATTCTAGCACAGGGAGAAGTTGTGCACCAGGGAAAGAAGTCTCAAATCTAGCCCAAGAGCCTAAAATTGTGCAGGGTATAGGAATATCTGCCCACAGGCCCCACAGTTGCTTACTACCCAGTTCTGCTTCACACAAATCCAAAGAAGATTTGTGCCTCTGGATGGCATTCTAGGGTGAAAGTTGTCTTGGATCCTAAGCTATATACGAAACAATGAGCAAATTTAGAAGCAAGCAGCAGCTGCATGTCTCTAATTCCAGAAGTAGATTGGGGTCTCAATTTCAGTTTCCAGTCTAGTTTGAGGGCTACAATAGAGTAACCATGACAAGAATCCCAGACTGAAGGGGAACTTGCAGTTCTGTACTCAGAACCAGATTTGGTTGATAGTGGTTGAGTCCAGAAGTCGTTTATTCAAAATCCAATTCAGGAAGGCTAATGGCATGTTGCTCATAAACGAATTCAGTCAAGAACTTGTTGAGCTTGGACCAAGAAGGTAAACATCAGACTTTGATCTGGATCAGACAACTATTAGAGAACTAAAAAGCTTTAGGTCCCAAGCTCAGGCTGCCTGGAAGATTCTGGAATTACACAACACTCAAGACCCCAAGAAAGCACTAGGAAGATGAGCCCAAATATTCTCATTAGAAGTGTGCAGAGGGGGCTAGGTGGCACAGTGGGTAAAACACCAGCCCTGGATTCAGGAGGACCCGAGTTCAAATCTGACCTCAGACACTTGACACTAGCTGTGTGACCCTGGGAAAGTCATTTGACCCTCACTGCCCCACAAAAAAAAAAGGAGGAGTAGAAGGAGGAGGAAGAAAAGGAGAAGAAATTCTTCCAGAATTCTTGGAAGAGATAAGGCAACAGTGGGGTTTTTTTAAGTTTTTATAAGTAAAAAAGAACCATAGAGGTGAAAATAGTTGGGAAAGAAATGAGAACTATGTAAGAAAAAAATTGGAGAAGAGATTAAGAGATTAACAGCTTAACCCAAGAGGTGCAAAACTTTAACCAACTAACAGTATGTTTCACCCAAGCATTCTTGATAAAAAAAAAAGTCCAATGCTGCCTACAAACTTTGAAGTAAAACACAGGAGTCAAGAGAAAAGATAACTGTGAGAAACCATAAGAGACTGAATACAAATTGTTTACATTTTAATGTTGGGAGTTGGGACACATGTCCCCTCAATACCCTTTAGAAATGGTCTCAGGGCAATGTCCAATTAGACATGAGTCGCAAAGGGAATCTAATTAGACAGAGGGCCTATGAATGGCTGTCTTATGACATGATGATCTTAAAGACAAAAATGAAAGGGGGAAATAACATACTGATGGGAAAAGAAAGAAGAAGGATGGAAAAGGGGGGAAGTATCTCACATAATTGAGGTATACAAGTCTATATAAGCAAGGAGAAAGGTGAAGGGAGTAAATGACAATAGAACAGCATTCTCATTTGAAATGTACAAAGAAGGGAAAAATAAAGAAAGAGAGAATTGGGTACAGAAATATATTTCCTCAACTGGAAAGAAGGAGTTAAAAGGGAGGAGGGAGTAAAGAGAGAGAGCAAATTTAGAGAGAAATTAGTCCTGAGTAAAATGAACTCCAAGATTGTTCAAAAACATTCAAAACAGCTTATTTTATAGTGGTAAGGAATTAGAAACTGAGTGAGTACCTACCAAGTGGAGGATGACTGAACAATTTATAGTACATAGATGTGATAGACTACTATTATGCTATAAGAAATGAATAGGAGAATGATTTCAGAGAAACCTGGGATGACTTGCATGACTAATGTAGAGTGAAAAGAGCAGAATCAGAAGAATGGTTTATACAGTAACAATATTATTGTAAAGACAAACAAATCTGAAATATTCAGAAACTCTCATCAAAACAATGAACAATTATGATTCTGGAAGATTCAATGATGAAAAGTGCTACCAAAGTTGTGCTAGAGTTGGCTACAACCATCTCCCAAAAACTAGTTCTTAATTTTTCAGTGTAAGTGAACATTCACACCTTGAGAAATCTACAAATGCTACAAATCAGGGGTTGGTTTACTGTTTTGTTGGTTGCCTAGATGTAAGAAAGTGATAGCGGAAATGTTAATAAGGCAGATTAAACTTACAAATGTATTGTACATTTTCAGAAATCCATCTATTAAACATTTAAAAGTCCCTCACTGTGTGCTACCTACCTACTAACAGAAAGGTAATAGATGCAACATGCAGTCTGAGAATATTTTTTTTTTGGACATAGCCAATGCAGGAATTGGTTCTGACACCCTATTTGTAACAAAGGTTTTCTTTTTCATTTTTGTAAATTGAGAAGTGGGTGGGTGTGCTAGAGAAAGAAAGTTGATTGTTGTTTATGGACAAAACAAAAGTTAGGTTTTTTTTAATTAAGTATATAAAGAACCAAATATAAGGTAACATTTTTCTTATAATCATTACCATGATTATTACTGTCAGACTCTTTGGAATCTACTATCCACACATTTGTTGTTGTTGTTGTTATTGTTTTTAAATTATAGGATCAAAGACCTAGAACTGAAAGGAACCTTGGATATCATCTAGTCAAATTCTCATTTTATAGATGAGGAAATTGAGACCTAGAGATTAAATAACTTGCCTGAGTTAGCATAGGTAATAAGGGGCAGATGCAGGATTTAACCTCAGGTCCTCTGATTCCAGATCTAGTGTCCTCTTCACTGTACTAAGCAAGAGTTCAAAATTTAACATAGTATCAAAAGGAACCCCAGATCCCCTTAGCTGGTCATATCCACATATGAAAAGCTGGCCCTATTCACATATGAAAAGCCAGGAACATAACTAGGCAGATAGGAAAGAGAAAAAATTAGTCCCCAGAGACTGGCTTTGGAGATATATCTGTCCCCTCTCCACTAAATTTCAGAGAAAATGGAAAGGATCTTTGGAACCAAGGAACTTGGAGACATGTGAACAGCTTTTTAGGAGAATAAAGACTACATTGACAATGACTGGCTATACATTAATCCCCATAGATTAACATTATGAAGCATATAGATTTCTCACAAT